>NC_071300.1:8098346-8411269 GCF_027563975.2 Plodia interpunctella
ATCGATTTAAAAACATTACAGTACACCTTATAAACAAACTAAAGTAGGTCACAAAAATGGTAAAAGTAAAAAATTATTGAAAATCACATTTTAACTTAAATTACGTATAAAACTGTGTTACTGTATATAATTCTATTTATTATGATGATAACACTTTATCACCTGTAAGTTGGGTGTTGGCAAGCTCACTTGTCTTTGGCAAGCTCCTTGTGCCTGACAACCACAGGGCCTGTGTTGTCCCCGGTGGCTCGGTTGTGGGTACCGTGAGCCCCATCACAGTAAGGCCACTGGAAAATATATATTTTTTAAATTTATAAATATAATAATATGCCTAGTATGGTCTGACAGCTAGTGAGGCCAACGACCATGTGAAATTAAGACGAACAGGTAGGAAAGCAGACTCTGGGCCCTGAAGCTCAATGGCTGAGGAAGAAACCGGAAAAATGGTCAGAGAGAGAGAGAACAAAATATCTACATCAATACAGCTTATGTAACAAGATATATTAATATGATTAGATGTAATTACATAATAACATTTATTTGGTCCCATAATTTTATGAGTTACATTATCAATAAGTATATAAAAATTACACAAACAACTAGTAGGTATACAACCCACACAAACCAATATTGTTTTGATAAGGTGGTTTAATACAAATTGTTCAGCGGTGACTTCTTGTGGCCGAGATGATGATAAAGCCATAGATGTCAAATATATTTAGAATAATGTCTTTCAATAAACTCGAAACCTACCATAGTTACAGATTATTGTAATGGTTTCACCAATAGATCATGTGATTCCTGAGGAAGGTAATTTATTATGGTTTTACCCAAGCAAAGCCACTAGTTTATGATACAAACATATACATCAATCTACACTTACATTCTTGCTTCTCCAGCACCGACATAAAGACACCTTTTCCGTGATGTCCTCAATATCAATGAAGTCAACAACTTTATTGATGTCTTTCCTGATTCCTGGGTTTATTTGACCATTACCACCCTCTCGTGCTTTCTTTATTGTCTGGTATGAGTAGTAGGAAATACCACCAACTACAACGGTCGGTGGAATTAGGGACAGCCAATCACGAACTAGAAATGAAGAATTTATAAAGTGTAAGTATTAGATTTTTATTTTTTATTGCACAACAAGGTGTAATTATAGAACCCAATTTGTGAAATTATTTGAATATACAGACTTTCTTGTCATGTCTTGCAAAAGAAACAAAACTATCATCTTTTATTTAGACCATTGGTAAGATATTTCACAGATTACAACTAACTGAAAGTGCATTACTAAGAAACAATATCCGTGTGAATTCAAATAAAATATTACAATGATGATTTATGAAAGTATGTCACTGACTGTTCACTGCTCACTCAAGGTTATTGTTATAATTATTGCCACTATTTGTCATAAAGATTAGGGTTTATGTGTAATGACTGAAAAATTTACACAAGTCTGAAATAGGTCGTGTAAACATTGTACTTTAAACGAGAAGCGTAAGTTATTAATTATATTCTCTCATGATAAGATAATACAACACATGGTTTGGAACATCTTACCTCCTAGACGAAACCAACCTCCAATTGAGTCAGGTATAGGCAAGCCTGCTAAATAATTTGGAATGGTAACTTTCACTAAATTGGAAACGATATACATTTTAACTTTGTATAAGACAAAGTTAGTACTTATAAATAAAGTTTAAATGCACTGTAACTGACTCAATAGCTAGCCGAGTTATCAGTGACTGACTGACGTTTACAGTATCTTGCTCTTGCTTGCGTGCAATGATATTTTTTGTTACACAATCAACCATCCAAACAAGCAAAGCAGTAGTTACCAATACTTCACAATACACTTCCTGTCGTTGTCATCTACTGACATAGACAGTAAGTTAGGCTAGCCAACATAACACAATTTTATAATGCTTTTTAAATAAATTTTTATATTCTTATCTCAATAAAGAAGATCTAAGGTTTTCGATACTTAGTAAGATTCCTGTGACACCACCCTACACCACATCCTACTGCAAGCCGTTGTCTTCAGTCCGGAACGAAGAATCTTTCCTGGTTCCGTATCCCTATTTACCCTCTTCTGGGTTGCCATGTCGCAATCACCCTCACTAGTCAGCCAACATTTTGTTTTATCTGTGCCTGACTTCGGTTAGGTTGGGTGCGTTTGCTTTTTACCGTGCCGTTGTAAAAAGTATTTTTATTTTTATTTTCGTAATTAATTAATTATAAAGTTTTCTAATGTGTTTCTAATCTAGTGGTACTAGTGAAATCCTTCTGAGGATGATAATAAATGCTGCTGTGTACTGAATATGGCTGACGAAAGACTAGTGGTTTTGAAGCGTAGTGACAATTTAGGATTCGGATTTTCTTTGCTGGGCGAAGCCGGTTTGCCACACATTATATACCAAATTGAAGAAAACTCCCCAGCGGCTCGTAGTGGTGAGGTAAAGTCTAACATTTATCGCTGTTTCTTTATATCAATTAACTGCCTACCTTCCTAATCCAACAAGTCGAGGTAGCCAGTCTGTACCATGTCGTGTAATAGTACAATGCATGCATGGAGCGTAGAAAAAATTGTAAGCTGAGGTGCTTTTATTGCTGTTAAATCTTATGGCACATTTAATAAACACTACATTATATTAGCACCAAATTAATTACTACAGAATGAATCATCATTACTTTTTCTAAGAGGCACAGAAAAGGAATAACTACCTAGTTGAAATAAAAATCTGTAATATTGAATTGTTACAATAGTTACATTCTCCAGCTCATGACTTAATGATGCAGGTCTCATTGTATTTATTCATACAGTAATTTTCATCTCAAGAGATTTCCAAAATGATCTCTTTTATCCATTTAGAATACTTTTCCATATTAGTTTTGTATTCTATTGCAATGACTATTGCCATATATGACTATTGTAGTATGTTTGTAAACTCCTAATCTTTGTTTGCTAATTGGATACATATCAAACACTGGATAATGATATTATTTCAGTCCCTGTTTCATAATTATATGATTTCCACATTGACCTGCCCTTGCTTGGTATGGCTCAGATAAATAGTATGTCAGCAACCCAACTCATTATTCATGACTACCAATGCACCTATAGTTTTCTACAAAAATTGTTGATGCTAATCCTAAATTTTACCCAATTCATTAATTTTAGGTGTTCTGTGGTATTTGCATGCATATATGAACATTTTGTTTAAATTTATGAAATGATTACATACCTATTTATTTTTCAATAATTTATTTCTTACTTTAAAAACTGCAGGTCACTAAAACATCTAATGCAAGTTGCATGCATTTTGTGCCTTGAGTGGTGTGAAATGCACTCCCATGAACAATATTATTAATTAAAAAAAATAAAAATATATATTAGCTTTAATTGGCTTCTATGGAAAATGTCCTATTAATCTGATTTATTGTTTGTTTGTAATAATTTTATTGTATGTAAATATGTGTACATAAATTAAAATTAATACAAAATAGATATACATGTAGGTACACCATAGACTTTCTTCAACAAACAATAGGTTGAGAGAACATGTAGGTATACAGTAGCAGGCCAGTATTTATTATAATACATAATGAGACATTTTTCACTTAGTAGCTACACCTGTTAAAGTAAACTACTCAACTGTTTGACTGATCTAACAAGTATAATATGACACATGAAGGGCTTCTATCATATAGCTGTACACTAATGAACACAGTCAAGGTGAGCATGTTGATGTGCCCCCAAGTGTAATGTTATAGCTATTACAGATTGTTAACAGAGTTGCTTACTTTATACAGCCATTAATATTACATAAAAGACTGTATTTTATTCAATTATCTAGATATGTCTTTGTAACTACCTCATCCTTTATTATGGATATTGATGATGATTATCAATGTGATTTTAGTAATTTGATGACAGTTGAGAGTTAAAACTGGAGTTTTTGTGTTTATCATCTTTGAACTGAAACAGTTACCACTTATCTTGATTGTTTTTACCAAGCTTGATCCATACTAGATCCAAAGTACTGTAGATAGGGTAATTACATCTATTTTCTAAATTATCATAGTAGCTGAGTAGACATAATATATATTTTTACAAACTATATATTTTTATTATTTAACTCTATATAGCATTTTTTTAAATAACCTGAAATTGTGGGTAATATAAAATGTTTCTGCCTGTGACTGATTCAGTTGATCACCATGAATGAAGTTAAGATTAAATGTCAATGAGATACTGTTTACCAAGGGCATGAATATAATTACTTTAATTTTACTTTACTTTAATTTTTAATCCCCAAACTACTACCTGTCTATTATTTTAATTGGTTATTGAGTGAAAGGAAAAATCTCACAATATTGCTTTTCACCTAAATATCTAAAAGAAATAGGTTACATGCCAATGCATATGTAACACATCTGAAGAATTCTTACTGATTCAAAAAGTTCCACCAAAGATACATCAGTAATTTCTAGGTACAAACACATCCTAAAACTTAAACATACATTTATCATTATCCTTTCAAGGATAGTTTACATCACGGTCACATTAATGATTTTATATCGTAAGACACTAAGTACCAACTGTTTAAATATTCAACTGTTGAATAATTGCCTTCACAATGGCTTTTGTCACACATAAACCTCAAATGCCTCCACAGAGTAATTAACTTGTATCTGAAATCAAATCTTTGACTTTCATATCATTATTTTTTTTATTTATGAAACACGTTGCATGCACAGACCGCATTTATCGATTTCATCTTGGAACTAGTTTTTACGAGGGTCTACGATATCGTGGGAATTTCGGGAAGTGCATTGTCTACTGTTCACTAAATGGCCGATTCGCCTATTTTTTAGTATCTTGTCTTCCCATTTTATTAATCTCTTACATTGTAAACATAATGTAAGCTGTGATATGATTTGATTTTTATCTTCTTGTTTAAAACCTATGCTCTTGTCTGTGGATTATTCGCCACACCTCTCTATTCACAGCTTTACATTCAAGATCTCTATACGACATAGAGAGAAGGCAGGTTCTCTTTCAGTTGACTCGCATAACTCTTCCTCGGTCTTCCTGGACCACTTCTTCCTTTCACCTTTCGTTCCAGAATATTTTTTATTTGAAAAAAAGAACAAATATGGTTGAATCATAATCCTGTGATGAAAGTCGCGTCAGCCACCACCACAATCAGTCTGGCCTGATTTGCCATACGCCCACTTTCGCTCAGTATGTTTGTGCCGCAACAGTTCATTCTTACAATTACATCACCATTCGCTATGTCCCGCGGCATGTAGACTTTTAATTATTTCCTAATTAATCGATTGCCGTATGTCCGTGTAAAAAGTCGCCTACCCGAGTATGTAGAGTAATATAATACAGGTACGATCTACTCATCAATCTTGGGTGTCTCGATATAAGGTGTCAACATTGCCTCGGTTTTAGCACTACAAGTGCTAGAAGTGAAATTTCTACGGCGACTATCTGTAAGTGGATTATGCATATATGGATAAAGGGGAGCCTCAGTTTTGCGAATGAACTTTTTAGGTCGCACGCAATCACTACATAGTAATAATACAAATTTTCCACGGACGCGGCGGGCAAAAAGAAAACATGGAATAACTTTCTTTTTTCACTGCTTAGATATTTATCCCCGAAGGTTTACACATACAAAAATTACACAAATCCGGGCCAGGTCGCTAGTTACAAATAAACTGAATACAGAGGGGCGCCGCCGATGCAGGAGTAACCGGTTTTCCAAAAGCTAAAAGTTTTTAACAGGAAATTTGCACACGTTTTTGTTCCTTTTTAATCTTCCATTACAAGACCATTAAATATAGTACTTTTCTAAGTTAGTAAAGCTCTAGTTTTATCATTAGAATGCTTCTATTACGTCCCGGGTATGATATGACTTAGGTACCACACCCGGGCTGTAATGGAAGCATTCTTTCTGAACATACGTCGAAAAAGCATCTCATTATAATCAAGACTATCTACAATACATTTTACTAATTTATTTATCCAAACTAGTCCAAAGCCTACACGTATAAAGTTGACGGTATAGTATTAACTTTATTACATTTGTTTTATTTACTTTTACCATTAACTCGAAAGTTAAAATAACATAGAAGATAGGATTAGCAGTGTAATGCGGTGACGCACTATGCTATTTGCGCGGACGTTAGGCGGTGACTAAACGATAAATTAAATTCGCTTGCAAATTACTAACTGCACACATAGGTCAGATGATACCCTCTTTATAATGACCATAATATAAAATTCAAACTTTGTTTAGATTAAAATTGTATGGGTAAACTGTAACCTGGTCAAAAGTTACAAAAAATTCGATTGCATTTGGATTGGATTTTGCAACATTGGACATTACATGCTGTAAACTTATGAAATAATAAATTATTTGCTAAAAGTGCACGAAAAATCGTTATAATTTAATTCGGCTCGCGTGTTTGGCTCATTCATATACATTGCATCAAGTAAATCTGGTTTACTAATATCTGTTAAATAGTAACGGCAATCCATCACCGCTCAAACTGATTTCAATGTGATCGACCAATTAATAACCTCAGTCATGCATGTTAGATCGAGATACCTGGATAATCCACCCACAGGGTCATTCACTTCTGGTATTTAGTAGGTACTAACCATCTAACTATTCCTACATGAGCATTTCTTTCTAGGGTTAGGAGAGTTTCTTGAAAAGGCAGGTTATGTAGTTTTACGTACTTGTATGTAAGTAACTATATGTAATTTTTAGAACTGTTAACTAGATAAGCTAGACCCAAAAAGGTATATCGAAGACCGCTAAGAGACTAACACGATGCGAACGACGCGTCTGATAATAGTATTTTTATTGCACATTAACCATGAGACCACACATTTTTATTAATACCAGTCGCTAGCTTATAGAAAAAGAATCTATGATAAAAAAGCCGAACTTCTACATAAAAGAGTAGTTGAACAAAACGTCATATTTTATCTTTAAACAATAATGTGGTGTTGGTCGTCCCTATGTAGTCTCATAGTGAATAGCTCAATCCACTGATCATCGATTACTCAGCTCGTTCAAAGGATCGTATTATCGAGTGCCCCTCGATAACTTGGGACAGATAGGCATTTAGGTATGTTCAAAGACAGCATTACAGTCGTACGTTGATCTCAGTTTCTAAAATAGCACAAAAGCACGCTTAGCGTACCGGTGTCCCCTTATTGTTGGGATCTTATTAGGGGATCACTGGGTGTAAGTCGGGAATTGTGGCTGAAAATTGCTTTCTTACGTGTACTGTAAGTACACCTACATAATAGATGTGTACCTGCGCAAACCGTTCTATCCTCTCAGATTATTTTTCTTCACTACCTTATACGGTCATACATGGGATCCATGCTACCACGAAAAATAAAATGACTCTTGTTTATTACCGATATTTTTAACCCCCGACGGCAGAAGGAAGGGAGTTATAATATAGATAGACAGGGGCGTGGGTTCAATTGTACCTTTTCCATACACAGATGTCTAGATCGACACGACATACAGATACGTAAAACTTATAACTCCTTTTTTAGGGAAATAATGAGATAAAAATATTCTGGAATCATTATTATTTTCAAAATTAAAATCTGTATCTTTGCTATCCTCAGAATTTCCTTGAATGCATTTTATCGACCTTCACCGTCCGGAAAATGGCTAGACAACACGACAATTTCAAAGCGGTACTTGCCTAGGTAGGTACAAGCGAACAAGTTTGCACGATACTGAGCTAAGTTCCATATGTAATGCATTCATAATCCACATATACCATCGAAGTAAAGACTATTCTTACATCCATTTTAATTACTCCTATTGTAATGCTAATATGCTGCTAATTTTAGAAATCTTTTCCGTTTCGCACCGAGGTACGATTTTACAATTAATATTTCCTTAATTTTCCCTTCAAGTTTGGAAGGTAAAATGAATGTTTAAAATGAAGTTCCATTTTTCAGTCGAGTCTAAGAATCTTTAAAAAATATTCATCAAATAGGCATCAATACCTTTCGCATGTTTCATGTTGTTAACATTAAAATTCGGATGAAGTACTAAAATAAAAATATTTTCCTGACTTGATTTCGAGAACACAGTGCTTGCACACACCGCCCCGGGGGTCATAAACCAAAGAGATAAACAAATTAAGTCGCCGGCCTTGGTCAAGGTGAGGCACATTGCTACTGCGAGCTACTAGACGCATTGCGAGGAATCCGTTTTTACCGACAACTGGAAACTATGCAGATGGAAAAAGTTAATTAAAATGCCTAGGATAGATTTATAAATAAAGAAAACGTGATGACAGCGTACTAATTAAATAATATCCGAATTTCGATTAGAACTGGGAAACCTAGAATATTAGTTAAACTATGATCTGTTGACATCCATGAGAAATACACTAACAGATTTTAATCTCAAATTTAAATTATGTCAACAATACTACGTGTGTGTGCAAGTGGCTATATATTCCGCTAGAATACTTATTCGATCCAACATCACTCTCAAAAATAGTAATGCCGTCCTCATTATGATGAAGATGGAGAGTGTCAACAAGTTTACGTAGTTTCATATTAAGCTAAGTAAGTTACGTTGCAGTAAACAACTCGCAGGTCAGCGTCAACTTAGCAACAAAATTCTCGTGAAGCTGAACGTAACCCGATTACGAGCTTTTACTGCGTTATATCGATCGAGGTTATTTATTTGCGTGAAGCTTGCAATGCTGTCAGAAATGAAGTTGCTTCGTCCATTATTACAAGGAAGGACGCTTAAAACAGTGTTTGAAGAAAAGGCCCCAAAGGTAACTTTTGAAACAAGTGAAAGAAAATATACAAATAACTACAAAACATGACTTAGAATGCCACAGAATAAAATATAGGTTTCATCTCAGTTTTACAATTTGCTTGCAACTTTTTTGATGTTGAATAGAGCTATGCTATGGTAGTGTATGTATATAACCTTTAGCATTGTCCTGTTTGCAATAATATACAGAAGGAAATATTTTTCTCGAACTTAAGTTTCATACAAATCAACCTTGACCCTCATTAGAGTCAAAAGCGCTATAAAATGGCTATGAAAATTGTTATTAATAAGTCATTACTAATGACCGCATCAACATAGGTTAGAAGCAGAAGTATATTATATTTATGAGCAAATCATAAGGAATGTTGTTTTATCAATTACGTATATTTATCAGAACAACTTTGCCCAAATACCCTTGAGTAAGTAATTTATAGACGACCTTTCTGTTCCAGATGGGAAACGTTAGTTACCGCATGTCCCTAAGCACTCAAAGTGGCCCAAGGTGAACTAGGAAATTTAATTTGAGAGCTTTCCCAGAGCGATACCTCCAAATTGTACACCGATAAGTGGGCCACAGCCAACTATTTCATATTTCCGCTGTGCCCTTCTGTCGAGTTTGATCTAATTTATCTCCTAAGCCCAATCCATTAGCGGACCCTCCTATGGCATCGAAACGACGAGTTGACAGCGCGGCGCGCAGCGAACGCTCGCCCCCGCACTGCGTTAGCTCCACAGATAAAACATTTCCCAAACTATTTTTGTTTATATTTCGGATTGATTAATCGCACATGTCGGTTCCCACAAGATGATACGCACTCACTCCAATTACACGAAGCTACTACCATACCGCCATCTCGAAAAAACCAGTTGTACCGCGCCTCAGTGAATCATTGGCGTCGGAGTAAGGATGTAGTGATAAGTGTTGTGACAAGTTCCGATGGCTACCCGCTGAGGCCGTATGCGTTGTCGTGTCATGTGTCCGTGTAATATTTGGCAGCGATGTGGTCTGTGTGCAAAACAAATATCCACTGAATTTAATATTAAGTCTGTGCGTTTGCTCGAGGGTCGTTTTCTTGTGTAAACAGACTAGAATACTTAAAAACAAACGCGTATGTACTTTCAAAGATATCTTTATGACAGTAAATGATGTCTATTGGTCCTAGTTAGCGTAAATAGTGAATATCGTTGTGCTATTGACCTTTATATGTGCTGATGATAGTGTGCGTTAAGCGGTCCATTTATCATTCTTGCAGCACTTTGGCTCATCGAATAGGTAAAGTGTCCCCAATATTATCGGTTGCTAGGTGTATTAATACATCTGTTACAAATATATCTCTGTTTACATTACTTATCTTCATTATCACACATGAGGTATGTATTGATAGTTGTTTCAATAGGCATGCACAATATTTCTAATTAGGGACAATAATTTGTTAAATTATAATAGGTACTATGTGAAAATATAGTATACTACAATTATTATTAATTACCTTAAAACAACGTGTATGTGGTTTGTCGCGACAGCAAATTATGTGGCTTGTTTTTACTCTATAAATAAATATATTAGGACAAATCACACAGATTGAGCTAGCCCCGAAGTAAGTTCGAGACTTGTGTTATGGAATACTAACTCAACGATACCATATTTTATAACGAATACATATATAGATAAACATCCAAGACCGGGCCAATCAGAAAAAGATCATTTTCCATCATGACCCGACCGGGGATCAAACCCGGGCCCTCTCGGTTCACTGGCAAGATCTTTACTACTGCGCCACAAAGGTCATGATGGGATAACATCACACAGGTGTGATTTTATGTATAGAGTTGGATAATAAACATAACGCCATCTGAAGACGTCGTCGTTGCTGTTGAATTTTGGAGGAAAAATAATGTTAAATGTATTTTTTATTTTGGTATTTTAGGTTAAAATATCATTGATAACAACTAATTGAAATTTCCCATAATAACAATTAACTTAGTAACTTTGTCATATTACTTTAGCGGACACTATACAAGTTTTGTTAACTGCTATGGCAGTCGCGTGTTCGCCAAACTGTTAACAAAGTTTAAGTGAAATAAAGTACATTCAATTGCAGGTTGAGGCTGGAGACGTATTACTCAAGGTCAATGGGACTGATGTTAACCGGTTCACCACTCGAGAAGGTAAGAATTCACAATTTATCACGCACACGACACTTGTGCCCGTAGTTCATGTATCGATAAATGTTCGTAATTGATGTGACTGGAAAGTTGGCCATATTCGGACGAGCGTTATTTTTACTTCACGTTAGAATTTCACGTAGGTAAATTTCAGATTTGTCGTTGCATTAATTGTTCAAAATTGTATTGCAAAAATGCTTTATATGTATGAGGGCATAGTTAAAATTTGCTAGCGTGGAATTCTAACGCTACGTAAAAATAAGCTCCGCACATGTATGGCCCCAGTGTGTAATAGACTATAGAAGAAGAAGAAGTGGTATATTAAACTATAGAAGACTTCTATCGTTGTATGGTCTAGCTAAGATAAAAACTAACTTATGGGCTGTAAGGGCGTCTCTAATACACTCTTCTCTTCATAGTGGTATTACCTCATGGCTGAGGGCTGTGGTCATTACGTGGAATGAAACACACACAACAACTTGGCACTATTTATGGAGTGGTTTGCCATTGCGTTCTCCGTTTCACACACAAGTTAATAATCAACCAGTGGAGGCAGGTGGTGGTATATGAAAACTACTATACATGAGCCAGATTGGTATACAAGCTCATGTGGCATGAGTAGGATTAGATCCACCACCACCGCTTCGCCGGTACTTCGGTCATTTCTTCAATTCAAAACTGTTCCTTATTTGATGACTGGTTAAGTGTCCTGTACCTACTTAATTTATTAAATTGGAAATAACGATTTATTTTCTATTAGAATACTCATTATCTTCTTGATTGAGGGTCGTTATGAGAAAAGAAGATACATTCTAAAAGTAGTTTGACATTGCCATCTTATCTCAAAGTACATGAACTGAGAAATGCAGAGACACCGACTGAATTTTAACATGGAACCTACCAATTAAAGGTTTGGGTCTCGGACCACACACAAAATTACATCTTCAAATTAATTTGGATAACATTGCCATGAGAATAAACTCTTCAGGATGACCAATTGATATCAAGGAGAGGAGTAATTTGGAATTTTCCAGACGCCATTTAAACTTGCGACGGGTGGTGATTCCGCTAATATAATATTGTCTCAATGGTACAAAATGTAGGTCTTTCTAATTGGGTGTAAATAAGAACTACTATGGGGCAGACAGGGCAGTGTACGACATCCTCTAACCAGTTGGGGTTGTTTTTGGGAGAGGCCATGACTCCTTGTGGCTAAGATCACAACATCTAACTACTATTAAATAACAATTGAGACACGATTTTGACCTCACATTAGCAGAATTGACACCCAGGTCGCGGATAGGAATTTGGCTCGCTTATTAAAACATCAATGCAGCCGCTATCGGTCGGTAACATTAATAACTCTAATTCAGTGATCGCGTTATGCCGGGCAGGGCCTGGGCACGCAAGGCTGCAATTCACATTTCACACTTTATTGTGCTAGTCTGGTCAGTCGTCACAACTTTTTAGTAAGGCCATGGATTGACACCGGCGATTGTTAACAGCGACTGCATTATTCAACCTTTTGTAGGTGCTAAAGAGAAAACCAATTTGGCCCCACACGCGCGCCGTCAGTCACGTCGAGGCATCTTCTATTTACCACATTTACGTCTAAAAAAATATTCTAAGGTTCACCTTTGAATATTTTTTATTATTATCGAATATTTTTATTGAATATCAATTCGATCGAATAGGGAAAATCTTCTATTCTTCTTATTTTTTTACACAACCTACCGCCACCACCACCCGCCGGTCCTACCACTGTAGTCTCAACTCAAAATGTATTTTTAAAAATAACTCTTTAGTTGCTGTTGCCGATGCCGAAATTGATTTCCTCCGACAACTTGTAATCAAGATTATATCTCGACAGAAGTATACAAATAAGCCCCTATTGTTAGACTCTTTCGCTGTGTATTTAATGCTTCTATTTCAACTGATAAAACCAATAAAGTAATCTCTGTGATTTGTGTTTCATATAATTTGTCTTATTGTAATTTAAGAATCGTTGTCATTGTTACAGTTTTAAAATGCTTACGGCTCTCATCGGATCCCGTCACATTAAGACTGAAAAAGGGTAAGTGTTCTATGGTTCTATTTTATTATTATTCAACTATAAAATACTGTTTTTGACTTACCGGACGACGTAAACTTTTTTCTGATTCGATTCCTTCCCAAGCGAAACTTTTTCATTATCCCTCATGTTAATTAACTTTGTATTTTCGGCATCTAAAAACCGCAAAACCGTGTGATGTGAATGATGTCAAAGTTCGAGTGAACTATGACATTCGACTGCTCCCGACATGCCGGCTGCAGCTAATAAACTTCGTTTATCCTCCTGGGTTGTTTGCGAAGTAAGCCGCAGCAAATAACTGCAATACACTCATTTTATACGTGGCTCGAGGGATCAAGGGTTCACCCCGTAATCATCTGGTATATATACAAAAATGTCTCGAAATTCTGAAGTTATTTTATTTTACTCGAACAAAATAGTTATCCTAAAAAATCACTCTTTTATAGTGATAAAAGCTAGTGAGTTTTATTAAGAACAATGAGACTTTTGCAGTGATATTATTTAACTAGATTTTGCCAGCGGCATCGCCTGCATCAATTTAGTTTTTCACCCCTTTTAACATCTATATGGAGTTTCAAAATTTCCTTTCTGCGATGCATTCTTGATCAGTGTGAGTCGGCTCGTGCCATGTTCCAGTATTTACTGATCACGACACCTGATAGATACGTATTAATAAATCTTAAAGACCTAAATGGGATTTATGGTGAGATGTACAATATGTTGATGTATATTTCAGACCCACAAGTCAAAGACAGCGTTCGAAGGTATTTAGCAGCAGCCGCAGAGAGGCGCTCAAGCATCGCACGCATCAACCACGACAAGTAAGTTTTCATTTATGTACAGTCAACAGCACATAACATCATCCTCATCATCATCTCTTCTTTTCTGCCCACTGCTGAGCAAAGGCTCTTTTTTACGCCAATGTTTTATATTTGTGCTAATCTAATCCGCGTACGTATATGTAGATGAGCAGATAACCTACCCAAAATCATTGCAAACTCTCCTCTATTACATAGTTTCCCTGTATGAAACTATGTATAATAGAGGATTACCCTGCATGAAACTATGTGATAGAGGAGGATATCCGGTGGACTATACTAACCGAGGCTTCGTGGATATTGCGATCTAGTACCTATATTTTATTCTGCCGGTGTACCAAATTTCATTCACCATCCACTAATGTTTGTATTTTTATATATATTGGGTTTATTATTCTATTTACTAGAAGGTATTTTGGCATTTCTTCTCTTCTCAGCAGTGGAAACGCTAATACGTAGTTTGTATCTTTTTGAAAAATTCTGATTGACGAGACGAAAAAATGCCTTTGAAGTTTAAATTCCTGGATAAATGCTTTTACGTTGACTTAGTTTAAATAGTTAAAGTGTTTATAGTATTAGTAGGAACATTCTAAACAATTTGCAGTTTGGGCTAGCAATCTCGTAGTGTTGCGTTCTTCTCGCAATCTTGTTTGCGAGCGAACGAGAACTTTAACGTAATCATTATGTACTGCTAACTGCACGCGAACTAAAACGGATTTGAGACTAGCGGAACTCCAACGCTTTATGGCCGAGGATGTAACCGGGAATAACTGTAGTTATCCATAGGAGTACTTACTTACTGATATAGTAAATGTAGAAGTTTATTAATTTGCTCTTTTTTCAACTTAAAAACGGTTTGTGTGGAGAACGGTGAACAAGTCGATTGATCGAGAAGGATTCGGCTATCTCTCAGTCCCGGAAGAATTTTCCGTTTTGAAACCTTTACACGGGTGAAGCTGTGGGTAATAGCCATGTAGTTTATTTAATAGGTTGATTTACTGTTGTCTGTCAGTCAATCACAATTATATCCACTTGTTAATTGTATAAAAATATATTTTAAAGTTAAAACTCTATTGTATTCGTTAAAAATTCTATTGCTAAATAACTAAAATTTTCTTACCTACTTATTTTCTTACTTCAGTGCTCTACAATTTTTCTTATATATTTTAACTTTTTAAACACTTTGTGTTTAAAAAGCCCTGTGTTTCGGGAAAATTCTATTGCTGAAACCGAAATATTTTTACGTCTTTTTGGAATGAAGAAAAATAGAACATGTCTATGAAAATATATTTGCAAACAAACCAGCGATATATTAGAACGCCGTCGGTTGTGGAACACGTCAATAAAATAGTAATTTCCTCGCTTCCCTCAGTTTCCCTTGGGAAAAGATAAATTTCCGCGACTCCTTCCCGTTGTATCGGAAAAATAAAGTTTTGCCTTATTGCCTCAACATGTTTAATTAGAACTTGTGTAGCGTGTGGTTCCCGCACTAGAATAGAACTTCAATACATCCCGTGGATGTCGTATGAGGCGAGTAAGGTATAGAAAGCATTGACAGATGATAGGCAGCATCAATATTCACAAAGAGGGTGGACCTCGGACTTGAGCGAAAGTAAACACGCTCAAACGAGAGATATTTTTTTTAATTTCATCTAGAGTTTTCGTGTAATCGGAAGCGGGGCTTTTGACTTGACAACTGATTTCCGACGGTGATAACCATATGCGTCGCGGCTGTATGGGGGTGTCACCCCTTGGTCTGCCCCTCGCTTGTTTGATGATGAGTGATACGCCGTCACGCTTGGTTTATTTTAAGGTCCATACTAAATTTGTACTCGTTCCCGATTTGTAATATAAATAAGTGTGGATTAAGATTTTGTATGAGATACTGACTCAACACTGCTACTATATTTGTATGTAAATCACATAAACATCTTTGCTAAACCCAAGGCTGATATAATCATTTTCCGTCTTGAGTTGATCGATGATTTATATCCTTGTCTTGACAGAAATATCATAACACTATAACAACGCAATAAGATAAACAACTAAGTATTTAACTACAGTGCAACTTAAATACCACAGTTACTACTATCAGTTTATTTTCACCTATTTAGAGCACACTCGACCTGTGGTACAGTACTACTACTGTGTACAACTGGTTTTACAACAAAGGAACGGACGTGTCCGTCTCTGTGCTATCATTGGAGAGATAAATATGAATTTATACACACGTCTAAAATACTATAATTAAAAAAAAGTTTAATACAACCCTAATATTAAGCAATAAGTAGATCATAATAAAAAATATGTTTAGTTAGTTCGGTCGTTATTAAATAAGTTACTTACCCAGTTATGAACAACATTTTTCCAATTTAGTACAACTTGTTGTTGTGTTGATTTTAATAAACAGAATATGAGTCAACCTTGTTATCACAGAACATTGTTTACATTCTATTGTGGTTTATCAAGCGTGTCCTTTCTAATCTGTCAATGAAAATACCGCGCGACACATTCTGCCGTGTTTTTGCTTTTGTCATAGTTTTTCCTGGAACATTTAGGTTCTGAGGTTAAAGTCTTTCCCTCTTATTCATAAAAAAGTGCAGGTGCTGCAAATTTGCAGACGCATTTGTTGTATGCTTTATATATTCGTAGTATGTTTTAGAGTAGAGCGCACATTTTATTGTTTTCTGTGTATTCTCTACGTATTGTGCTTCGTCTATTGCAGATTGCTGCCTCTTGTGTACGTCGTGTTTGCGCCATAAAAGTTAATGTTTCACCGGACCACTATCTTTTGTGTCATGAGAAGATGTGATTGTCTTTAAGTACTCATTTCAACTGCACATAAAAATACTTCAGTTTGAACACCAAAACATGTTAAATTATTGTACTGAAAAACAAAAGATGTTTTGATTTCAAAATACAATGCAGGCGTGAAAAATTCCAATCGTTTTTAAATTAGACGAAATAGTTGGACAGATAGACGCAATTCTCTGGTCAATTCTATTTGATAGTTGTAGTTGACCTCAATTGACTTCAGTCTGAATGGGTCGCAATATTGGCATATTAGAGAAAATTTGCGGGCTTGACATTCCTACTCGGACGTGCAAAATTTCTTATAATCGATTTACCTTTTCGGACACTCATTTCTAACATCTTAATTCAGTTTGCCATGCTAAATGTAGGGCGTGTGAATTAGATCTTGTAGTTTTGTAATTAATATGAATATTTTTGAGCTATTTGTCAATTATGAATATTCAATTATGAGTATCGATAAACTTTGTTTCCTTTAAACGTGAAAAATATATAGGAAATAACAGTTAACATATTAGAAATATCTCATAGTGATGTACTCGTATGTGATTTTAATCACGATATTTCTTAACATTTTCCCCACAGATCGAGCTCCCCACCGTCGAGTAACTCCAATTCGAACTCAACCAGCAACTCGTCTAGCAACTCGTCCAGCAACGGGTCGGGCGTGCAGTCGGGCGATAGTTGTGAGAACCTTTTACCAGACGAAAAGCCGCGGCGGCCGCGCGCAAACCAACCCAAGTTCGAAGCCTATATGATGACTGGAGACCTCATGTTGAACTTGTCAAGAGTAGAGCACCCACATTACAACCACCACGCACCCACACATCGAACACATTATCACAGGTAAGACATTATATTGTAATCTATGCCTTGGTCTAACCAATCCAAGTTCTAGTAACGGATCGGGGCATTGATCGGTGTGGGCGTCGCTACTGTTGAATAAAATGACTTTTCTGACTTTTGAAAATCGGTAATTTTGATCCAAATATATCTATATGGAGATTGATAAACCATCCAATCGTGTATGGGCCACATAAATCGTATTGTTTGACAGTGATAAACTTATGGCTCCTGAGTAGGTACAATCACACAAAAGAAGCCTAAAATGCATTTAATTAACCTAACCTTTTCCTGAAAGAAAAGTTTTTCAGAAGTGAAATTTAACAGGATGTATTTTGTTTTAATGTATGTATTTTCCTTAAGACGTCGACCTACGTCTAGCACAAAGCATTGATGATTAACAGTGAATAGACATTACCCCGTCAGGTACAACTCGACGCCGGCGTCGCCCAGCGACAGCCGCAGCTGCGCGCGCGCAGACCTCGCGCAGCGACACAACTCCTCTCCCGACACGGCGCTCGTCAGCGAACATGCCACCAAGATGTAAGTCTAGCCTAGCGTTTATTACGGCACTAGTCTTCTACTTTTTAACCCGAGTGTTTTATTGCTAATTAACACACCAGTAATAGTAGATAAGTCTAGTTTTATGTAAAGTTTTGACGTAAATTAGTGATGTGATGTATAATCATCATAAGTTGAATAAAGAATTTTTACAATTTTGACAACTTTTGGCGATATCTGTGGCTTAGTCGTCATCATGCCGAACTGCTATGCTGGTGGTTCGGGTTCGAGCCCCGGTCATGTCAACATGGATAATGATATTTTTCAGATTGATCTGGATTTTGGATGTATATCTATCTATTATGCATATATATGTTATAAAATATAGTATCGTTGAATTAGTATCCCATAACACAAGTCTCGAACTTACTTGGGGCTAACTCAATCTTTGTGATTTTTATGAAAAAATCACAAAGATTGAGGCGGCTGGGCGTAAAACCATCTCTGATATGAATCAGAGATGGTTTTACGCCCAGTATTTTTGTTAGTTTCTTCCCAAACATTCCAGTTGAGTTTACGGCCGACTTTTTGGGAAAATACTGGTAGTAAACCCATATATATGTAGATATATTTATTTATTTGTAATATAATTATTTGTTTGGTATGTATGTAATATAATGTAATTATTATATATATTTGTATGACAACTTGCAGGTTCATATCGCAGCCGGCGTCGCCGGCGGGCGGCGCGGCGTCCAATGACCAGCTGTCGTCCAGACCCCCGCACACTGTAAGAACTTCACGCTCAGAAGACCACCTGCAGGTTTGTTTATCAAGGTCTAACCAATTATTTAGAAATTACACCTCCACAGGCACTGTTTCACGTTAAACTTTAAATTATATAGTATTTCTCAAAGCTGCAAACTATTAGTATTTCGGAACGACCATTGTTGACAAGAAATGCCGAAAGGAACTCATTTGAACAGTGTTAGTCTGTACAACTGAAGAAAGAATGTACATATTTTATGTATTAATAATAAATAATGTTAGACTGTTTTTACATTTTAAATTGCCGTTGTTGTGTTGTGGTTCTTAACATATACCAACTTATAGGTGGTCTTTAGATTAAAAGAATAGGGTCTGCTAAGCTCTCTAAAGTTTACAATATTCAGAAGATTGTTTCATCTATGCAACGCACACGACTGTACGTAAAATAGTACTACATATTAGTACTATTTGACAGCTCAGAGTGCAATTTTGTACCTATTCGGTGCACAATATTTTTTGCTTGATTAACAATCAATTATAAACAATCTTCTCACAATAGGTATATTGTTAAAATTTGTTGAGAATAAATCGAATATTAGTTCAAACACATATACATTCTAACATAAAACATGTTCCTGTAAAGTCATAAAAATACGTGATGATTTTACATAATAAGGGTTGTAAGACTGACTTTACAACAAGACACGAAAGTTTCAGAAGGAGTCCTCCCTGAGCGCGGTGGCGGTGGACATGGAGGAGGACGTGACGTCATCGCTCAACACACTGCTGGACGCGCGCCCGGACTCTGCCACGCCCGCTCCAGGCTCCGACAGGGACCGGTATATATACTCTGTTACTCTGTTTCTCTCTCTCTCATCTGAGCGGGTTTCCCGTGTAGCTATAGGTAATACTGCAATACGCACTGTTAAGAACTTTTGATGAAAAATACGTGTATTGCTATCTCTGTCATCCTTAGCCCGACCTCCCTTATGTTTTGCGATATATATATAAACTTTCCACTCGCAAGAAAAAGGGTAGGGTTGGGGTTACCAGCTTCATACGCGGCTGTAACGCTCCGAAGCGTCAGCGTAAAAAATAAACCTGTAAAGGAAAATGTCAAATTTCTCAATATAAATGCATGTCAATTTGTTTAAGTACTTTTTTGGCTTTATGCCTGTCAAAAATGTTTGTGGCCAGGTCGTTACCTGGCAGCAGAAACAAATGTTTAATACTAGTTGCGCCCCGAGGCTGGGAATTTTGGGTAACACAAACATCCCCACACACAAACATCCTCCCAAACTTTCAATATTAGGAGGATGGTTTACGCCCTGGCATCAACGTAAGTTTAATGCATTTATTTACTATTGAAATTTGATCAAAACCGGCCCAGCGCTTCAGCAGTGAGAGCGTGACAGACAGACTTTCGCATTTATATAATTAGTATGTGCAGGATCGTGTGGACGTACAACGCCCCCGTGTCGAGCGCCAGCGAGCGCACGCACTGCAATGGTTCTGGAGCCACTTCTAATTCCACCTCCATCTCCGACGGAATGTCACAGAGGTATTTTATTTATAGTTTAAAATCTCAAAAAATGTATGTCAGATGCCTTTAGGCGACTTGAATTAAATCTGACATCACTGTTAGCACTAACACACTCAAAAAGAAGATTATTTTCAAAATACTTTTTTCTTATCGTGTCGACTCGGTTAAATTGTGTAGCAATGCGACGCTACCTGATACGTACGGGTATACACTTTCAACTAAATATGGTTTGAACGAGATATAGTCAAAAGTCATAACGACTACCGATAGCCTATTTCTGTCGCAGCCATCTGGTTAATTGGTAGGCTACCCATTTCACGTCAGCCGTATTCAAGCCAACTTGTCAAACGTTAAATAAATAAAATAAATAAATATATTAGGACAAATCACACAGATTGAGCTAGCCCCAAAGTAAGTTCGAGACTTGTGTTATGGGATACTAACTCAACGATACTATACAACGTTGATTGATGCTAGTTCAATAATGATCGGTCTAGGCGTTCAATTGAATGCCGGCGTTTAATTAATGGCCTAGCTTTCCAAATAAATAACTGATTTAAATGATATAAATTAAGTTACAAAAAGTAACCTTTCGACCCCCTATATAATTGTATATCTAAATGTAACCGGTAAAAGAAAAATATATTTTTTATAACGAGTAACAAACTAGTATCTAATCAACGACCGTCCCCATGTTTATAATATAATATATGCCTAAACTACGGAACATATAGTGTGCGAGTGCACTACAAGCCGTGCTGCCGCAGGTCGTCGTCGCCCGCGTCGCCGACGTCGGTGTCGTCGTCCGTGATGTCCTCGCGCGCCTCGCCGCCGCCGCCGCGCGCGCTGCAGCCGCTACAGCCGCTGCAGCACCACCACAGGCTCAACGGTAATGAGTATACCTTACGTCGCAGGCAGATACAGGTATAGGGGTAGTCTAAACGTATTAGATTTGCATGAGAAGACACGAATTCGAGCGGTGACATCTTTTTCATATTCTGAATAATCATCTTGTTCATATTAGATAAATTTGTAACAGTAATTACTGGAAACTTGATTGGTTTTTCTGTATAACTATTTGTTTCTCAAAATAAAAATATAATAAAACAGAATATTTTCCCAGGTGACATGAGTCTCTCGGAAGCCGTGTCCAACATATCTAGTCCGGACTACCAAGACCAAGACGACATGTTCGAAACTGGACGAGAGTGTCCCAGAATGGAGCTCTCAGACCCCTCAGACTCGGACTCCACGATATTGGTCTCCGAGCCCTGCCACAAGCGAGCCAAGTCCAACTCCGACCACAGCGACCGAACTCTCAACGGAGAGAACGATTACCGGATAGTCATACAGGTGAAGGGACCGGACAAACAGAATGCCAATACCAATAATTCGAATGAGAATGTAAATAATAATAATTGTACGCAGAATGGAAAAGAAAACGGACATAATTCGCCAGAGAATCAAGGGTACCAGGTGAGGGGACGAGAGACCTAGTTTTCTGTGTGGTTGTGTGCTTTCATTAATTCTCACGCAGTATTTAATTTTTGCGTAGTCTCATTGTAGTAAAGGTGTGTTTATACTTGAGTGGGGATATAAGCATTCGCTCGTTTAGTATAAACGCACCTTATCGTTGTTAAAATGTTCCGTTGTGCTAACAATATTATTTGAAATTTACCCAATACAGTTGTGCGCCAATCACCACGCGAATTCACGATGCGTAAAAGATAGAGCGTTAGGTTGTGAGTGAAATAGTGCGAACGAAGACGCGACTACTAGCATTTCGCCGTGTTCGCATGTGATTCGCGCATGAATGTATTTTGCGCTTCAACCTATGAAATCTATCACGAGCTTAATCATAAATTCTATTTTGTCATTTGTAGTCCTAGGTAAATAGTTGTTTCTAATATTTAAAATGTGCTAACAATAATATTTGACATTTAGGCTTCACATTTAGAATTCACATAAGCGTTTGCCATTTATACTAGAGTAACATAATAATATAATGGTGAATAATGCATAGTTTACCCAAAGTTACAGAGCTATTGTGCACAATAACTATAAAAGAGCGTCATCATTTTTCAAAAATTGCTAAATGCATTATGCTACAGTGGGAGTGTGACTAGGACAATATAATTTTAATTTTACAGCCATGCAGTCTACATCTGCGATTTGTTTTCTGGGACTCTGTTGCTAAGGTCTGTAGGCTCTTGCAGAGCATAAACAAAGATATTCGATATCTCTTTGTTTTACTATGTATTGTTTTGTTGCACAGAAAAAATAACTTTATAATTATGGTGATAAAGTGCAAATATCGACACTGGTAGCTTATGTGTTTCTAGACCGGTCAATTCAGCGAAATAGTGCTGTAACTATTTTTGTTGTTGTTTGTATACTATTATATATGGACATATAGTCCATATATATTTATTTCATCTAGATTTGTTAGCACACAGATTATGTTAGCACTTAGTAAGTTTGAGACTTGTGTTATGGGATACTACCTCAACGATACTGTTATAACATATACAGATATACAAACATGTATACATAAAGGGTCTTTTTACGTTGACCCCGGGTTTCGCGACTTCACAACCACAAACGCAACCCGGATGCGATCCATGCAGTGATAAACATCCAAGACCCAGGTCAATCTGAAAAAGATCATTTTCCATCTTACATACTATGTAAGTAATCTAAATTTATGAAGTATGTTATAAAATGATTATTTCCAGGAGCTGTGCAGTGGTTCAGACGGTGGTTCTGACGAGGGTTCTGACGGCGACTCGCTACATTCGTTCCACTACAGCCCCAAGGCTGTGGACATACCGTCTGCTGAGAGGCTGGCCAAGAGGCTGTACCACTTGGACGGGTTCAAGAAGTCTGACGTTTCGAGGCATCTTAGTAAAAAGTTAGTATTTCTAATGCAATGGGGTCCACCCGCGTGAGTTTTGGGACAAAAAGTACTTTACTTTCAATTGATTGATTTTCACCCATATACCAAATTTTTATCGAAATCGGTGCAGTAGTTTTTAAGTGATAGTGTAACAAGTAGTGTCACAAAATAGAACGTAGAAGTAATAAAGCAGAAAGTAGGAGTTATTGATAGGTCATTTCATGTATTTTGACATCTCTAATTTTGAGAGACTCCATTAATATAAATTAGCATATTTTTTGCAATTTTTGGTAGATGTTCCTGTTCTTACTTTTTCATATCTCCACAGTAACGAATTCTCCCGCGCAGTAGCAGAAGAATACGTGCGCCACTTCTCATTCGCGGGCGCTACGCTAGACGCGGCGCTGCGAGCGTTCTTGGCACGGTTCGCTCTGAGCGGCGAGACGCAGGAACGCGAGCGGGTGTTGGTTCACTTCAGCAGGCGGTATCTCGAATGCAACCCTGCATCTTTTAATTCACAAGGTACTTATGTGATACAATTTCAACTAATAGATGTCTTATATACGCTAGAAATGTATTTTCACTTTTCATACTCGTAAAGTTTGACCTAATGTTGAGATATAAGCTGCCTAAGATTTAAGCCCTGGAGCATAAAGTAAAATCTTCGTTTTGCTCAAGAACATAAAATAAAATCTCATACAAAAGTAAAATGCTCTAGAACAAAAAATGTAAAATATTCGGCTAGTAATTGGCTGAGTGTTTTAATTCACACATTCTACTTTCACAAATATTACAATGCTTATTCATAGTATTGTTATTAATTTCCTTGCACAACTTGACAGGTTTTTATTTACTGAGTTCTATCACCAAAAATAATTAACTAGGATTGTTTTTTTCTAAAATCGGTTTCTCTTCTTTTCTTGTGTTACGCTTTCGTAGCACAATAAATAGCACGGTATATTAAAAAGGAATATGTATTGTGTTATGTATCAAATTGTGTGTTGCGCCGACAGACGCGGTGCACACGCTAACGTGCGCCCTCATGCTGCTCAACACGGACCTGCACGGCTGCGGCGGCGCCTTCCGGCGGATGTCGTGTGCGGAGTTCGTGGACAACCTCGCCGAGCTCAACGACGGCGACAACTTCCCCAGGGACACGCTCAAGCAGCTCTACCACGCGATACGCACGCAGCCGCTGCAGTGGGCTTTGTACGTTTGCTTCCTCAGTCACTAAATTACAGTTTTCAGGAGGAGAAATAGTAATTTCTCTCTCATAATGTCATCGATAATTGCCAGACTATTGACACGCATATCTTGACGTCATCATGCCATCCTGATAACCTCTTATACATTCCCTTCTTCAGCCACTAAATGACAGGTTTCAGGAGGTACTTCTAACGTCATCGATAGTTCTCAGATCTATTATTATTCATTAACATATTCGTTTTCTATGCACTTCTCATGTTGCATTATGATTGGATGCAAGTCACCTAAAATCACATTTTAAGACTTCATCCTCCATCATAAGCGACATCGTCGTAAATCGATAGTTCATCCTCGGCGTATCTCGATAATCACGCCCGGGCAAAATGCTTGTATACTATTTAGATATAATAAATCTATATTGAAATTACCAGGGACGCAGAATCGGGCGGCGGGGAGACGGCGGCGGGTGCGGGTGTGACGGGGGCGGGGGCGGGGGCTGGGGCGGGGGCGGGGGCGGCGGGGGCGCGCGTCGGCAACCCCTTCCTGGACGTGCCCGACCAGAGCCGCGCCGTGGAGTACAAGAAGGGCTACGTCATGAGGAAGTGCTGCTTCGACACCAACGGCAAGAAGAGTGAGTTACCATCGTTGAATCGATTATTTGTTCATCCTCCTCCTGGTTCATGGAGGACCTGAATTAGGCCAATGACAGGGCGATTGCTGTGGCTGTGGCTGCGGGCACGGGAAGAAATTGGAACAGGAGGTATTCCGATTCGGGGTGTTAATCTAAAATAACGTATTTATTTAAATATAACTCCTTTGTCAGTCCTACAAAAATTTTGGACGCCTTAGAAAGCTTAGCCTCTGTTTCGATTCCGTACTCCTGTATAGCCGTATTGATTTGTCTGCTATTTGGACCACAAAATAAATTAACCGTGTTTAAAGTGCCTAATGAGTGAACATACTCAACGACACTATCGCACTATACAATTTTTGACATTGACAGAACGAGAGTACATATTTTAACTTAAAGTATACTTCAACTTTTTAGGAATCTACAAAAAGTGCATGAACAATATGTTCATGCGCTTCAGGCTCTTCGACTCATTAAGCACCCTAAACGTTATATTAAATAATAAATAAATATTCACGAAGCTCACTCCACAACCTCACAGTCAGAGTACGTGGGAGGAGGGAAGAAGAGAGGAAATATTCGAATGACGACCTCGGTGGCGAAGTGGTAAAGTGCTTGCCTCTGAACCGAGAGGTCCCGGGTTTGATCCCCGGTCGGGTCATGATGGAAAATGATCTTTTTCTGATTGGCCCGGGTCTTGGATGTTTATCTATATATGTATTTGTTATAAAATATAGTATCGTTGAGTTAGTATCCCGTAACACAAGTCTCGAACTTACTTTGGGGCTAGCTCAATCTGTGTGATTTGTCCTAATATATTATCCTAATATATTATATTATTACCTCTAATCTCCCTTTTAGCGCCGTTCGGGCGCCGCGGCTGGAAGATGTTCTACTGCACGCTGCGCGACCTCGTGCTGTATCTGCACAAGGACGAGCACGGCTTCCGTCGCAGCCAGATGTCGGACAGCATACACAACGCTATCAGGTACACCGTTATATACTTTCACGTTTTCATTTTCTTGGTATTTATAAGTAATTTTTAACATTGGATTGACCGTTATTGTCATTTACAATTATTATTGGCGTGTTTCATTGCCTAAAATAAGTTTATCATCAATATTTTTTTCGCGTTTATTTCACTTGATCGAGTAGCAACGTTTAGTCGTATCCTTACATATTATGTACGATTTTTTTATGCGGTTTTCATCATTAGATAGTGTGATTCCTAAGAAAGGCTTAGGTTTATAATTATGTTACCCGAGCGAAGCCGGGATGAGCGGCTAGTAATGCCTAATTATTTGGTCATGCTAGTGTTCTAATTTGCAAAATGCCTAATTCTCAAAAGGATTGATTCTCCAAATGCCTTATACCTAAAGGATTAAGTCATAAAACGGCTTATCTTCTCAACCAATCTTCTTGAAATTTCTCGTACATTTTATTAAGATACGGAGAAAAACATAGGCTACGTTTTATTCTATAAAAAAGTACACTTCCTGTCAATGTGTTTGTCTTTCGTGCAGAATACACCACGCCTTAGCCACGAAAGCGACGGACTACACTAAGAAACAACACGTGTTCCGGTTGCAGACCGCCGACCAAGCAGAATACTTATTTCAGACGAGGTAATAAACATTGTTTTTTTCGAAAAGATGCGTTTTCCAACTGAAATTAAATTTACATATATTGGAGAGTGTGTAGTCGGTCTCAACTATCGACAAGACAGTAACAGCCGTACTGTCTATTGACATTTAAAGTTGAAATAATGATGTCCAGTGACTCGAAAGAGCTGTGTTCGTGGGTGGAGACGATCAACTTCGTGTGCGCGGCGTACTCGGCGCCGCCGCTGGCGGGCGCGGTGGGCTCGCAGCGCAAGTTCCAGCGCCCGCTGCTGCCCTGCACGCACACCAAGCTCAACATGGTGAGGACAATTCTAATAAATAAAACGTTCTTTTTTCAAATTGTATAATATTGTATAAATATCCATAGCGAAGCTGAACGTGGTGAGAAAAAATAAAGAAATAAAAAGTTCTTATTTCAAATATGCTGCATATTTGAAATAAGAACTTTTTATTTATTTTTATTTTTTTGTTAGTGTTAATTTAATAAGCTGAACAAAATGTTCTTATTTCAAATTTGCATCCATAATAGTGTTACTAGGGTTATCGGGAAATTGGATGAAATGAAATGTTCCTCTGTCTGTGAGAACTGATCACCTGTCTGGTGCCTGGCACTGGCCAACTAGGAAATAATAGTTAACATTTCTAACTTGCCAGCAATAAAGGCCTGTGCTGTGCAGAACCAGGAACTGTTCACGTCACCAATGGCGCACTGTAATTGGTTAGCTGCGTCTTACAGCGAATCGATAGTGAAAAGCAAATCCACAGTTAGACCAGACAACATGCGTTCTGAGCTGTATGAATCAGTAATCAACGCGAAGTTCAACCATAATAAGAAGAGCTCACTGATTATTTATAAATATTTAGAAATTGTTTTTTTATATTCACCAGCGGGATCAGTTGACGGAGCACGAAGAAAGGGCGTCGCGGCTCGAAGAAGAACTAGCAGCACTGCGGCACGCGAAAGACAATTCGCCGCACGCGCGCGACAAGGAACATTACCTCGTGTATGAAGTGAGTTTTGTGCTCATATTCATTTTTTTAAAACCCTGACGATAAGATGGAGTGTTATAATTTAACGTGTTTGTGTGTCTATGTCTCTCTGTGGCATTATTTTGATCTAGGTTATTTATTTTTATTTAAATTATCTAATTTAATCGAGAGAGCACTTTATGTTTGGAACATGTGTGAACAGTCATTTGGAATTGTCATATCTTTTCTAGAAGATGCCAACAACTTTGGAGTGGGGGTGTTGGATTTTTAAATTTTTTTATTTAGTTTTTTATTATTTAACTTTATTACATGACCTGGCTTGCCTTTGATAAAATCATAATAACTGTTAATGTTAATAAATTGTATGAAAAAAAAAACAATCTTGGACTTAGTCTCTGTCATCTTCGTTAAGGGTCCATTCCCTCTGAACGCTAAAGCACGGAGCATGTGTGTGCGTGTGTCGGTTGCAGGTGAAGAGGTACCGCACGTACGCGCACGTGATGCGCGCGCGCGCGGCCGACGGCGCCGCGCACGACGCGCCCGCGCTGCCTGCGCGCGCGCCGCCCTGACGCGCTCTGGCGGTCAGTCACTGCACTTACACTTTTTTTTGTACAGAATTCGCACATTTCATTAATGTTGCCAACATCAAAACAGCTAAACTGAAAAAAACAACCTTTTAGAAGCACGGAGATAAGATGCTTTTAAGGATGCGAAAAAAATAAAATCACACATTTTTTGGACTCGTCCAAACACTCCATACTTAATAACACGTAAAATCGACGTCACAACTTGTACACAATAAAACTGTTTGTTCGACAATTACCATTAAATATTACACTTATGGTGATGACTTCTTAATATAAATTAAAATGTTTTATTTTTTCGGATAATTGAGTTTTTATAGTTTCAAGTTTCTAACCAAATTTAAATATATAATCCAGCTGCATTGTTATAGTCTATGGATAGATGTATTGTCTGTGTCAGGTGTTCGCCGCCTGCGTGCCGTGACCCCGCCGCCCGCGCTGCCTCGCCGCCAGCGACGACTGATACACAAGTTGGGGATGCCACCTCTACTCTGTTTCCATCTCTTCCGTTCTAACAGATAATTCGTCTAAAAACCTGATATCTGAATCCTGGGATATAGTAAAGTTTCAGACTCATCATAGAATTATTTCCATCCCTTTTTACACTTGAATCTTTCTTGTTGCTCCTCAAAATGAAACTAAAATTATTTGCAGTATATGATTATATTTTCTAAATGGCAAACCCAGTGACATTACGATTACGAACTACTCAAGTTGTTGTATCTAACGAACTAGATTACCATAAAGTGATAAAATATAAAATGGGGGAGCGGTGTGACAAAAGCGCGTTTACTGAGACACTATTAGGTACGAATTAAAATTAAAGTTTTAATATCGATTTATCTAGTCCCGTCTTCCTTGCGATAGGTTTGCCGCTTGCCGACCCACGGCTTCTGTGAGGCTACGTGTCTTTTTTTATAATACTCAAAAATTTTTGTCAAGACACTTGCTTGTGCTATTGGTACTTTAAATATTAAAAAAGTCCTAATTTCGTTAAGTATTAATTTCGGCATAAAATATCGAATCCAACGGATACAATAATCACGATCCGATTGGTGTTAATCGAGATGTAATCATATGTTTTAGATCATATCTAAGTTGAAAAATGCGCTTTAATTACTATTAATTAAACAATCGCGAATATTGGCTTCGGTGTGTGTAATAGTAAGTCATTTATCATTCCATGTTTCGTGTTTCTACTACACCAACTGCTAGATAAAAGCGACCTGTAAAGCTCCAGATAGTCTCGCTCCGCGGACATCGCGATACGACTGTAAGTGGCATCGTGTAATGGATCCTAATTAGTAATTTACAAATGGTTTCATATGAAGCAAAGAATTAAACGTTGAGAGGTTATCCATTTCATTATGTCATTGTCGGCTCGATCTTGACAATGCAGTCTTATTAAAAAAGTGAGGTGCGGCATACTTTAAACGTCCCGTTCAAATGTTATCATATTAGCATAGTATTTGCGGCACCGATAGCGGCGCGAGTTCTAACTGGTGCTTAGTATCTACTTACACTTGTAAAAGAAATAATGATCTGATCGCGCAGTTTACTTTGCTACGTCGTCTGATATAATTCATTGTGAACCGCAAATTAAAATGTAGCAATTGTTTTGCATCACAATCGGTCGCCTGTGGCTACGAGACAAAAACTGAATTTATTACAATGTTGTAAATACATTTTAAAGAGACTGAGATAAGTGAAGTTATTTATTTCGTTTTGTAAATCCACCAGTGTCAAATGTTAGACATCGATATAGTGTAACAGTAATTCATACAATAGGATCTCACATGTAATTATAGCTCTTAGAAGGAAAGTGTACCAGGAGAATTGGCGATACGCGCCAAAAAGGAATTTGAGCGATTGCGTTGTATGTCTCGATGTGTTTTGTACGAGCTTTTTTGTAATATTTTAATTGAAATAAAATGTGCTCCAATATAATCATAATAATGTCGTTATGCACACTTTCTATGCATATTGTTGTACTTCATCAATTCCATTGTTACGTATTTATTCTTTGCAACTGTTATAAAATTATTTTGTGATTGTGATAGTCAATTTTGGGAGAAAATGGTAATAAAGCGGTACTACCGGGCGGATATAGATGATGTTGAATGGATAGTACTTATAAGGATTGAGCTGGCATATATGTGATTTATAGAGCGAATAATTTTTGGAAATCGGTCCCAGGATGAGCACTGCGGATACGTGAGGCAGCAAAATGGCGCGACTATTCATTATTATTATTTATATTCATTATCATTTTATGGTTCGAGTGCAGTACACATTCTACATTACAAGATATGCCAGTAAAGCTCTAGTGATGGCGACGGCTCAATTATCCTATCTCCAGAGCAAAGTCGATTGATATTAGATTGTTTTAGTTTTAAACCTAATCATTGTAAATAGATTATTTTTTACGAATTATTTACATGTTACTTTTATTTTTATATTATTTACTGAAATGTATAGCTTGATTAGTTTTGTTTTTTATTAATATAAAATGTTGTGTGTGCGCCTCTGATGCACTTTTCAGCTTCATGTCAGTGTAATTTATTATGAAAAATGAAATGCCATAATGTGAATTATTAAATGTATTATGTCCAAATGTGTTTAAGGAAGTCTTAAACTAAATGTATAAATTTTGTTGCAGTAGCTTGTGTTGTGAATTCAATCAACTTTTGTTAAATAAGTATTAAAATCATCAGAAGCATATATATCAGCATTCATCACTGCAATATAATGTAAGGTGTACAGTAAGCGAATATAATGTTAAAACATTTCACAAACTGGTGGATATTGGTCTAATAGGGAATATATAAATCGTGAAAGAACTAATTAAGCATGTGCTTCTGATGAGTTCCCAGTGTGCAGTGCACTGCTCAATGTGGTATCCATGTCAGCAATTTACTTTGGACAAATGTTTTGATTAGACTCCTACATAATATCATAACCTTAGACATATTGTTAGGTGACATAAAGTATTATAAATTTTAATTAAAACATTATTGGTAAGAACAGAATTAAAAAGTTGGCTGTGCCGGAATTTAGAATACCTTTTGATTGAACTTAAGAATAGCATGGATTGTTGTGGCTGGAGTTACATTATGATATTAAAATATTTTAATACAGCCACATGTATAGGATAAACTTATCTAATGAGGTAGTTACTACCAATCTTAACATATTTTATGCTTTTCCAAAATGTACATACATGAGAAAGTCATGAATACTTTGAGTGATCATCCAGAATTGGAAAGTACATATTTAAACGACTAGGTATTTGAAACTACCATGTATGTAATAATAGCCTTAGTTTCTTTTCCTTTTTGTACCAGTCCTGTTAAACCTTTTAAAGAGCTGAATAAATACAACAAAATTTACTTGACTTTTTATTTTTGATTATGATATTGAAGGAGTTTTGGCAAAACTATAGTCTGTGTTCTTCTGAAGCACCCTCTGTAGAGGATGAGCTAACAACTTTGCAGCACAGTCATGGATTTTTGCAGCATTTCTTAAAACTTCATAAACATAAGAATATCCATTGTCTAGATACTGCAGAGAATCAAATATTTCTGCACATTTATGAGAAGCACAGTCACTTTCATGGGCATATAGTATGTCAATATTAAAATATGGTTGCTTCTTCAAAAACTGGAAGTAAGGGTTGTCTTGAGGAATATAAGGCATACAGTTGGATCTGCCATAAAGTAAAAGCAAGCGCACTACATATGGTGGTACCAATACAGACTCCCCTTGCTTATATTCAGGAACTTCAGCTTTCTCTTTTAAAAGTTGAAACACTCCATTGAAATCAAAAGAATCTGCAGTATTTTCTTCAGCAGTAACAAAATCAATCACAGTGAAAATGTTCTTTACATTTGAAGTAAAATCTAACTTCCAAATGGCATCTTGTTCTAAAAACATTATAGCAAATTGTGTTTTTTTGTTAATTGCAAGTTTGGTATGTACAAAAAAGTCCAGTACGCGTTTCATCATGTTTATAGGCGTGAATGTCGTCCCGTCAGCCAAATGAAACAGTGAATTGTTATCACAACAAATGTCTAAACAAATTATGATTCTTTCTGGGATATTCACATTAGCAGTGTTTGGCTTCTCCAAGTTGGCCACTACTTGGTTTTGTAAATCTGTGTAGTCATTATTCGACGAAATCTGAATTTGCCTGTAAATAGAAAGTAAAATTACTTCAGGACTTAAATTTTCAAAGTAGGTAACTACGGCTCTCAAGATCACTACTAACTTACGTGCCATCATATGAGCTTGAAGAATCACACTGCGAGTTACTTGTTGTTAAACTTGAAGAATGCATTGTATTTCTCAATTACTGTAATCTAAGTTTAATAAAGAAATATAAACAATGAAGTGTACTTTTGTATGTAATGTGGCTTCCTCGAGAACACCGATTTGAAGACACAAATAAATAAATATTCCTCCTTTGAAGATAGAATAATACATCTATGCACAATTTTCAGGTTTTTTTTTTGTCTTTTTAGCTTTTTCTATTTTCTTGCTGCCAGTCTGACAGCTGTCAGCTGAGCTGTCTGAACTAAGCTTCTTTATATAGGTACTATTGCTGCAAGTCTACTGTCCTGCCTGTCTGTCGGTGAGTGACTGTCTCTGTCTGTCTTCCTATTGTCAAATCAAATCAAAAGTTGTACGAGCGTGGTGTTTATCGTATGGAATAAATAATACAAAATAAATGTTTATAATATTAAATTTTGTTCATTGAGTTATATTTAAAAGAAAGTAAATAACGTTTTAAAAAATGGATTACAATTACGAACAGACAAGTGAAGTGGAGGCATTAGATTCAATATATTATGGGGACATGCAAAGTAAGTTATAATTTTACCGATTTTTGATCAAAATTATTAGAATAATTGCGTTCGTAAGCAATATGTACGGAATTGTGGAATTATATATAAATTGTGATTACACGCGTGCATGCATTGTGTACAATTACATGTAATCTATGTTACATATGCATTCCATGTGCACCAGCTCTAAATTCTACTAATAGACCTTTATAATGTTTGGATTAATAGTTTTAGCAACTCAGCCACTACATAAATTCAGCATAGCAATAAAATCAGAGACCTTCGACGAGGGGGAAGGATTAGCCTGCCAGCTAGTTTTCACATACACCGCAAAGTATCCTGATGAACTACCAATTATAGAAGTTGAGGATGAAGAAAACTTCGAAGATGTTGTTAATAAAAATGAGCTTTTAGAACATTTGATTCAGCAGGTAAGTTTGATGTGATTATATATTTCAAACTTAGAATTTTCCTCACATCATCTATACACAAAATTTGATTAGGTATTAAAATTAATAAACACAAAGACAGCTTTTTATTTAAGGTATACTTCAAAAATGTATCTTACATAATCTCCCTTCAAATTATATCTATTTGCGATGTTATACATTTCAAATTATGTGATAAATTAGTAATAGTGTCAAATTGTCAATTTACACTCACTAATATGATGACTTTACTGAAATATTTTAGAAGGTAATGACAATAATATTTATGTTATACATATTTGTCAAGGGCAAAGAGAACTTGGGAATGGTGATGGTTTTCACACTGGTGTCAGCGGGGCAGGAGTGGCTGAATGAAAAGTGGGATCATATAAAGAAAGAACAAGAAGAAAAAGTTTTAGCCAAGCTCAAGGCTGATGAAGAGGCAGAACTGGTGAGTCAATGTTTTGTTTTTGAAACATTTGATGATGCAAGTTAAGTTTAAATTTTGTCTGAAAATACAGAGAAGTAATTCCATAACAAGCTTATTATTTGCATAATGAGGAATTTTCTTATCGGCTTCCAAAACTGTATATACTTTTTATAGAAAATTTTTTGATACATCATTTAAACAATGTATTTATTTACACCTTAATTTCTTGCTTATTTCTTAATGTCACTATGGGTCTATCAACATCTTTTATTTCCTAATACTAAAGAATTACTATGTTCTCAACAGAAAAGGTTTGAAGGCACCAGAGTGACAGTAGAATCTTTCTTGGCGTGGAGAAAGCAGTTTGAATTAGACATGAACATCCAGGCAAAGAGGGAGAAGGATGCTAAGGATAAGAACAAGCTGACTGGAAGAGAACTATTCCTCAGAGACACCACACTCAATGAATCAGACTTGAAGTTTCTGGATGATGGTGATTGCTTCTTTTTATTATTACAAATCTTAAATATTTACTAAATGTTGAATATGAAGGCTTGTGAATGTCTCATCTTTTGATTTTCCTTCATGATTTTGTTTTTATTTTTTTTTTGCATAAATTATTTGCAAATCTTCCAGGTGATGCAGTTAAAGTGGATGAGTCGCTTTTCCAAGACTTGGATGACTTGGAAATTTCAGACGACGATGATGAAGACTATGTACCAGGCCAAAGTGGTAGTGACAGTGACTAGCTAAATAGACTCGTTTAGAACCTCAAGAGTACTCATGAATACGGCGGTCTGTGGCTTTCAATAATAAGTTAAACATGCTTAATCTAGTTATTGTTTTAAATAAAATAATAGATTTTTTGTATTCAGAGAATATTTTTATTTACACTTTGTCACTATTATAGTTATATACAACTGAGAAGTGACTGTTTAAAAAGCAAATTACAACAAATGCGCATTGGTCTAAAAATGATAATATTTTGTTTGGCATTCCATTTTAGATATCATTTTTACTTGTTATATTTTTTTACATTTACGCGAGACGGCATATACAATTAAGAATTCCAAACCTGTGACAAGCCAGTAAAGCAGTTTTAAAGTTTTTTATTAATTCATTTCATGACCAACAGCTGCATTAACACTTCAACATTAGTATTAACAAAACTGGGACAACATTGAGCAAACAAAACAAACAGGGCTTACTACCCACACAGCTGTCTTATGAAAACTCTGACCATCGAATATCCTCATTAAATTGAACAATGCGTGTGAAACAATTCTAACAGCATAAATTTTATTAAATTTAAAAAGTACACACAACTATATTTTCATTTAGTTCAATATTTCTGAAAGTAGAGTACTGTTTTTAATTTCATTTCTAATAATACTGACATGTATAGGTCCTACTTACATATTGTGCTTTCTTGGTTTCATCAGACAACTGCAGCTAAAGAGGTACTAAGTAAATTGTTTATCACTAGGGCTAAATTAAGAGTTAATGTTACACAAACAATTCAATGATCACATACTATTTACAATGTGCAGTCTTAACTGAATCAATAACAAATCAATTACTCACTAAACATTTTAATAATATAATGTAATCAACCACAGATATGTATATTTCAATCAAATCAAATGTGCATAGACTATCGAGTCAGCCTTTAATCATAGGTGTGCAATCTATATAAAAATAATAATTCAATTAAATTATTTTGTCAAATTCTACTTTGGTAAGTCCTGGTAATATAGAATAATTTACAACAACAACTTCATTTTAAAGAGTAACACACAACACAACAACTAGAAGGATTAATTTCCGGGTGCGAAATTCCTTTCGTGATAATGGAAATTAGAAATATTAATTTAAAAAAAAAATAATTTTGTACCTAGACCCAACTTTCGAAAAAAACAAATAGAAGCGTAATAATGATCAGGTGACTATACATTGTAAAATTAACACATTTACCTAATTTAAATAAAACTATTAACTATATAATTTTAAATACGAGTATAAACATCCTGTGCATAACAATAGTAAACAATAATGAACGTGATAAAACAAATCATGATAAATATAAGGGTATTAAGATTGCTTCAATTAAAACGGACTTACAACATTTATATGATTAATTTATAACTATAGACCAAATAGATTTGCCACTTCAGGGATATGCCACGTCACAGATATAAAAAATATGAAGAAGAAGAATGTCAAAGAATAAAATCAGAAGAGACAGAAACTAAATACTAAACCAACGAAAACTACGTTGGAATGTGAAAATATATTTACAAGTTACTAACGTCTATCTGGCATATCCCAATGAGAAATGTATGAAGGATAAAATAGTGCTACGGAAATGGAATCTCTTTTATACATCTGTAGGCCTACCAAGGTGATTGTAAACGAAGCCACTAAGAATTCATTATTTCAGAAAGATTTCAATTTTAAATATTTTACAAAATCCATTCTGTTTGGTTTAGCGGCAACGTAACAATAATTTATTTCAGTACATCCTCTTTATACAAGAAAGTGTACTCGATTATACAAATTACAGCATCTATTGTGAAAATATACGACATTTGTACCTAAAATATTGTTTTGTTTAATTATATTAAGTTTTGACAGGACTTGTCGTCATGTCGGTCTCGAGAAACCTGTGTCGTAGACTAGGTTCGGTCCATCCATATAAGTCAGATCGCAAGTAATTTGTTTGCAGCTGCAATTTAATTCGTTTTCTTGGCTGTATGAATCAGTAGTAACATCACTATAAGCTAACATTAATAATAACATTATTATTATGGACAACATTCGATGTTTACTCTATGCTTCAAGTCGATTTCCTAGATTGGCGGATGAAAACAAGATATCGCAAAAATTGTACGAATAATTTTTTGCGCTAAATTAGAATACAAGCTCCCAATACTATTGGACTATCGTGATTTTATCATACCAAGATGGCCATAAAACGTTTATTTTTACAAAGAAATCGGAATGTATGTGTCCTGTAAATAGCCTACGACACGCAGTAGGTGTGGAGACGTTGAATTTGATACATCATAAGCTACCTATCTAAGCTTGTGTAAAAATACTCATGGATGGGTTTGCTCGCTGACACGTGACTACTACAGCCTTTGGACGCGACTAGTCGCTGGACAACAGCGGCAACCATCATTTGGCTTAAATGTTTAGTTTTCTTTTTCCATTTATCAAAAGATACGCGTTCCATCAGGAGATAGAGAGCAATAGTAGGGCAGCGCGTAATGTTTATCACAAGTTATATGATAATGTGAGAAACACGATATTACCTTATGTTTCTCATGTATTCATTCGAGACGACGAAAAAATTAGTTCTTATTTCTAAAATCATAAAAATTCCACGAGGAAAATGTCGGGAAAAAGCTAGCAAAAGTCTAAGACACCATTATGGCACAGACCTTGCAACTTCAAGAGCAGATTTTATGCTGGTCACCGCCGTGCCCTGCTAGCTATATAGCCTAGTTTACATGCTTGCTAAAAGTTACGGCAATACGTACACTGTTTAGCTTTCGGAAAGTCGAGTTTGTCAAGTGTGCGAGCATGTAAACGTAGCAGTGATGATAGGTTATAGTGATAAGTGGTTCACTTGAGCCGCTGCGTGACGTTGGCGAGCGCGACCGCGAACGCTTGCAGCGCGGAGAACGGGTACTGGAAGTCCAGTGTGTATGCGTTGCCGTCGATGCGGCCGAATTGCATCACCTGCGAACGTTGTGGAGATTTGGTTTCTTTTTATGTCGATTGCCCCGTGTATTAAATTATACAAGGTTAAATTTCATGTCTATTCGAACCCATAAAAAACAATTAAGTTGTAATAATTTAGGCAGTCTATTTTGGCCTTGATGTTTCTCAGTTAGTTATATTTGCTGAGAAGTATCAAGAAAAAAATACAATACATCCTTTCCCCACTCTTTGTTATTTCATATGGGGCTATATCTCGTTAGTTGGCGAGGCCCTATACAATCACAACTAACCTGCTTGCCATGGTATTCGATCTGGAAGTTTTTGGCGGACTCCTGCGTGACCCTGCCGCCGAAGTCGAGCTGGTAGACCTGGCTGTTCTCGTTCCACATGGGTGCCTTGTTGTGCAGCACCAGCTGGCGCCGTGACAGCGCCTCGCCCGCGCCCCCTCCCCCGCCCGCACCCCCTCCACCGCCCAGGGTGCCCGCCCGTTTTAACTGAAATACAACTTCAGTGACAATCCACAAGAAAAGGTGCCTTATGCAGGGTAACCGCTTATGATATATTATGAACATCTATATTAAAAATAAGCAAGTGTTTAAGTCTTCTCAAAATGAAATCTGATATAATAGTCTATTTTTGATTATTTATGAGTATATTTTGCCAAAGTTACAACTCTTCATTTAGCTCATGCTCTCAATGCGCCACTTCCAACGCTATAGGGTTTGGGAGTGGCCTCCATCCCGCACCTCACACCTCTGCACGATGGTTCTGTGTGGCGGTGTTCGAAATTTCGTTTGTATGTACTAAGTTGGTCGGCTGTGTCACTATAGTCACCTTATTCCTAAGCTGCGCCTTCTGGAAGCTCTCGAGGTCTCTATAGTTCTTGCTGGTGACCTCGTTGTAGCCGGAGTACTCGTCGTCGGAGCTCTCCGACGGCTTCTTGTTCCGCCGCCGGCTCAGCAGCGGCGAGTTGAGCAATTGTCTGCGAATCAAAGACTGTTATGAATAATTGATAATTGAAATCATAAATTCTTCAAGCACTAGTTAAGGAGCTTTTTTGCTGAAAAGAAACGCAAACGAAAAATCAATAAGTTAAAAAAGGGGTTTTTTCATGAATGATAATATAGTCAAACGCCTGTTTTTAGTGAGATTGTCAGCGTCACCTATCTATATTTTTATCAGCGTGTCATTTCATTATTCACTTCCTATTAATACTATCGAGACACAAAGAACCATATTTTTTACTTTCCACTTTCACTTGCTATAACTAGACATTATTTTTAAAAATACTAAAAGGAACGCGACTTACTCTACATACCTAATAGGCGAGGCAGATGAGTATCTACTCCGCCTAGGGGTGGCAGGCGCCGGCGCCGGCTGCGCACGCGCCGGCCGCGGCGACGCCGGGGCGGAACTCACTTCCCGGGCGACACTCACTTCCCTTGATCGACTCTCCTCCCGCTCCCGCGCCTCCCGCCCCCGCCGGCCTGACCGAGAGGCCAGGAGACGTAACGCTAGCTGCTCCAACGAACCTGTATGATAACATGGATTTAGAACTTGGATTGAAGTTTTTAAAAATTAGGAGGCAGTTGTTGTTCTTATTGTAATGTAAATGTATGAAAAAATAACGGTTTTCTTTTACGAGATCAATAGATTTGAGAATGAGACCAGTTTTCTTTATTAGGACTACAAGCATTCGATAGTCATTGAATATTGAGTAGATATTCCTTTTTAGCACGACATTACATAATAAATCATCTGTATCATTTATGCCGTTCATGCTTACATTTCACAAATACATATTATATGTTATATTTTTATTCATAAATTTAACGTTCAAACAACAACTGCCTTTGTACTGATTATCACCCAATGAAAGGCATTTTCCAATAAATAGAATCGGAGCTAAAACTATTTGAAAAAAGTTATAGTAAACTTAATTTAATTACCCAAGGGTCCATTATGTGATTCCTAGCTCCGACTCTCTTTAAGTCAGTGCTTACAGTGCTGGTATGGTCAATTTCTCCAGTTCTATATTTTCAAACTGATCTATCACTTGTGCTTTTTCTACATAAATGTACTTTTCAATCCGTCATGCAATGCTGTCAAAATACTTGGGACCTTTATACTTTACAGGCAATCCGATACTTTCTAATTTAGCCAAGACAAAAGGGTCGTTTCTATAGTTTATTTTGACCGTTGGATAAATAGATTTACTACAGAAAATCGGGTCAATATAGTGTATTTACAAGGAAAGGGACGCATGCGAGTGTCGTGCTCAAGGAGATACCTTACCAGCCCTCAAGCGTAGCACATACCTGCAAGTGGAGTTAACAATAGATGGAACGGAGACCTGAGGAACAGACAGTAGTGGTCTAATCAGCAGCCGCTAGTAGTGGGGCCTTAGAGCCAAAACACATTTGAATATTATGCACACATAATCCATTACACATAAGTTAATCTTAATTTATTCATTGAAGGTGGTGGTCAATTATAAAAATATGTTTTGGCCTTTCAGGAATAGTCTTCACATATTCCGATAGATGGTGCGCCTCGGGGAAGTACTGCCGTGGCGGTGAGCGAAGCATCTACTCATAGTACTAACTATAATACTTGCTGTAGTCGGAGTCGCTGTCTGTAGGTGGGGGGCGACAAGGGGCGGGCGCGGGGACGGCGGGCGCCCGACCCGTGGCCGCCCGGGGCCCTGGCACCCGGGGCCCGCCGCCGCACGCCGCGCACACGTAGGGCGCCGGCCCCGGGCGCCTGTCGTTGGGCGCCACCAGCCGACACACGGTACAAACGGGATAGTCCCGCCTCGACCGCCGCCCGTTCTCCTCCGCACTGGTGTTGCTATTGTCCTCGCCGCCCGTGCTCGTACACCGGCTAGAATTCGCCGAAACCACGTCGGCTCTCGACATCGTATCCGATTTTAAGTTCCTAACGTTTTTATCAGCTGCGACTGACAGCTCGCTCGAGTCGAGACTCTTTGATTTGCCACACTTTTTCAAAGAAGGAGTTTTTGCTTGGTCGGGTTGTTTGTTATCGGGATTCCGATGCCGTCGCACGCGTCTCTGCCGTTTATTATTTACTAGAACCAGCCTTCGGGGAGGTTCCCCGCGCAACGCACTCAAGCTGACGTGTGAACGTAGCACCTGAGGGTCCACCAAGTCTAAATACCCCACACTGCAACTCCTCGTCATTGTGTCGTACACCGGCACGTTCGCGCACACTGGACTGATCGGAACTACCGTAGTGGTCCTTTGCACTCTCGTCTCCCTTCCCCTTTCCACTATGTTATTTATATTAGTTTCGACTGGTGTTTCTTCGTCTATATACTTCAAATCCTCCCCTTTTTGCAAATTCTTCAGTGTCTCCGCTCTTCTAGACATTGCGTCAGGATGGACTTCATGCTCATAATTTTTGTTACAGAAAGATTTCAATATCCTAGTGTTCATATCGTACGAGGCCTCGCCTCTGTTGCAGATATTTTTTCTTAACTTCGAGAGACAGTTATCTGTCACGTGGCTATCTACCTTTTTAATCGTGACCTGTCTGCTGGGTTCTAGACTGAGATTTAAGCTAAATGACTGTTGTTCAATATTAGACAAATTCGTTTTCAATGAAACATTGTCGCCACGGACGGTGTAGTCTGCTCGACCACCACAAAAGTCGCCGCGGCCACCACACGTAACAGTTTGGGGTGAGGGCCGTTCGAAGATGATATCAGTAGGAGCGACTGCGTTTTTAGGAGACTGTAAAGTGGGCACGGAGCCCTCGCATCGTAGAGGAGAAATCGCATGTCTGCCAGTAACAGTGCCAGTCGCGTGCCCGCGTCGAACTGTGTACACAGTTTCTGGCACATTGTTCATGGTATCGTTCGTATCTATGTATGGAAATTCGTCGTACGACTCTGCTGTTGCCAGCGATGGCCCGGTCGAGTTGTTATTATTTGTGGAGTAGTCATTTTGGTTAATTATGTTGTTGGTGTTATTTATTCGTTCGCTTAGCGTTAATTTCCTTCTTATATTATTATTGGTATGCGACGGAGAGCTGGTCGAATCGTTGGACTGAAAAACTTCTTCTTCATCTTCAGAAAATATATTGGGGTTGAAGTTAGGGTCGGGGCCTACAGGGTAGTCGTCCCTGAGTTCAGTGATCATGAGCGTCATCTGTCGCGGTTGCAGGTGAAGGAGAGACGTCTTGTAGGTCACTTGGCCGAGGTTGGCGGGCACGTTTTTCGCTAAGCCGTGCATTTTGAACTTAGTGCCCCAGATGTTGGACGTTACTTCTACCAGACGCACGTCCTGGGAAGGGAACTTGTGGTTAACGTACGATTCGCTGACAAAATGAAATTGTCTTGAATATAACGATATAAATACCTATAGTAACTTCTCAAAAAGCTAACTAACTAGACACTTCAGAACGGCCGCTGCTGAGAAGAAATGGCTTAAGCTTTTATTTAGTTTCACTTGTTCCGATGTTCGTGTAAGTTAAATTTCACCTACTTGGACACGCGTCCTTCAGTTTGTGCATTGTTATGATAAGCATGACTTTATGGTGCACTCAGGATACCGCACTAACATTTTTTTTGTTGCGCATTTATGTAATAAGACTTTCTGACGACAAGAAAAGAGCTATTCGACTGGGTAAAAAATAAAATGTATGAAGGTATTTAAATAATCAAACACGATAATGAAGTGTTACTTTATTTGATCTATTTTATTAACTACTAGCGGCCCGTCGCGGCTTCGCACGTGTAAAAACATAGCATAATAAATTATACACCTAAACCTTCCTCTGGAATCACACTATATTTGGTGAAAACTGTATGAAAATCCATGCATTTTAGTTTTTGAGTTTATCGCGAACAGACAGACAGATGCGGCAGAGAACTTTGTTTTATAATATGTAAGGATGAGATTTATTATTTTTTCGGTCTCATTTCTAATATACTTTATATTAGAAAAGCTTTTAAACTTCAAAATCCATGATGTCACAGTACATTACTGTTCATACAAGCTTCATATAAAATCTTGTTTTTGACATTAGAAAAAAGTATTTGATTTGACTAGTTGGAGAATAGTCAATAGTTTGACAGATAAAATGTCAGCAACACAGCACAAAGTAAAGTGTAACCTCAGGCAAGGAGTCGATGTAGGCGAGTTCGTCGGGCGCTTCGTCCTTGTCGGCGGCGGCGCGCTGCTTGCGGCGCTCGCGCGCGCGCCGCCGCCGCTGCAGCCGCGGCGACCCCGAGCAACCTGACACACAACCGTTATGCTGGCTACACACTATCGCCGTACTCTGATAGATGCCATTGCAAAATTGTGTAGTTTGTGTTAGTGCTTTTATTTATCGTAATTACAAATTGTGCAATCACGGGATTGTAATGTCCTAGGTTTCAATCCTACTCGTGCCACATTTTTACGATAAACACAAGTTTGAACGTGTAGCGTGCGGCCATAGAATAGGCGCACTCCATGAGGGGACCATGGATGATAAACGAGGCGACTAAGGGACAAATATCCTTGGCAAATGAGCAACAATAGCATTCCCAAGTTGACATCGAGCCGGTGGCCGGTTGTAAAATCATAGCTGAAGCTTCACAATTTTATGACATATTTTTTACGCTTACGGATTCGCTGCATTGCTGGAATATAAATGAAACGGGGAACACGCGAAGATGAGAAAGAAAAACATAAACCAAAGCATTTATTCAGAAAGTAGATCTTCACAGGCACTTCAAATTTTAAATGATGCAGTATTAAAAAAAAAAACAGTATTTACCTTCCTCCCGCTCAGTGTCGGAAGACGAGGTGTGTCCGAGGGGCTGGGGCGCGTGGCGGGCGACGCAGGGGGAGCTGACCCCCACGCTGCCGCTGGAGCTGCTGGCGCTGCCCGCGCCGCTGCTGCTGCTGCTGTTGCTGCTCTCGCGGACGGAGCTCGCGCTCTCTGACAATATCCATTTAACATATGTCAGATGCCTTTGAATAAAGTCTGACACTTGAATAAAACACTCGTTATAAAGATTGAAAGAATTCAAAATATTTATTTCAGACGGAGTCATATATTTCTAATTTTTATTATATTCTTCTTCTTTGCGTGTCGATGGCAAATCAACGCTCCTATTGGGTGCTACCTAAGTATATTCTTGCCAGAATCGAGCCACTTCGATGGTTTGATCGGGAGCTATTAAGTCATTATAGTCATATATTTGTAGCTTAAAATAAAAGGTTAAAAGGTTTATATCTACAGAAGATGAACAACAAAAGATGCTTCAACATTGTGATGTAACATGGTGCAGATTAGAGCATGATACAAGATAGGGCGGTAGGCAGAATACTTACCTTCAGCCTGAGGATCGAATATGACGAACTCAGGCCTGATCTTACTGGTCCTTCGCCCCTTCAACAAGGGAACTAGGCCTCCTAGATGCTCCAAGTATAAGGTGTAAGCCCCTGCTTCTTCATCATCGTGACGTAACATGGTGCAGTGTAGGCGAGCCCCCGCGCCTGGTGGCCGAGAGACGAAGAGTCGAAGCTCACTTGTTTCTGGGACGTTACACTGTGAAATAAATAAAGTTAGATATCTTAAAGATCTATAACATCATTAGGCAATTAATTTGCATCTCAAATTCATACCATTCAGTCAATTTTTAATACTAATTTATTTCAGGTTCCAAAATTATACTGTGCTGCATTTTAATCGTTCCGTAAAAGTTGATGGTAGGTCTCAGGACCAGCAAACTTATCTCACCTGTTATAATTCAGTATTTTAATTAGGTGGTGAAAACTTAGTTTAAGAATAGTTAACTACATTATATACTGTCTAATTCATAATTTAAGAAATTGTGATGTTTAACAAAACAAACTCTTTGATTACTAAATAAATAAGAAATAGTTGTGGATAATGGACTGGATTCCAATATCTACATCAAAGAAATCCATCGCCTTTATCCTTGGCAGCTTATAGGATTACGAGTGTTATTGTCTATTTTAATGCGTAATTCGATCCTTGACCGTGAAGTCTAATTGGCAATTATCCGTAATGCTCTTGATTCATAAAGTGTTTATTTTCTTTGTTTGTCTTATTATTAGTAATCAAATGCGAAGACTGTAAGCTTTATATTACATTTTGTGAAAGATTTATCGATGTTAAAGTTGCAAACTTTATGTAATGTGTATACATTTAACTCAAAATGTTCACGAGAATAGACTCCAGGCAGGGTTACAGCTAAAAAATATCACTGCGTCTGAACCCTTATTAAAACAAACACCAAAAATGATAAAACTCTTACCCGTATAGTATGCGCGAAGAGATTAGCTAACGCTGGCTGCAGTCTCGGTGGCAGAGGCAGCAGCCGCGCCAACCTCGGTTCCCTTAAAGCCTGGGCCGCCCGAACCCTGGCCAGCAGCTGCAGGGGCGCCACCACCCTCCACACCCGCGCCGTGCACACGGCTCCGCCAACGCCCACGAATAGGCGACGGGCCGCGTGTCCCCAGGTTAAGGCTGACACGCGTGCCTGATACATGATTAAGACCACGTGTATGGAGCATACATTTATTTAGCCGAATCAGAGCATCTAAAAGTATAATGTGTTCAAAAAATATAAAATCTTAATTTCTATCAGTTCTATGCATTCATTTCGAAAATATACGTTATATTTTAAAAATACTTAGGTATACTACAATTCAACTAATCATTAAAAAGACCAACAGTTACAATTCTGCTCATTTGGATAAGTAATATAAATAATATTTGAGTACCACGTGCAGAATTAAATACACTACACATTGTTAGTAGCAACATCTTATATTCGATGGCGCCCAACGTGGTACCTTTCTGAATATTTCTATACCTACTTAAAATACGAATTAGGTTACATTTATCTGTACTGAATGTAGTAGTTGTACAACAAAAGATACTTCACTCAATAGAATTACAAACCTGAGTATAAGGTATTGGCACAGTGTAGATTAACACTCCGGTGTCCGAGTAAAACTTGACGACGTTTTTATACGGGGGCGAGTCGGGCGGCTCGTCGGGTTCTATGACACATACATATTTCATCTTTATTTCAGTTGGGGTGCACTTGAGGGCAATGCTCGTGAGGATAGGATAGCATCATTTCTGAGAATATAACACATTCCATTGTGTACTATTCTCAGAAATGATGCTCAGTCTCCTTGAATTACAAATACTAATGTTTTTATTTTTATGTTTACTTTTCATTAAATTAATTGTTTTGTTTATCAATGTACATATACATAAAATAATATATGTACATAGTTATGTATTGTATAAAACTATGTCCTCTATACTGTATGTGGCTAAATCTGTACAAACAAAACCAAGTTGAGAATTTATGGAGAAACGCATATTGCTAAGGGATCTTTTGATATTCAACGCGTAAGTGCGGTCATAAAGGAATCGTAATTCAGTCGCCTTGTTTTCGAATCCACAACTCAATTGCAGTAATTAACTTCGTTATGTTGTTCTTTGTCCAGCATTTTAATTTTCCTTGAAAAATATATAATAAGTATAATTAGTTTAATTTATGTTCCGTAGTATCCAAAAAATATCTACAGTATTTTGAAGATTATGTGAAATGGAAATATAAAGATATAACTTTTTATGAAAAAAACATAATTTCTATTTCACAATGGTCCACTTCTTGTATTTCGTCTTCATTACCTAATATTTCGTGTAATATTATTTGTATAAATTGTAGTTCTCATTTTCTCTCTACCTTTTGTCGGCTGTATCCCGCTGCTAGGCAAATACCTCCGACATCTTATGTTCGTCCCTTACTCTCAAAGACCTCCTGTGACTTATAACCTGCCTTTAATTATTCTGAACGGCAGCAGGCGGTTATAAATGGCAACTTTATCTAAACATACTCAAATTAAAGCGATGCGATCGTAATTGAGGACTGACACTTATATCTTCGTGTTTTAAATTTCCTTTTTTCAGATATAGAATATAATTATTTTTGCTCAAATTACTTATTAAATTTTCAACATAGTTCTCAATATATTAACTGTTGACTTGTTATATGTTACAACTATATTTTAGGACGAAACAATCAGCGAGATTATTTCCATATACAAAGGTTTGTATAGAAAATAAAATTTTCCAACAATACATTATTTCAGGTAAATCATTATACTAAACAGACGTTTCAAATTTCGCAGGCCTGTACAGTTTGACAACGCTGAAACATGAACGCGGAGGCTCTGTTAATCCTGATTAATTGCTATAATTGTTAAACTTAATACAAATACTCTGTAAATTCTACCGAGCCTCGCGCTCTCACCAATGGGTTTATTTCTGACCACGTCTAAATATAAACATCGAAAATCAATGCGAAACGCCTGCCAGCTTACTGCATATTTTATCAGAGTCCTTTATATCCGCACCGTATCAAATAAAGCAGTGAAATTGTGTTCGATGCTTTGTGTATAAAACCAACCGGAGAGATATCTTTATACATAACATTCGTACACATTCGACATTGTTCGAAAACATTATGACATATGCACAAAAAATAATGGTGACATATAAATTTTTAAATTGTGCACATAGTCACAGACAGTATGATCATCGGCAAAGTATAACATCTGTAAGTGGCCTCTCCGGTTAATTGAATACTCAAAATTTCGTATCTACATTCGATTATTTGTAGCAGTCTATAAACTTCATAGTGGTCGTAAACCGTTTTCCGGATTGAAAAGCGACATGTCGTTTGTCAAACAGTTAGGACCCCACATTTATCACATATCATTCGCCAAACGTCTCTAGCGATGTTCGAGGCGCGGCTCTTTCAATTGTGAGCAATTCAATAACGCATTATACGGTTAAATAATGATGTCGACGTATTCAGTAGGTTTTCTGAGTACACAATTCATATTTTCCCATCTTTACATATGAAATCATCTTAGTAAAATGCAGAGTAGAAATTCAGTTATCAATCTCGTTGTTATTGGCAAGATTTAAAAGTCTGGAAAGGTTGGAATTAAGTAGATATTGTGTAAGAATATATGCATTCCTTAATCATACCTAGCCGAAGTTCCTCTCCCGTAACACAACATTCCTATTAATGGTCTTATATTAAGTATACGTAGTCAAAATGTAGTATACTAGTCTTTTAATACTTAATCACTTACCAGGTAACAGGGTGCCAGCAACGGCGAGGAGCTCTCTCGAGTTGGCCCACTCCATAGCAAGGGTGTTCCCGCGCAGCCCCGTACATATCCTAGCCGGGCTGACGTCATCGTGTCCGCGTAACAACACAATCTCTCCATTGCCTAATGCTACAGCTAACACGTGGCCACCATTGTTCTCTGTGCTTTCTTCGCCCTCCTCCATTTTGAACTTCTCGCAAGACCACGCCATTGATGTTATGCCACCTTCGGCTACCAGTTGCACCTGGATATAAAAATAAATATGAGTATGTAGATAAAAAGTGTATTTAGGGTTTCGGACTTCAAAAGATAAAAAAGCAATCATTAGGTATAGGATCACTTCGTTGTCCGTAAAGACCTTTTTTTGGGAGCGATAAAAGTAGCAAGCTGAAAATATCCAATATTAGTGTCCATGGTCGCAGGGGAATCAAACCACCTATACTTGGTGCTGCCGGGATATCCCGTTGACCTATGATCGTGAAATTTTGCAATGTCTTACGAAACACAGGAATAACATAGAACATAGAAATAAATCTTAAAACCGTAAATATGTCTTGTAGTTTTCATTTCGGCATGCTTAGTTATCTAAATAAGAAATTGACAATACTTGGATTGTGCGAAGTTGTAATTGAAGATTATATAAGTTTAAGGACACTAAAACAATAGACCTTAAAATAGTTGTCGAAAGAGAAACCCTATTCTCAATTGACAACACAAACACTATTCTTTGCCAAGGTTACCACTTCGCTTCGCTTTTGAGGCCGGGCTGTTAGGCACGTTCCACGCGTGATAAGTACCAACTCCGTAGGTAGGTACACTCATAAAATGTACAGTTTACAAATTCACTTTTAAGGTACTTATAAGGTACACACACATACTTAACATCTATCGATTTCAATAAATTCGTAAAACTAAAACGCAAATGTAAAAGAAGCGGCACAGCTTTTCTATTGCAGGTACTTATACCATTTTTTTCCGTTTAGCAGTCTAGATCGAATTTTGTAAATTTATTTGTGCGAACTTACAATCAATAACAAAACCATCAATCAACGCAGAGGTCCGTCTAAGCAATTAAGGTTTCCACTCTAACAAAATTCTTTGCCAATTCGATAACTTGGTTAGCTCAGCAATTTCTTAATAGAACGACGGGATTTTCCTATTTACGCTGGAATTCTGATCGATGCCGGTAATAATAAGCAATTTTATTGTTTAATGGATATTAGGTTTTATATAACAAAATTGTGATCGTACAAAAACAAAACGCTTTTAGAAATGGAGTCCCAACATTCTTTTGTGTCTACTTTTATTTCTTTCCACATTACAGACGACATTACGTAGTCCTATTTCACGGCAGGCGACTCAATATACCATAATATAATGAATTTGCAACCTTTTTGGGCTTACATGCTTATTTACTTGTTACGAGTATTATACAGTATAAAAAATAAACAAAGTTATCTCTGTACAATAAATGAAATGAGTTATCAGACCTCCACGCTTTGAAATACAAGAAACAACATACACTGTGACTTCATAAAATTTTTGAAAATACCTACCTGAGAGAGCACGTCCTCTTGTTCTGCGAAGACATGTCTTCTTGCTTGCATCGACGTATACGTGGTACCAAGGCAATGAGTCTGCACTGCTGGGAGTTTGTAAATAACTATCGGCAGTGCAGACGCAGTACCCAGGTAACCACAACTGGTTATCTCACAGCCCCGGCACGATCCAGCAGCCGCAGGTAATCCACAAACACTGTCACTTTATGTTGATTTTTCATATGAATCTTTTCCGAGACCATAGCTCCATGGATGCATTACTCAAAATACCTGGATCAACACACTCATTCTAGCTATGTCGATTTTTCCTAATAGGAATCTATATAATAATTATGGTGGAATCTCATTTGAAACACAACACACACACAATACAATAAACAATGTATTTTGCATCAAACATAACAAATAAACATTTTTGTATTATAAGACACAATTTATTTTAAGGTTCAAACGGAGGCGGCCATAACTCCTAGGTTAAAAAAACCGATACAGTAACAAGTATAATATAATTCGAAGAATTCTCACCTGAGAGACCATAGCCCCATGCACGTCCATAACCACGAGTTGTGCTGATGCAGTGCCCAGGTAGACCTGGTTATCGTCCGGGGTCCAACAGCCGCAGGTGATCCTCGCGTCCAAAGACAACATGGACGACCAGTAGCGCTGCCCCGCCACCGACCCGACCAGCACGAAGCCGTCCTGTTACCAAAAGTCATATTGAGAAGGCAACTACAACGTTACTTGTACCCTCGAATGTAGTATACGAATGTACCCTCGGATCTATATGTGGATCGGCTAAATTGCCGATCCACATATTGCAAGAAATTTAAGGTACCTAAATGGTAAACTACTCAAATAAAGCAATAAAGTAGCTGGCATTAAATTTACACGAGCAGGGGCCCACTGTTGTTAAGCTGTTTGATATTAGTTGCCTCTGTACACAGACACTGCTAGAGTTACCCATATTGATCACGTAATTTCTCTCTGTTCCTATTGGGATGGCGCCTAAAACAACAGTGCTCGACATTTGTAGTGGAATGTTCAACAAAATATTCCATCAATATTCTAGTAGCAAATATCAAACAAAAATATTCAATCAAGTTATATTGAGGGCTTTTATAACGTCTGCTACTTTATTTTCAAAGGGCAATCCCTAGGGGCAATTTGGGCCGTTGCTATACGGATTGTGAAATAAACCTTAATTATCTTGATGAACGATTAATCCGAATATTCGGCCAGCTTATGATATGCTAATGATGATAAAGCTACATATTATTATTTATAGCACCTGGCACCAGATTTTCCGTAATTTGCGAAAGTGGAGTTTCGTGATAATATTAATGTTGGTAGATAAATTTGCTAAAAAATAAACGTAGGCAGTATGTAGGCTGTGTTGTCGAGGTGTTCCGCCAAGAACTAAGGACAAGAAGGCATCGAACATGAAGTCTTGGTAAGGAAATAAAAGCGATTTAGCCATACATTTAGCTAATATTTAACTCCCAAAAAGCTATCCTTGTCCTTACATATTATAAAACAAAGTCCTCCGCATAATCTGTCTGTCTGCGTTAAACTCAATATCTATTGGTTTTCACCAATAGATAGTGTGGTTCCTAAGGAAGGTTTAGGTATATAATTTATTATGTTTTTACCCGAGCGGGCCGCTGGCTAAAAATAAATATTATTTAGATTTTATTTATGGTTTTCTTTAAACATTCCATTTGAATTATCGAATAATACCAACAAGTTCGCAGTGCAGGCGCCAAGCCGGGAACAGTGCAGTTCGAGTTAGACAAACAAAGGGCTGCGCCGCTGCGATACGACCATAAATCCGCCGCCTGCCGCCATTGTCTAGCTCTAATTAATTCCATCAGCCTCCGCACTAATATCACGGAATGGCAGACATGATAATTGATGGAGCGAGACAATTTCAAAATGAGATACAAAGGAATATTCATTTATATAATATTCTTGTTTTAAGTTCTACATATTCGGAATACATATTCTTTCCACTTATACAATACAGGATGACCTGTTAAACGCCAGCCAAATTTTCGCAATAGATTTGGAAATAGGGCTGGTATCTAAAGAACTATCAGCGCCTCCCTAGTGTGCTTGTTTTATATTTTTGTTTTAAACTTTTAAGTAGTTATATAATTTTAATTTTGTAAAGGTGTCCTCGGTAGACCAGCGTTGTGGTTATCACCGCAACATTACGCTGGGAAGGAAGCCTTTTTGGTATACACAAATACGCCCAAATTGTGCAACAAAATACAACAAAAATACTCTTTCACTCGAATTTTTAATCGAAGTAATGGATAGTAAAAAAAAATGTTGTATTCGACATATCAAGCACATTATAAAAATTTTACATCATATCCTTAATGTCATATAACTAATTCTTAAAGATGTGACGTGATAAATAATTCTTAAAGAATTTAAATAATGCATGAAACTGTTTTGTCACGAACATGTTTACTTTCTCCCTAGACCAAGATAGAAAAATGACGGTTATGCACTCCGTCATCTGGAACTAATACAAATTACCTATAAACAGTTGACTAAACGATCAATATAGTTTAGTTGAAAAATAACAGACGAGTTGTATAACACACGAGTGGTCTGGAAAAATAAAGTTTTTATCTTCAGCTATCAATCAGCCGTGCCAATAACACGACATAAATCTCACTGTCCCGGATTTCATCCCTTTTGAAGGGCACTGTCCTTCAAACCACTGATGGTATAACAAATTGGATCGCTCCCGACCGCTTCTCAATTCGTGTGAAGATATGGTTAAACAATATAAGCAAACTTTCTACTTTATTTGATACGACACTTTTATCTCGCCGTTATAAAATTTGAAACAGAAAATGACTACTAAACTGTTCTAAAATGAACATGAAAGTTAGTAAGATACTTATATCATGGAAACTGTAATAATGATGTCAACTTTTCTGGCAACTTATGACAAAACATAAAATAATGAAAATTATTCTGATAATAATTACCAGTATGTACTTACAAGGAGATGGACCAAAGTACTCGATTATTGTAAATAATGATTAATAAATGTAGTGGAAAATTTAAGTTAAGGTACATATAAATTAATATGACAGCAATGGCTATGATGAAATCGGATAATGCATTAACCCTCCACAGTCGCTCGCACTGTGTAAACAAATCTTGCATATTATGCGACTCAGATTGAATACGCCTCCATTCCTTTTTAATACCATGCAAATTACATGCCAATGTGGGATTTACCTAAGAGTACGTTATATGGGTCTCAATAAGGTAGGTATTTGTCTGTCAACAGATATCTTTTTAATATAGGGTTGGAACCCGATAATCTACGAGTCGACACGAGAGAAGCCTTTCATGCGTGAAAAGAGAGGTGTGAAATTCTAAAACACCAACAATAACGTCCACTTATTAAAGGTTTGTGAGGTCAATCGACTGATTCAAAGTTAGGAAGATCAGAAAATACATCGTTTAGAGGCCTTTGAAGATCTCCAAATGGCAGATTTTCATATATTGATGTATTAATTTAATTATCTTATTATGATATACCTTTACTACTACTTTTTAATAATAAATTCCTCTCTCAAACCCTAATATTTTTTGATATCAATCATAAACGAAACAACACTTCAAACTACAAAATGGCCGCCGCAATAACGTTCACTTATTAAAGGTTTTTGAGGTCAAAGTTAGGAAGATCAGAAAATACATCGTTGAGGCCTTTGAAGATCTCCAAATGGCAGATTTTCATATATTGGTGTATTAATTTAATTATCTTATTATGATATACCATTCTTTTTTAATAATAAATTCCTCTCTCAAACCCTAATATTTTTTTGATATCAATCATAAACAAAACAACACTACAAACTACAAAATGGCCGCCGCCAGAAAAACAGATATGAGATTATAAAGACACATAACTAGCAAGCCATGTCGCAGACTTGAGAAGTTGTCACGAAACAAAAGCGAGCTATTTATGAACGAGACTCTACACTCCTTGTCATTTGGGTCACGAAGATCAGGAAAGCCATCAAATAATGTCACGAATGGGAATAAGCTCTTTGTCTAGTTGAGTTCCGTGAGATAACACATGGGAGTGATTGTTTATTCTGCTAACGATGTGCTTATTAGGTGGCTACGAAGGCTTAGGTATGCCCAGTACAAATAGATGGGTTTGTTCCCAGTTTATTCACAAAAAGTCTGGTGAAAACCCAGCTATGTTTTCGTCGGTCTTTTTGATAAAATACTGGACGTAATCGTTGGTCAGTACCTAGTATGTACGGAATATTATTTCAACGAAATTAATATACTTAAACAGCGAAATTCCTATTACAAAATCCGTTACATCTCCGAGAATAAGTAATAAACATTTACATACAGCGAATATTTTAAAATATTATGTTACATAGCACAGAGTTTGCTATTGTAACTCCATGAAAGAGAGGGTGTGTAAAAGTTTTACACGGATGTCTGTGGCGTTGATAGCTCCCAAGAGGATTTATTGATGGTGAAGTAGGTATCTTAGTTTGAAAGTAGGTTAACCGAAGGTTCAACTTTGCCCGAGATAATAAATTTTTTCCAAGCGATTCTTAGTGAAACTGTTGTGAGTAGCACTATGCTCTTCGAAGAAACATTTTAAATTCATTATTTTAAGTCAAAGTCAAATCATATATTCAGAAATTAGATTCAGAATCACAGGTACTTTTTCATGTCAAATTTTCTTATAAAGTATTTCTCTATTATCTCAATATATACATACGTAGGTATTATTTAAGAACTTTGAACATAAATTACTATATTCGTGTAAATTGTGAATTACTGGTGTCTGGAACACAATTTACTAAGCAGATGCTTGTAACTCTGCCATAAAATTAACAGGAGACTATAAAGAGTCCCATAAAACGTGCTCCACGTGAAGATAGTCCATTGAAAAACATGTTGCGTAAACACTTCCAAAGTCTGGCACACACGCCGCGCCTTCTCTTATTGGAAGTGCTCGAGGTGTCACGTAACGTTGCCCGGCTGGGCTCACACTGAAGCCTTTTAGCAAATTGGACCGACATTTTGATCCAGCTGAGCACGTGGTTTGACAACGCGTATGTTTGGAATTGGAATATTACAGGAATCGAGTCCCATTTTAGTGTATTAAATTATCAAAAAGACACACAGTTTATTATGTTATTATTTATATCAGTTTTCGTTTATCAATATTTGACAAATAATTAATTTTCGAAGAGTAGAGCATGATTCCAGTGTGCATTTAGCTCCACTATAAAGCACCGTTCGGTATTACAGTTACGCCGTAACTGGAGGACAAAGGAATAAAGAAATACATCACAATAGCTGAATAATGGTTGAATAACAGTGAAAAATATATGATAAATTACGTAATATTTCGACTCAACTATTCTCAAATTCCGCTGATGACGGGGTGTGTTTTTATTCATTCATTATTCTCCTCATAAGCCCCTTGGAACAATTTATGGAAGATTACATTACAAAGTCTGCTAATTGACTTCTTAGTCTGGAATAAAGTAGGCTTATTTAAATTTGGCTGTAATCCGCGGGCCGTATCGATCTGGGTCCAATTTGCTGAAACTCTGGCTGATATTTGCTATCGATAGAACGATAACGAAGCTCTCGTCGAGACATTGATGGATATACCGCAGCTGTCTCGCGCATACTTTAATAATGTTACTGATCTGTTTAAAACCGAAAACTTGTCAAATCTTACGCTAGACTGACGCCAGTATTTCGAGATCCATCTCTTTGTTAAGCGATTGTTGGAAATTCTCCAACGAGTTTTGATAAGCATACTAAGAAGTGTCAAAAACTTTCTTAGCTGAATTCTTTACTTAACAAAGTCTAACTTAGTTCTTAAGAATATTTATTGATATTCCTAAAGCATATTTTTATAACACTGGGTATATATCATCATAGCTATCTCAAAAATAAAACTGCTACTCGTAATATTCACGAAATTGTTAAATATTTTTATTATTATACAATAATTTCCTAAATATATTCTTGCTGCTCCAGCGACCCTCTTACTTGATCCACAAGAAGATTAAGACTGAAGACTTAAGTCATTGCACAACTAAATAAGAAATAGACTATTGATGTAACAGCAAGGACTAACCTGATAACAAATGAGGGCTATGTATCCGTCGTGCGACCAGGAGAAGTGGGTGACAGGCGCGCACACCACACAAAGATTACAATGAAGACTCAAGGAATCGCACAACTAAATGAATACAATACTGATGAAACAGCAAGGACAAACCTGGTAACAGATGAGGGCCATGCGTCCGTCGTGTGACCAGGAGAAGTGAGTGACAGGCGTGCTCCGGTCGTTGATGAGCTCAATGCTCCAGCGCCCCTCGTACTTGATCCACACGAAGATCACACCCGAGCTGTCGCATGAGGCCAACTTCTGATACGGCTCGTTCCATTTCACCAGGATCACCTGTGGATAAAATAGTTGTGAGAAGTCGGTTTGACAAAGGTAAAATAAGATTGATTTATAGTATATATATAAAGTTATAATTCAAGTAGCTACTTTCACTATGAAAAATTACATCGAAATTAATATTAATTGAATATATATTAAACGAGTCTAAATACCAACCGAGCATAAAGAAGACAAACGGTAAAAGTAATTAAAACAAACAACATAAATCAACATTTTAACAAGCTATGAAGCGACGAAAATCTGAAATTGCAAAAAAGATAAAATGATATGAATCGCTTTCATTATTTACATAGAATTTGCATAATAAATGTATGTACGTGAGCATATTACACGGTGGGATGGCTGGCTATTATCATGCCGGCTTCGCGGGTAAGTTACACCCACTTAAGCAAAACGCGGGATGTGGAAACATCCGTCATTACAATAGAATTCGTAGTAATGAGGTAACCAGACATGGCATGTGCTGTCTGGGTGAACTGTTCTGGTAAATAGACGCAAATGAGTATGTATGGCGAATAGTCTTTATCACTGCTTTGTGGTCATTACAAACATAGGAACCGTCATCTAGCAAAATGCAATATTCATAGCCCGGATTAACTTTAAGGAATAAAATTGTGTCCTCGATGTTGGAGAAAAGTTAATTGCGACGATATAAGATCGATTTGAGCTTGCGATTTGAATTAACTTGGCTTGCTTGGCTACTACAGACATTCTATTATCATCTTTGTTAAAGGCAACTTAATAGGTAAATAATAACAACTATTTTAACATGTCAAAGTAGATGAATTTTTGCTGATATATAAACTCATTTAATACCAAAGACCTGTTTCTAAGCAAAAGATAATTCGGACTGACGGGCTCTGTGAGCAAAATATTCCCCAACTGCTGACATTTTCCTACCACTCCACAGAAAACGTATGTGGATATGAAAACATGATGTGATAGGGGTTTTCACAGAATGTTCAGAATTCCTGCTCGTGCCGCGAAATAATAAAACCCGGCTGACAAGGCCAAGCAGAGTGGTTTACGTTCAATTACGTCACATAAAGGAGCGGGGAGAGAGGCTTTTAATTTTTCTTCCTCTATATATTAAAGACTACTTTAGCCTCGCGCGTGCCTACATAGGAATGTAACGAGCTTCTAGACTCTTAATTAACTTTCATAAACTTTCCGAGAGATATTTTACATGTTTTAATTACACAATTACTTCATAAACAAGTTTTAGGTTTAGGTACAAAATCCCTTCGGAGGAGCAAATAATAAATTGTAAAAACTCCACAACCCACAACTGGTAAAAACTTGTAGAGAACAGGAAAGTATGACGTAAGAGATGTTTTTCACCGGCGGATATTGTAACAAACGCACAAACTTTGTTCATTTGTGACTTTGATACTTGTTTCTTAGGATACAAAGGCCAAAATTATAAATACGATTTGCGAACTTCCCAAGTTTTGACCGTAAACCATTAAGTTCTGTGGTGTGATTACAAAGGGTCGCCGCAAAATTTATAGTAGCTAAGAGCTTTTGAGAGTTCCAGAACTTATGGATTGATTAATTAAAATACAGATGGGATTTACACGTATTCTATTTCCTATAAAAAGGAGCTTTACAACATTTGTAATATTTTAAATAATTATAGAAAAGTTATATCTAAAACAAACGACATTTTCAAAAGTCGAACTTAACTTTACGTACAATGTCAATCTTAAACCTCGAGGAATAGTCATACAATGAACCAGTTTCATTATTTATCTCAACTTGTAAACTTGTAGACTATTTCGTAGCAGGCGCTACGTCTGTCTGCGAGTTACGAGTGCTACGACGATCTGGGTATACAGCGCTACGAAATCGTAGCAAGTAATAGTTGTAGTTGTAGCATAGAAATTTTAGATTTCACTCTAGCTGCCTGGATCCAGTTTTTTGAATCTTGAGTCCCAACAGGTTAAACCGGATACTTTTTAGCACTATAACTGTCTGCCGAGTCTTCATTTTATAGTTTATACAAATGTACTCATATCTTTGTTCAAAACATATATGCACACATTAACCATATCATGTGCTAATTTTATTAATAAATGGCAGGTTATTATTTTTTTATTTGTAACACACACACACACACACACACACTATTTAACAGAATGTTAGGCAAAGACTATTGATTTCCATTTGCTTCGACCTTTACTGACCAAAATACATTGGTATGACACTAAAGCGAAACCCCGATATTACGCAAGTTTGAAGTCAAAGAGGAACTTAGCGAACAGGGAAGCTGTCTCGTGGCCAAGTACTTGCGTTAGTTTCCAAGTAGATTTATTGGCCACATCACATACATAATGAATTACCCCTTTTGACCCTGTCTCGCCGGCCATTACTCGTGTAGGCAGAAGGCTTTAGGCTCACATGTGGCTCATGTGTATGTACAGTGATTTCAAACACTGAAACACTGGGTTGGTTTGACACATGACAAAACTGTCTGTGTACTTTCGTATATATGTCATCGTTAATGAGATTTAAACGTTTATTCACCTATTTATATCATTATTAATTTGGACAGTCTACTGTACATATTTTTGCGCAAGTTACATTCGATACTTATTTATTTAGAGTGCATTCAAACCGAATGAAGCCAACATCATTAACTTGCAAGTCTATGGAAAATAACTACGGTGATTTGTTTGGTGATAATTTCCTCCTGCACTCCACAACTACCAACTTTACTACTAACTCTACATTACTAATTTATAAGGTGAAAATAAAGGAATTTAAATAAAATATATTTCTCATAACTTCTATTTATTTACTTTACCAAATTGGCTACCAATTTATAGCATATAGTGGCAAATAGAATATTGATTTTATTTAATAATAACTGGCGGCCCGTCCCGGCTTCGCTCGCGGTGAAAACCGTACAAAAATCCGTCCGGTATTTTATCTCATTCATACAGACAGACGCGATAGGATACTTCTATTTATAATATGTAAGGATTTATAAATATAACTTCAATAAAGTAAAATACACAAACTTATAAATTTGAAATAAAACCCCCACGCCTTGGTAAGGAAAAAATAAACGCCAATGATCCTTTTCAATTGGGCGCGTATGCTTATTTGTCAACATACAAATGCCACTGAGATACCAATACGGCATGTAGGATGAGTAAAGCCGTGTGAAAGCCGATGTCGATCCTCGGCACAATAACAATAACGGTAGCTCAGCCGGCAACATCAAATCTTACAATAAACTGGGTGCAGAACTGACACTTCATATCAACAAAGCACAAAAGGCACATTCATCATCTCTGTTTCTAAAGACTAAATAAAATCGCTGTTAATTATATTTTTTAACGTAAGGATTTACTATCTGTCAGAGCTAGCTATATTAGAACCGAAAAAATATTTTGTTTATATTAAGGCGCGACGTCGGGTCGGGCGTCCCGGGGCGAATTTCGACTAAAAATATAAAAGGCTTTTTCTAGTCAGAAGCCAAAAAAGATTATTCAATAAAGAAAATAAAATGTATTTATTTTTTTCAGAAGTAATTCTAACATAAACTTGATGATCAACTTTCACCTTGAAATCCTGAAGGAAAAAAATTGATGAACATGTTCAAGTTTCAATGTGTTTCTGATATTGAATTTATCTGCTATTTTTAGGCGGCATTGACATACTATATAATAATAATAATAACACACAAAGGGATAGATCTCTGCAGATGCAGCAATCTCATATAAAAGATACAAAAAGGCCTCTTTAAGTTTCCAATGAACATAATAAAAATACATAAATATACCAATAAACAACACGAATTAAATTAGAACCTTACATGGTCTAAAAAGTGTATTAACTTAGTAGAAAGCTTTACATAAATACTTTCGGTTATGTCTTTGACTGATTTCAGTAAGTTACTCCGTGTTTATAATACTTATGCCTTGGTGCAGTAGCAGCGCTAGACCACATGTGGACGTCGGCAACATCAAGTTCGTGAGGCCTTTTTTACTACGAAGTAAAAAAATGACCTTAAATTAAATGACCCAAATGATAAAATAATGAATGACTAAACGAGTTTTTTTTGCGAGGCCCCCTCTTGAGGCTCCGGACAGATGCGAGGCCTAGCGACGCCAATGCTTCTGTACACTCCCTATTCTAGAGCAGTATTCGCATTTCGCGTCGCAAACGACCGCGATCAAATTTTCGTTGTTGCGCGCCAAGCGGCAAACGACATGAGCCTGCTTTTTATTTCCGCCCGTACATAAACCCGAATGGAAACATTACGTGTTTTTTATTAATTTCGCTATTTATGGTCGGGTTTCAGGTATAAAAACGCTTACATCATGACGCATCTGACATAAACCATTTTACATTTACACAACAGAGTAGGCACACCTGTTGAAGACTTGAAGAGCAGTAGGTAATCACAAAGCCTGTTTCCAGTAATCTTTAATAAAAAAGCCACTGTTGGAGGAAAAAGAGCAAAGCGACGGTAGATTTGTATTTGGAGGATTTACTGAAAATTTCCACTCTTCAGAATAAGATTAAAGTATTTTTTCTGGATCTTTAGTTGGGATATTTGTGGTAGAGATAAATGTTACGTGCTACAGAAAGCTACGTATAGTAAGGTTACGAAATTGCTGCGGATTGCGACGACCATGTAATCTGTGCTACGACTCTCTTGTAAGCTACGAAAGTGCTACAACCAGCGTCATAACATAATAAAAAGGAAAACCACGATGAGAGAAAAATAAATCTTAGAAAAGAAAATGGTTAAAATAAGAACCTAAATATTGAGAACTCTCAACGGGGAATATAAATTCATTTTTACAAAGGCCAGTTTTATGGAAATAAAACTGGCAGATCCTGAAGGCTGAATGGGATACAATAAAAGCGGATCAAGTTAAATATAAAGAGGTAAAACGAAGCTTTACCTCCGTTTAAAGTGATTACGGGGATTTTCTGTCGATTGGTATCGTGAAAGGAACTTACTATACTTGGACATTTTTCATAAATAACTAAAATACTAAGCAAAATGATATTTAGAAAAAAAGATACTCATACAACTTAAATAGGTAAGCACGACGTAAGTGAATTTAAAAAAACTAATAAATACATGTTTTTGAAAATATTTGATGTCAAAAAGTGAGTTTTTTAAGATGAAAGTCTGTACGTTAATCAGGTAGTGTTCCCCGGGTTTACTCCAAGCCGGGATAGAAATATAACGAAAAAAGTGGATCATTATCCTTAACGATGCCCTTCCTAGAATTACAAGCTACCGTTGCTTTTCGACTGTTTTAAGCTATTTAATTATGTATAAGAGAGAGCTCTCCACAGAGATTTGAATAAATAATAAGACATAGAAGTGTTAACATAATTTTGTTTATTTATAAAGCACACATAGGACCCAAGTTCCTTTGCTCACTCACATTCAACCAAATTACAAAAATATAAGAAAAGTAATTTTTAAAAGTAAAAGGTACATTTTTTGTGGTTTACTATATATATCACACATATTTTTTTAAAATAATTTATGTATGCCTACGTCACACTCCAGCTCTCATATTATCACATTAAAAATCTCCTCAATAAATTAAACAAATGCTTTGTTTTGACGTGAAAGAAGCACAAACGAACACACTTTCACACTTAGAATATTAGTCTGGATATGGATTTTCAGATTTCAGAAACCCTTGATCAAGATGGCTCTTCTATTCCTTTAGAAAGCCAGATTCTGTGCTGCTCCGTAATAAAAATGTATGCTTTTAAAATTCGTTGTACAATAGCCCGCTTAGTTGCCAAGGCATTTTAACGGTAAATCGCGGGTTCGCAGGCCACGGGTGAACGTGGTAAATTAGGTATAATACCAGTATGAAGATGAAAGGTTTCGGGTTCCTCATTACTTGGTAAACATGTATTTGAGTTTTGATCCGGGTGTTTATATTGTAAATATCATGTTCAGTTTGATAAGTTTAATTAATCAACAACAAAAATAGGCATGGAATTATTTTTCAAAAAATGAGTTTCCAGGGTTTATGTATTGAGGTAAAAGTTACAATTCCTTTGTTCTCAATTTCGTATTAGATGATATTTACGTTACGTACATTTCAAAGAGTATTTATTTTACTTAGATGTGTACTCGTGTGTAATATACTGCTTAAGGCGTGTCAGTCAGACTTTGTAGTAAAGATAGGATATTCAGATGTCATGCGTAGGCAGAAAATTAACCATTATACACATACTTCATGTAATACTATGTTAAATTCAAGTTTATTATACGTTTATATTCCCTATAACAGTTAACAAACAAATCCTATCTTTTGTTATTATAGTTCAATTGTTACCTCTTTCTTGAAAAGACAATAAGTATACTTACTTAAATGTACCTATCCAATTATGCTTGGGTTGACTAGAGATGGACACACCCGTGCACAATAGTGAAGATAATGATATTTTTTTCTAAAATTTCAACATTGCATGGGCATAAGCACAACATTGGTTGACGTCAGATAGGCGGCCGGTCATAAGATCAATATTGTATTTCTTTAAAAACTTACAAAAAAGTATGTACAGTGAACAGCCCATCACCCTACACAAATTAATTGCTAACACGCCGCTATTACCACGCCATAGAAGTAAATGCAGGGTAGAGTAACTTTATGTGATGTTGACTATACAAATTGTGAACATACATATTTCATTTATTTATTAACCAATTAGGTACTTTGGTCGATAATAAATAAAACTAACGTAACGCGTTATGAATTTCCACTGCAATAATCTGTTCCAAATTTTGAAATAAAATTATCAGTTATAACTTTTACATCAGTAGCAATAGGCGGGAATTTCTTCTGTCAGAGTGAGCACATCATCACATATTTTTTATCAGAGGCCACTGTATCTAATATAAATCTTGGACAACCAGTCTACCATTAGACCAAACAGATATAGCATATATTTAACGGGCACCAAAGAGTGAAAGAGAGACTCACGTCAGATCTGTGTCCCCTGAGGTTGTAGTTGGTTCTCAGGGGCAGCTCGTGTGGACGGCGCGCATGCGACGACGTGAACGTGACGCCGACCACACCGCGCACGTTGCCCGTCGCTAGCCAGCCCTCTTGGTAGTAGTTGTTGCGGTTCAATTTCCAGCCCTCCTCCTGTTGGAATAAGATACTTTATTCGATGACCCAAAATAGCGTAGCAAACATTGGATTTGTAATAAAAACAAAAACCTAAGTATTATAAAATTTAGTAGTAAATGTGTTGGAAAATGTATCTTATTTTTGTAGAATGTGTTGTGTATTATTTATTATCAAAATAGTTTTTGAGTACCAGATTACAGACATATGCGCAACTAAAAATTACCTTAAGGTACCTTCACCCATGGAAAGTCAAATATACACTTTGCATATCGTTACATAAAATATTATCCAAAGATTTCCCTCGAGAACTATCGGACGGATTTTTGTACGGTTTTCATCAATAGATAGTGTGATTCCTAAATAAGGTTTAGGTTTATAATTTATTATGGGAAAAACTGGGACGGGCTGTTAGTTTTTTTTTTTCAATATTTGTTTTGTTTGCGGCCAGGACTAAATTTTAGGCGTTGATTTTTTGGTGGTAGAAAGAGTAGAACTTCAGAACTTGAACTGAAAAAGCAAGTTACTTTTATTCTATTAAATATTATCCTACTGTTTTATGGTCTTTCAGACAACATTGATTCACACGCAACAAACGTTCAACATGGGCCAAAGTTTTTGTTTCGAAACATTTGCGTATAACGTGGCAGCCGTCACTTGCAGATTCATCAATTAGTAAGTACTTGTCATTTCAACTTGGTGTAGCGTATTTTTCAACGTTCATTATTTTTTAATTAATTTTACATTTGATTACATTGCTTTACTTTCTATATTAGTAAAAATCATTTATTTACACCACAACAAAAAGGCCTTACAAACATGGGGAAGTTATAATACATATAATAAAATTTTTCATTACATAGGAGATATTAACTCTTTATGGGACTAATAGAAGCCAAAGCAATTTTTTTTAGAATGGCTGTCTGTTTATTTATTCGCGCATCACACAAATACCACTGAATGGAATTTGATGCGGTTTTTATAGTTGTATAGCGGTAGGTCTAACTTAAAATCTGGTATAGCTTTCATCGCGATACATTGCTTAAATCCCGAGACATTGATAATAATAACTTATGAGCGAGCGCACGAAATTAATGCGGGCGAAGCTGCGGGCAAAAGCTAGTTAAAAATAATAGGACAGTATCATTGTGGAGATCCGGGGCCTGCACTAGATATCAGAAAAATCTATGTAACTATACATATACATATTATTGGATACAGAGAAATAAACATTATATTATTTATGGGATATGAATGTTTCAATATATTAAATATATAATAATGACAAGACTCCGCCTACTATTGTTAGTTTTAGTCAAAAGGGACTTAAGTACTTACTTGCGAACACTAAAGTATTCTCTAGTAAGTTGATAAAAGTAGGCACTAAGTATAAGAGCCCGTGAAGTCTAAGCTGTAAAATAAATGCTGCAGCTGAAAAGACCTTGTACTTGAGCGACCTTGGCCGAATAAGTTAAACCGCCTAGTAATTGCATGAGCCGGTTTTTACCAGTATTTTTTTTATTTAGTTCTTTATCTAGCCAGCAGTTTGTAACTTGTGATAAAATAATTACTATACCTATAAGATTGAAAAACACGTGAAAAGGTGCCTTCTTCTTATTATTTAAGGGCTATGCTCTAGTCGGGATTCTGAAACGGCTCTCGGTAACGACAGAAGACCTTAAAAGCAAAGCCGAGGATAGGGAGGCATGGCGTATACTCCACCGACTAGAGAGTCTGAAACGGTTCTCCGACAATTGCTTTGTCTACGAACGATTCGCCGACAGAATAGAGGAGACATTCTGTCGGCGAATCGTTCGTAGATAAAGGGTTCTGTCGTTCAAACGCCCGATGTCGAAACATTGTGTCGACGAAACGTTCGTAGACAAAGCAATTGTCGGAGAACTGTTTCAGACTCTCGGCCGGTGGAGTATACGCCATGTCTCTCTATCCTCGGCTTTGCTTTTAAGGTCTCGATACGATACAACGCCTGCCTTTTCTTTCATTTGGCTTCCATAACTCTTCCTCGGTCTCCCTGGACCTCTTCTTCCTTTCAACTTTCCTTCAAAAATAGTTTTAAAAAGGCGTCGTGTCAATCATTCTTCCCCTTCTATTACTGTCAGCAGTCTTCTTTTTTCATTTACTATTTCCAGCACTTCTTCATTGCTTTTTCTCTGTCCAGCTTATTTTTTCCATCCTTCTCTAGCTCCACATCTAAAAAGCGGCTAATCTGTCGGTATTCTTTTTGGTGAGTGTCTGTGCACACACAAAATGTGCCTGTGGAGGTCTAATTTCTGAATAAATGATTTGATTTGTAATTTACATGCCATCGGGTTATTTGAGAAAAAATATTTTATAAAATTTTCCAGTGAATATCACTCCTAAGAGCATGAAGCTATGAGTCTACTTGTAAAGGCCTCATGGAAATCTAATTAGACAACGTACTGTAACGGTAAATGATTGTTTTTTATTTTATTGAACTCGAAGTAAAAAATATCTATGTACAGTCAACAGCACATCAAGTTACCCTCATGAACCTCTAAGGCACGGTAATAGTGGCGAGTTTGCAATGAATTTGGATAGGTTGATTTGCTGTTGACTGTACATATTAATTGCATTAACTTTCCTTCTTGGAGATTTCCAGAAAAGAGACATATGTGACCAAAGTATTGCTACTTTAGTGACATTCTTAACTTTGATGTAAAATTTTGTTTTCAAATTGTAATATATAGGTACCATGACGTTGTTAAGTACATTCGAGTTTCTGTAAGATTCCGAGAAGATAAGTAGGACGGACTACGGGTCAGTCCACCTAACTGTGACCTAACTATAACCGAAATAGTTTACAACAATAATAAGATAGGAAGCGAGGCAATTAACCAACACGTAATAGATCGTGTCCTGTTCACTCCGAGTGCGGACGTGACACCGGAGATCGAAGGCGAATTGCCAATTAGGCAGATATTAGCCCCCATCCCAACTGCACTTCCATTAGTCTGGCAACCCAATTAGCACCAGGGCTTGGATATCGGTAAAAAATCGGTAACGTTACCGCTTCCAAGTGGGGGTAACGCTACTAGCAAAGGTAACGTTATATATGCAACGGTAAACGCGAATAACGTTACCAATGTTAGTAACGGTAAAGTTACCGCTAAACAGTTTTTAACTATGCACAAATTAATACACAGGATCTTTCTCTATATTTGTTCTAAAGATTAGCAATGAACCATAAAGGAAGAGGAAATGATAACAACGTCTTAATGTAGAAAAACTATCGATAATTAGAACTTTAATTGGTAACAATGTGATATAAAAATATAATTCAAACCGTTACCGTTAACTTTACGGATTTAAGGTTATATAATTACTTACAATGTGTATTTAGTAACGTTAAGAAAGCCTGATTAGCACTGATTTCAGTGTATAACTATCAACAGGTTGAGGAAAAACTCCATGATTACGCTCACTTTTCTTATTTCACTGTAATAATACGCATTGTTGACCTTTCGTTTATTTTCTTGAGCTTATAAGTATCTGACTGACTGAACATAAAACAATATTTGATATTCTTTAACTATTTATTTTTACGTCGAAATCCTCAACATCAAGTGATTTTCTTCTGATACAAAGTCACTCGAGACGCTAGGAAACTTATTTGATCTGTTCATTATAACTTTTAATTTGGTTGGCAAATACTTTTGACGTCATTAGCGACGTTTTAGAATAGTCTTTTTTTTTATCGCGCTCTAAATTACCAACTTTGGGATTTTTCCCTTTATATGTATTGATAGTTTCACCTTCTTGCCAAATTCTATTTCGGTGAACAAGAAGTACATTACATACAGCCATTTCGATTTTAAATATCTTAATTATTATATCGATTTTAATTATTATATTACAGAAAAACCTATAATAGTTCTATAAATTGTACGGAATCGTCGGAATCCTTCATGACGCAGGTTCACCAGTTGTTTTTTGGTGCGGTGGCGGCCTATATGCAGCTGCCTATGTTTAAATACGGCGCCGAGGGGGTTTAGCTGAAAAGCGAGCTAGTCTACCAATTCAAAAATTCATGATTTAAGACTTGCATCGATGAAATAAAAATAATAAAACTAAAGCTTAAGACTCCAACGATTGGGATTAAATTGGATGAATAAGTTCAATCAAGAACCAATCCTATGCAAGTCTCATCTCCGGGCAAACGTAAGTCGCTTTGGGAAATCGTTAATTTTCACTACAAGAAGCAGAATTTTTAAATTGTGATTTTCACCCAGGTAAGTGTCTACTATGATTTTACCTTAGTTTTGACAATTAACCTTAGCAAAACACATTTTAATGTATAATAAGTAAAATCAAATGCATGACTTGCATTCAGAACTAGGGCTAGAGAGTAGTGCAAGTAAATCTGCATGTGGCCGGAGTGAGGAGGAACTACAAAGCAATGTGATGCGAATGCACTTAGGAAACTTTGCGGCCCGCCAGAGTTTGTGTTATACTCGTATATCATGCACGGAATAATCTGAGGGATATCTTGATTCCTACACTATATACCTTCTTCTTACTTTGGGGCTAGCTCAATCGGTGTGATTTGTCCTAATAGATTCTACATTATTGTATGTTGCCATTACTTGGGGTCGTTCGGCCTGGAGGTTGAGTATTGCCCATTTATATCGTTTGAAACGGTTTGTTTGTTATTATTTAATGAAATCCTCGAAATCTTTACATTTGATCCTTATATTAGTATTTAATAAAGTATTAAGCGGAAAGTCGTCGGGGCATTACATTCCTCGGCACGCCGTTTGCTTTGATCCATTTAATCCACTAATGGATGTGATTCTAAGTTTTCCTTTTTCAGAGACCATCATGGAGTGTTCGCAGAATTTTCAATTCTATATGTAGTCCTTTCAGTTTGATGTATTATTAGAGATCTATTGTGGTTTGACGGACAAAAGTTTCGTGTTGGGTGGTACCATCTTGTCATGACGAGAACCAGAAAATACACGAACAAGGGATATTTTGTATTTACTTGCAATGAAATTGAAAAACATAGGTATGTGCTTAGTTAGAATACCTACTCGTTTAATTATGTTAGACAGAGGAACTGAGGCTTGTCTATACAAACATATTGTTATCAGCACAATATGGACCACCCACCTTCTCTCACGGATCTACTTAAAGAGATTATTTACATTTTTATTAGACATAAATAAACTTTCATTTATAAATGGAAAAAAGTAATAATGACTGAAAATGCCGTTGCAGAAAAAATACTGAGTACTTGTTGAACTCTAGGTCCAACTTTTAATGAAGTTAAATTTAACACAACAAAAACGCTGCTGATACAATATCGTCGTTATCGAAAGTTAATAAACTTTTATACAATCGCGAATTAGAGCCTATAGATTTTTTCTTGTGTAAGTTGCGTAATATCGGGAACTGTACCACGGTGCCACCAAAATTATTTTTAAGTATTATTTTATAATTGTTATATCATGTTATGCGGGTCAAATAAAGACGTATAATTTTTTTTTCAGATTGGCCATTTATATAGTTTAATTTTTAAAACTTTTATAAATATTCTATTGTTGTGTTACTATACCTCACTACCCTATAACTCTAATCTTGAATTTACTTTGGGTTTAACTATATTTGTGTGATTTTTCTCTATATTTACTAATGTTAAGATAATTATTTTTTACAATGTCGCTAAAATGCATATTTATTACTACGCCTTTGTTGAGATATAAATAGCTGATTGACAGGCAGTTGGAGATAAACGGGTAGTAGTAGATATAAGGTTCGCATATTCCGTTATCACGCTTTTATTGCGGAATCCTAAAATCGCAAGAAGAATTTATAGCGGCAGAACGTCGGGTTACAGAGTAACGTTTCAATATATTAGCATACTCTGCGATATAAGAAAAGTTGTTTTAACTTTATTTCCGCTCCAATGTCGTAAATTCATGTACCTTACTTTAAACGAGGTGAAAAACAGAAAACTATTCCACTTTCATGTAACCCACGTCTATATTACGACGATTATATATCTCCGGTTTTTTTTAAATCTCTTAGGCAAGAAAATTGAATTTCCAAAGCGATTGGATGAAAGTTATTAAATAAACTAAATTGAGGATTTTTACTTGGGGCGGGGTAAGCATAATATTTTTCTGGCGAAGATTCATGAATATTTTAACATTTCAAACACTGCGATAAGTAGGTATCAAAATAAATCGCATAATAAGGAGGAAGGATGTTATATAATCTACGTCGTGCGATTTCTCCCGATCGGAACGGAATTCATTTCAATGTCCACCGTTCCGTCACTTGGAAATTCTCTTGGGTTAATTCTACAGATATTACTTCCGACTTGAAAGATTTGATTCCACGAACTTTATAACGAACAATATAAGAGTTTTGTTTTATCTTTGGATTTTAGTTGACATTTATTGATTTCTTTTTTTTATTGATAATTAACGTGAAAAGTAGATTTCATTTATAATTAAAAAACGAGTTATGTGTATTTATCGCTGAGATGTTGACTGTACTATAGTTTCAATGTCTAGGTTTTTTAGATCATTTTCAAGAGTGCTACTACTCTGTTCGCTTCCCTGCCAAATCGAAATATATGACCTACGTATTTTTAATTATAAGGTGTATCTTATCCTGTCTCTATAGTGCTAGATTACTAGATTTTCAGAACCGATTCTGATCTTAACAATGTAGAGGGGTTTCTTGTAATGTTTGCAAATACAAATGGGATAAAAATCTTACTAATTTTAAGTCTTTATTATTAGAGAAGCTAATATCTATTTTATACCCGCGTATCAATTTGTCCATTTATGGTTGCCTAATTCAGGGACTGAATTTGGTTAGAGTTAATACTCTACAAACCTAATAGTAGAACTAGCTTGATACGATTTATCGTCTTATTATCTATTATCTAAAAGTGGACAAGACGATGCGGAGGAGTTATTTTTGGCGAATAATAATAATCGTTATGTGTATTTTGTAGACTAAAATATACGAAAGCCTAAAACATACCACTTTGTGTATTTTATCAACGCAGAAAAGTAGCCACTTAAAACATTAATTATTTTCTTGGCTAGCGTCTTTGTCGCAAGAAATAATTACTGAACTGGAGAATTTACAGGGTAATGAACCAAAAAAATACGTTTTCCTTTTAAATTAAACTGTGTAAAGTATAAAAATACCATCATAAAATGAAAAAGCAAAAACGAACAGTACATTTGTCTCAATTTAAATGAAGCCACACGACCGAAACCAGACTGGATTACCGTCGGGATTAACAGCCCGACGCAGCTTCCGTAATAAACCTCGCCGTATTATCTTAGCAGCTATTTCCTGGGTGCTCCCAAATTGCTAGGTGTTAGGCTTTGAATAGAAATGGGTCAGGGAGGAGGCTGTAATTGAATGGCAACCCTCGGGCCCGTAACGCAGATTACTATTGCAGTGTTGTTTCCCCACAAGTCTCCAGGGCCGCTGCGAATCGCTTTCGATCTACGGACGGGCCAAATGGAAATTTAATGCATCGCTGTAATGCGCGCGATCACGCTCGATTCTACACTAATCTATTCGCCACCGACCGCCCGCAATGTAGTTGCTAGTATGGCGACTTTCATTAGCGATGTGTGGCGTGCTGTAATTACCATCAATTATGAAATAACATGCCAAAACGTTTACAAATATACGTTAGACATTAATGCAGCTCTACAACAACTGTAATTTATTTCATCAGATAAATTACAGAAACGTTACAGCATGAAATTTTCTTTACAAAATTAATTGTTCATCGGGTAATTGATGAAGAATGAGAGAAATGGAAAAGCGGTGAACAAATAAGCAAGTCATTAACCATGACCATCTAATTTGTCTAAGAAGGATGGTCTCAATGGTTAATGCAATATATAACATACCTCAGGCAGCTCGTCGGGCACTTTCCCCATCCATGACAGCGACAGTATCGTGCAGTCACATTTAGCGTTAACGTTTCTCTCGAAATGAAGGTGCATGTTGGCGATTAATGAAAACTGTTAACCCGAATCTAAGCGCGTTCAGGTCGGGGCGGACCTGTCTGATTTTCGGACCATCTTCATAAGAGATACATCGAGAGTGTAGTATTGTTGGGAGCAAGCGTCGGACGATCTGACGTGACAAGCTGAGGGTGACAAGCTCGCTGGCGGCGCGGCGCACGTATTGATCACGTTGGGGCGCAAGCCACCACGCCCTCTGGTGAGCGTATTCGGAACTAGAGAAAGTGGGAAAGCCAGGGAAAATACGCCGAGAGGGCGCTGGGCGGAGGGGTGAAGTGTTTTCTTTTGAGTTGTATGTTTGTGTATAATTGATCGAACTAATAGGGGCTTAACATTTATGAATAGATATTTTGATTGGGTATTATGATAGTCTGCCGTCTGCTGTATTGTACAATTTAATAAGATTACTATTTATTGGTTTTTAGGGTTCCGTAACCAAATGGCAAAAACGGAACCCTTATATATGTGTCATATCTGTCTGGCTGTCCGTCCGTCCGTATGTCACAGCCACTTTTTTCCGAAACTATAATAACTATACTGTTGAAACTTGGTAAGTAAATGTATTCTGTGAACCGCATTAAGATTTTACACAAAAATAGAAAAAAAAACAATAAATTTTGGGGGTTCCCATACTTAGAACTGAAACAATTTTTTTAATATAGTTTGCGCGAGACACACTTCCAAAGTGGTATGTGCAACAAAGTACTTAATGAATATAGATATATTTTTTAAATATAAATTAAATATGTGTTTATGTAATAAAGATAAATTATCTACGTAAAAAGAACCAACGTACCTGATAAAATATAAACATGCCGCGCTTCTGCCAAGTCCAGCGCTAACAAAGTTACGACCGGGACGTGACAGGTATTTATAATCTGAACCGTAATCATTGCCCAGAGCCATTTTTTAAATTTCTTCTTACTATGCTATATTTCTCTCTCTCATCGCTTCCGTTCTCAGTCACAAGTGATGAAGTCCAGGGGCCGCGTTTCTACAGTATCTTCTCCATTTAGTATAGTCTTTGTAAGCTTCCTTAGCTGTTAAACCATTGGCATGTTCTCGTTGAGGACATCTTTCTACATTTAAGAGCTATGCATCTGTCGATCTTCTTTGCGGTGCGGTGACCAATGAAAGGCGACAGCAATCGCCTTGTCATTATCCACTTGGAGATCCTCTACTGCGCAGGAGGATAACAAGAAGGGCCATGGTTTGCACAGCTCCACTGTCACTCAAATTGTTAGCAGAAAAACTCCACTCAGCAGGGTTTAACTTCTCCCAACAACAGCCCGAAGTCTATGAGTTCTCCAAACTAGCATAACTAGGGGAGATCACTTGATGGCAGTTTTTCAGTCCGTCAATGAAAACATGCAGTAACACTCTTGATAATGTTAATGGGATGATTTTGTCGTTAGCCAACTCCATAAGATTAATTGGTTTATATAACATCGCAAAAACGCTATAGAAAAATACAACATTTTATTTTAACTAATATTTACAAAAAAAAAGACAAAAAATATCACATGTGGTTATCCAAAATATCACAGAACTAAGACACTGGATGCAATAGCAATGACTACATGATTCCATAAGATTGTCATTTAAAATCTAACTTCTTCTAAAGAACCCCACGTGACACCAGTTTTCACTTTGACGGGTAAGGGCACCATCAGACGCACTGTTTCTTCCATAACTCGCTTTAAAGCCTTTATGAACGATTCCTTACTACTCTCTACCACTTCGTAAATAAGTTCATCGTGCATTTGTAAAATCAATCGAGGTTTATTATTATCTGTAGTAGTTTTTGTATCTATGGCACACATGGCGGCCTTGGCTATGTCCGCAGCCGATCCTTGGATTTTGGTGTTTACTGCCTGTCGCTCTGCAGCACCTGTAATGGACAAAGTGATAGCTACTTCATAGCATAGTCAACAGTACTGTCAACTACCAAATTCATTGCAAATTTGTCGCTATTACCGTCGCATAGATATCCATGCAGTACATGTCTTGCGGTTGATTACGCTTTGGCTATATAGGAGTATGTCAAAAAGATAAATTTTGTAAGTATGACGGTAATCAGGCAAGGTGTATGCTACTACTTATAACATTACGGTACATTTTAAGCGGGATGTGTAACTAATCTAGGTAGTTGTGCTATACGTCTTTGCTCATATGATTTCTTATAGTCTAGCTCTGCCTGCCTGAATGTGGCTTTTATACGCAGAACAGAACAAACATCAAAACAAACCAGAAAGCATGTTAAATAAAGATTTACCTTAATTATTTGAGGTAATCATATTGCAAGATTCATTTTAATAGAAGAAAAAAATAGCCAACGTGGAAAAAGTTGAAAGTCAAACAATACATACCGTTCATTACCATTCCTTTTGATAATGTCTTCGGTCTCGAGTTCTAGACGCTTTAATTAGGTATTCAATAAGCAAATGAGATAATATAATTCTGTGAAAACTCTCGAATGATGTGTACTAATTATAAAACTTCGCGAGACCGCTTTTGCTAAAGAAAACCTTTTAAAACCTTTAGGTTTTTAAAGGATTTATATTTCAAGATTGTTCACGTTCACGCTTTACCTTCTTAACAAACTAAAAATACGGACGAGGACATATCTTTTTACTCCAGATATAGTAAAAATATACTGTTCCCGTGGGCAAAATCTAGTATACAATAAAATAACAGTTTGATATCGTTGGAACTCCCGGTGGGATATTAAAAAGTCGTAAACCTCAGCTAAGCAGGATCTCGAAATTGCGGGAACGAAATCTGTGGGAGTACAAATTACGAGGGCTGCTATTTATGTATCCGGAACTGGCCAATAATTCTAGAATATTTAAAAAGTAATTACAACATTTGAAAATAGAACTCTTCGGCTAGAGAATAAATATTTTTCATGTCCCTGTCATTTGTTTTTTTCAATTGGCGCCAATTTTGAAAATAGCTTGTCATCATTGCCATGGATTTAACTCGTGAACATTTTCGCGCGATGATTTATTATGATTTTCGGCGTGGATTAACTCAAAAACAGTGCATCGAACAACTGATTTTAACTTTTGGAGATGAAGCACCATCGAAAACCACTGTGTATTATTGGTTTAAGGAATTTCAACGTGGACGGTCTATGCTCACGGATGAAATTAAGGAGGGTCGTCCTAAATCGGTAGTGGTACAACAAAATATTGATGCTGTGCGACAATTAGTAATGCAAGATCGTCATGTTACATACCGCGAGATAGAGGCGTCTCTGGGCATTAGTATGACGAGTATACACGCGATATTACACGAACATTTAATTGTTAAAAAAATTTGTTCGCGTTGGATTCCGCACAACTTGAGCGTAGATCAAAAACAGGCTCGTGTCGACTGGTGTAAGAAAATGATAAAAAAATACAACCGTGGCACGTCAAAAGCTGTTTATAATATCTACACAGGTGACGAAACCTGGATCTATGCTTATGACCCTGAAACTAAACAGCAGTCAACGGTGTGGGTCTTTCAAGATGAACCGAATCCAACAAAAGTTGTTCGTGCGAGAAGCACTTTAAAGCAAATGGTCGCTTGTTTTTTTGGTATCAACGGACATGTAGCTACAGTGCCACTAGAGAATAGTAGGACGGTTAATTCTGAATGGTACACCACCATTTGTTTGCCAGAAGTCTTTGAAAAAATACGAAAGAACAACCCACAACGCAGAATCATACTTCATCACGACAATGCTAGCTGCCACAAGTCGGCTGAAACAAATAATTTTTTGGAGGGTCAAAAGATTGAATTGACGGGTCATCCGCCGTACAGCCCCGACCTGGCACCCAATGATTTTTATTTATTTCCAAACATTAAAAATAAATTACGTGGTCAACGTTTTTCGATCCGCGAAGAGGCCGTTGATGCGTTCAAAACACACGTTTTGGACATACCTCAATCAGAATGGAAAAAGTGCTTTGAAAATTCGTTTCATCGTATGCAGAAGTGCATAGATCATCGCGGAGAATACTTCGAGAAACAATAAAACCATATGTAATAATATATGTTTGTTTAATTTTGTTATTCCGGATACATAAATAGCAGCCCTCGTAAAACAAATATTTAAAATAAAAAAACACGCCACTCACTTTTCTTTGCCATAACATTGCTGTTGATGTCCCTCAAGAACCTCCGTCGCTTCGATAGTGTTTCCACATAACCCTTAGACCTGCACTCTTGTATTACAGATTGCGTGAACGACCTGATGGCAGGGTATGTCTTGTAGAAAGAGTCCATAAACATGGCAGCTTCTAGCTCAGTGACGTCGAGGTGCTGGGAGAGAGTGCGGTTACCCATGCCGTAAAGTATGCCGTAGCAGAGCTGCTTTGCTTTCTGGCGCAGGTCGTCGTCTACCTAGTGGTTTAATTAGGTTATACGAGCTGGGCGATTAAACTAAGAAGACTATAAATACATACATATGTGTCTCTTTTTTATTGCTATCTTTGTATGTGCATTTTTTTTGTGCAATCAACAATCATCGTCAAAATAGAAGTCATCAGTGTGTGCCGCAGCAAACATTGCAGATGCGCTACAGAAGCGAGGCAGACAAAACAACATCCTGAAAATGTACACGCAAGGCGCTGTACATTTTTTGAGTGTAATTTGCTGCTCGTATAATCGTATAATATCATAGGTAGATTTTTTTTGTTTCTTTTTTTTTTAGGTTACGACGAAGATATTATATGAATATTAAGGCCTTATTGCGGTTTGCAATAAGGCCACCATATTCATAACATCAAGTTTTGTAATTTTATTGTAATTATTTTTGCGCACTTTACGTGAGAGAAATTTTGGCAATATGATTTAATTAATCTATCTCACACATTTATCGTAAGCGCTAACTTAAATTAAATCATAATGGCGAAACATTTATGGATGCATTATCATGAAGACAAATAATCGTTTTTGTATAATCGAATAAAAATAAAAAACAAAGTGTTCTTCTATCTTATTACCAATTTATAAAACCAAATTTACTAAATGTATACACAAGTAATTTATTTTGATCGTTCTTTAAAATATATTTTAGCTCATCAATCATTTTACGATTTAATACGAAATCATCCCAACAAAATCTGATAAAACTGGTTATTATCATATTAAAAAACTGTCCCTAACAAAAGTTGGTAGTAGTAACATTATATCAGACTAACAGATTAGCCAACATTGACTAATAGGTTTTCGGAAAACACTCAAGAGAAACATTCGAAAACAAACTATAACTGAAGTGAGTGAATAATTGCAGCACATCAATCACGGATTCGGACCCGATAAGTTTTTCGGCAAAAGTTGATACAATCATTAATCAAACTTGATATTTTCTAAACTAATATCATAATAATACTAACTGCGCCCTGGGGCTTCGCACCCGTGGGAATTTCGAGATAAAAAGTAGCCTATTGTTATTCCAGGTTATATTCTACCCGTTTACCAAATTTCATTACAATCCGTCCGGTACATTTTGCGTGAAAGAGTCACAAACACACACACATACATCCTCACACACTTTCGCATTTATAATATTAGTAGGATATAAATATAGTGAATTTATTTTACATACAAATTTTAACGACTGCTTTACAAGACAACGTCGAAATGTTGTCAAGTGAGGTGGTAAATTGTATAGGCACCTATGGAACTCACCTCTTCTTCTGGCAGGTTACTCCAAGAAGCCGCAATGGACTTGAAAACATCAATATCGGAGCTCATGATCTTCATCAAAACCGGGTCCTTGCTATAATGCGTCAGAATCCTCATTTCCAACTGGCAATAATCTGCCGACACCAGGACATGTCCTGGCGCGGCCTTGAATACATTCCTACAGTTAAATTCTGCGACGTCATGAGTCCTTATATCCTCTAGAGATAGATAAGTCAAGGGTATGGAAAATGTTCGTGGTACGTTTTGCAAATTCGGTTCGTGCATGCTCACACGGCCCGTACATGTGTACATAGTGTACGACGGGGTTACCCTGAAAAATAATCCTTATTTAATGAGGTATGCATCGCGAATATAAATCAGCTCCATAATATTACTGTTAGCGCAGTCTACGGACGTGTAATAAATATTTTAGCGAAAATTTATTATTTTTCCAATAGAGACGTGTTTGCTAAGAATTTCGCGTGTGTTATTGCTAACACTGATGTCAGATTATATTCAAGTCGCCTAAAGGCATCTGATATGACTTTTATGACTATCTACCGGCATCTAAAGACAAGTAGCCGCATACACGCTAGTGACTTTAAATTGTCAACCAACGTACACTTTTTTCACGATATTTTGCGATAAATATTATTATTAATGAGAAAGTGGGTTTGTTTGTCCTTACTTCTCATCAAAACGGAGTGACGGGTCCGAAAACGAAAGCTGGATCTTAATATTTTAATTTACCTCAACCCGATGTTGAGGTAAATAAATTATAAGATCCACATTTGTTAATTCACGTCCTTAGACAAAAGGCTGTCCTGAAGTTTGTTACGCCGCTTCTTCAGCGGTAGATTTAGTTTTAATAAGTTTTGACTTTTGAATTTGAATTAGGAATCTTTGGTGTGAAGATAGTTAGAATATGCCCGCGAGCGGAGCAGCGGGCAACAGCTGGTACATTCGTATAAATATTTTGACTTACCTATCGCCAGTACTATAAACGCAGGCCTTCTCGGTGAGGGGATACAACGTCTTGGTGAGGATGGAGTTCAGCTTGCGCCAGTATATCACAATACTGGCCATTGGGCTGTTGTGCGAAGTGAGCACGCTCTTCTTTGTGCTCACTCTGCGCCCTTTGTATATTCCCAGGACCTTACAAAATAAATATAAGTTTTTTACATAGTTTACTTTTGAGACAAGTTTTTATTGTCAACATCAGAGATATAATAATTTCTCTTTTCACTTCGATTACAATAAAAATTCAGCAAAGCAATTATTTAACTAATTCAAAAAAATCATTCAATGCATGAGAAAAATCATGATGAAATCAGGTGGGTAGATCATCGCAATTGTTTTAATACTACAATAATGCATTCATGGAAACTCGGATCAGAAATAGAAAATTTCTACTCTAAAGGCAATTCTATAGGCAAGTCAAATTTGATTACATACAAACAGACGGAAACAAATAATGCATCTTGTTATAAATAGTGAACCTTTGAAGGTTCACTTTAAAGAACATGTTATATAAATAGTATGTTCAAACTACAAAAGGCAAAAATTATGAAATGCACTGTCCAACGTTAATACTCGAATGGATGCGACATTTTCACTTAAATATTCAGAAAATGGAAGGCACATTGAGTGCACTTTCGTGTAAGGCAGTCGGATGTAGAATGTATTTTGACACTGTGTCACCTTGCAATATAACATATTTTTAGGATTGAATAGGTGTTATAAATGCGTTCGAAATGAAATACAGAAAAATCTAGTTGGATCAATTGTTGAAAAATAAATACGATAAACAGATAACAGAACGAAATGAACCCTAGACGTCGGAACGTTTTGTGCGGAAACCTGAAAACGTTCAGATGATATAAAATATAGAAAATTACCTTAGCAACATCCTTCGAAGAATTAAAGTTGAAATGATATCCACATATTTTGTAAGCTTTCTTTTGGAGAGTTTCTTGCGAATTTCTGACATCAAGCAGGAGCCTCGAGGCTAGATCTTTATCGACACAGATTCCTTGCAACTCACACTCCGTGAGAATTTTAGCAATTTGTGTTTCGATATCTACAAAAAAAAAAGATTGATATCCTTTAACAAGATTTATCATTTACAGAGGACATAAATTGAAAATGAACCTATTATAAATTATAAATAAATAATCAATAGCGAAATACACATAAGCTAAACTGAATGATATTTTTAGTGCCAAGCCAAAAGTGGATTTCGTGAGAAACCTGTACCTAACATTGGACAATTAATTTGATTATATAAAATACTAACTGTGCCCCGCGGTTTCGCTCAGTGGGAAAATTTCGAATATAAATACCCTATGTGCTATTCCATTATATTCTACCTGTGACTGTCAAAAAATCAAGTAATTTATTCAGAAATCAGGCCTTCACAGGCACTTGTTCATGTCATATTCAAAATGAAATGATATTTACCAAAGCTACAAACTACTAGATTGAGTTACAAACATCCTCACACACAGCAGTACGAATAATTCTTCAGATCTCTCGATAATTGATCAATGATCTTATGTTACGAAATACGACATTTACCAAATATATCACGGGCGGCGGTATATTGCTTTAACAAACAATCTCGTTGTCTCTCAGCTACCATCCAAATGCACCATGACCTCAAACAAGCGACTTCGAACGAGTCCAAGTGATTCAGTTTCTTAGATGTTCGATTTACCCGGAGCAAAACTGTCGATAAATCTATATTACAATACCTTTTTACCTGGAATAAAATTCAAGAACACTATATTCACTTAACATCATAAAACAAGATATTATAAAACATTTTAAAACTAGATACAATAAGTACATACCAAATCCAAAACGTTTGGAATCTTCTCATCGCTATCCAACAACCATTCTGCTAAAGAAATATCAACACATCGCGACCTTATAGTTATTCCAAATGATCTTTGGAAATGAATAAATACAGATCTTAAATTCAAGACTTTTATTACTAACGACTCCGAACTTAACCATTTTGTCAGTTTATTTCGTATTAGGGCATCCTCGGAAGACGTGAGGTCGAGTAAAATATTAATATCATTAAAATATACAGCTATACCTTTAATAAGGTGCTTTCTCTCATTAACTGCATTATCTGCCCGGAGATTGTGTTGGACTTTCACAATGTTACTGCCAATCACTTGGTCTAAATTAATTTCGGCGTTTTTGATGTCTAAATATATAGATGCTTCTTTGACGTTCGTCAATATATCTAAATTGGCATAAATATCATTATCTCTCAGAACATAACAATTATAACTAAATTCATTTAGTTGAATGGTAAATAATTTCGATTTCGGGTTATTTAGTTTAATAAAAGTTATGTCTAATTTATCTGTAGGTCTTAGTTCCAATTTACGATCAACTTTTAACTTTTTCGTAGATGGCTGTGGTGAATTGTTTTCAGACTCAGCTTGTCGTTTAAATGGACTTATGAACATGTTTTTGATAGAAGTTTCCTTGATTTGTTGTGTGTTGATCACTTCCTCCGAAGTGTTAAAGGCGATTTCTAAATCGTTATCACTTGGTTTATTTTCGTCGTCATAAACTAATTTTATATCCTCATCTTCTTCCAACTCGATTAAAGTAGATTTAAAAGCATTTAGTATAGTGTCGCTTTGTAAGTTAGTCATATTAGTACATGTATTATTTTCATTATTGAATTTAGGCAGTGCCACAGTTTTCAAATGGTCGCCATTGAGTAACTTCGTAGATATCAAATCTACTGGCAAACTTTCCTCGAATAGACTAGAATTATCACCATCAGAGGAAAAAATACTAATGTCATTAACAGATTTCGAATTCGATGTCGTGATTTTCGTGTTTAGAGAATCTTCTTTTTTATCTTCGATTTCGCCAAAACTCATATTCGGGGAATCTATGTTACTCGCAGTCTTAAGTTTAGTAATATTTTCAACGACAACATCAGTAAAATTGAGAGAATCCCAGATGATTTCATCTACGACAGTGATATTTTTAGGCAATATAGTAGGACTGCTTTTGATTTCATCTTCTATGATTCTATTCAGAGATATATCTACACGTTTTTCGACTAGTGGACTGGAGTATCTGTTAGATATAGACTCATTTCTACTAAGATTATCCGATTTGTTATATATACATGTACTATAGTGCGTGTCACCGCTACTATGATTTGCATCAGCTTCAGTATTTTCTATTTTAACACTTTTTATTTCTTCTTTTATTTTCGACTTCTTGTTTGCTGTTACCATGTTATTCGTGTTACTTTGCGCAACTGTATTAACCGTGGTGCTAACAGAAAGATTATCTTTATTTTTTTGTGTATGTGACTCACTATTGCTAACTATATTGCTATGTATTGCATTAACTACATTAGAAGATGCCGCTTCCCATTTGATTTCAGCAACACCAATTTCACACTCTAAATATTTTCTAGCTTCAGTGATCAGACTCTCAGCAGCTTGCCTCGTTGTCATAGCACAACAGCCAGTTACCCAAATACTTTTTATTTTATTACGCTTTCTCATATCATCGCTATCATCTCCTTCTCTTTCTTTATTTGATTCAAATGGCACAGTTTTGTGTAGAGTATTTTCAATCATATTCACATCGGCCGATGCAATACTCGATACGGTTTCAAAACCAGCATCGAACAGTGTACGTGCCCTTATACCATTCAAAGACGGTAACTTCATTAGTTCCAGCAACTCTGAGTGAATACCGAAATGCAAACGATCTTGAAATTGAGCAATCAGCATTTCCATATTTTTCCATCCTAGCTGACGACAAAATGCTGTTACCATTCCTAAAACATACGTAAAGTGATATATCGTTTAGAATTGTGCACCATAAGTCATAAAAGAAAAGTAATTAAAAAATATTGTTTACCAGCAAATGTGGCGGCCGCTTGTTGAAGACTCTGAAGAAACCCCCTTGCACATTGGAATTTGTTTGCAACTTCAGATAGTGGTACTTCATTAACCAAATCTTGTAAAGCAAGAGCCGTATAAAACCTTGAAAACATTGTGACTTAAATATTTTAAGGAAATCTTGCCATGATTTTAATAAGATTTATTTAGTAAACTTGGCATCAGTATTATGAAAAGCCTTAATACACAATTAGGTGGGTAATTACCTTTTATGTATATTCATCTTATTTTGTACATTGGTAAGTTTATTAGCTCCTCTCAAACATCTAATGATGAAGCTTTCTTGTACGCCTATCAGCTCCCCAACTCTTTTCATGGCTTTAGTTAAAGACTCCCATAAAGTTAACAAATGAAGCCAATCTATGTCACCCCATTGACTGCTGACACTATAAGGAGTCACTAAATAAATAAGGTGAAGATCTGTCTCCAACACTAAACATTGCCTAGCTTTTTGAAGCTCGCAAAATAAAGACAAACCATCATTAGGAGCCATAGATGACGAAAGACAGGCTTTACCTAGCGGAGTAGCTACATATCTCTTCTCAGTCCCGTCTTCCTGGATTCTCACCAACTCATAGTTTATTAGTTCATCCAATGTACTGTCTAAAAGTAAATTCTGTGAAACTGTAATATGTTGTTGTACAAATAGTAAAGTACATTTTGAATAGTAGTCCAACTCCTCTTTTGTACACAATACTTGACTAGCAATCATCTCAAGTATTGCTCTCATATATTTGTCCTCACTTTCAATGCAACTTTTGACTGGATCTAACATTCCCATCATGAGATCAAATCCTATTTTCTTCTCAGATTCTGTGCAGACTAATATGCTTTCTCCTTTAGAATCTTTTCCCATTCTGCCAGCCCTCCCTATCATTTGTTTATATGTCAGTATATTTATAGGTTGCCTTTGGAAAACTGGTGACCTCACTATAACTTTCCTTGCAGGCAAATTCACACCTGAACTTAAGGTTGATGTAGCTACCAAAACCCTGATGGCTCCTGATTTAAATGCCCCTTCAATGATATCCCTTTCATCAAATGTAAGACCAGCATGATGATATGCAACACCAAATGATATTGTTGTTTTCAGTATTTGGTCCAAACCAACTGGACAATTTCTCAATTGTTCTAGAACTTCATGTATCCTCTCCGATTTTAATTGACTTCTTAAAACTAATCCAAAATCACTACCTGAACAGCCAAGTTTATAAAATGAAGATGCTATACTTTGAGCTAAATTTTCACATCTATTTTTGGTCATGCAAAATATTAAAACCGAGCAACCATCCTTAATGGTGTCTAAACAAATTTTCAAAACATAATCAGTTTCTTCTGTAGTTGAATCTTTACTTATAGTACTGACAAGCTTTCCATTTTTATCAAAGTATTTGTTCCCAACTAAACAGTACTCATCTAAGGGTATTGGGCGAAAATCTGTGACAAACAGTTCCGCATCCAACCACTCGGCTAATATTTCCAAGTTGGGCAAAGTTGCAGACATTCCAACAATCTGTATTTGACAGTCATCTCTTTTAGATGACACATATTTAATTTTTGTCAAAAGAAGCTCTAGAATATATCCCCTATGAGGGTCTCCTAACAAATGCAACTCATCAACAATGACAGCGCCCAGGTCTGTTATGGTACCTTCATCCAGAAGTCTATTGACTAGACTATTAGCTTTTTCTATAGTACAAACTGCCACATGCACAGCCTGCAAGCCACCTGGTGGCGACTGGGATCCCATAAATCCTTCAACTCTGATCCCAGAGGTTGACAGTATGTCTTGCAAATAAAACATTTTCTCTCTTACAATAGACACAAAGGGCAATATAACAATTACCTTCTTTTGCCTTTCCAAAATTGTCTTTATAGTCAATATTTCAGCTACTAAAGTTTTACCTGCTGATGTTGGTGCTGAATATACCAAGTTGCAACATTCTAATAAAACTTTAGGATTGCTGAGGCAGTTCACTTGCCAATCAAACATTTCATTGATGCCTCGCTGCTCATACTTCAACGCTATTTCAGACGGGAGCCCCCAAGCTTTAAGATTTTTATTAACTACTTTAGTATTTTGTGTAGCCGTTACTTTACATACACTAGCGTCTAAAGCAATGGTTTTATTCTGTGTAAAGCTGATCTTAGTTTTATTTTGTGAATAATCTTTAAACTTGACTGTATTCTTACCCTCTTCAGCAACGTACTCCTTCACCAAATGTAATGATGCTTGTAGCGAAAATGAATTGTCGAAACAATTCTCAAGAAAGCCAACATTCTCAGCCAGCAATTGAGAATCTATTACTTCAACAACATCTTTGCTTGTCGCCATATTACAATGAAAAAGAAACGTGTAAGTACGTCGACTTACATAAAACAATACTACAGCAACCCAACGCCCATTATTGATTTTTCTTCTTATAATAAGAAAAAAACAACATGAACTTTGTTTATACATATGTTTCAAACTATGATTTCTGTTGTTGACAGTGACAACATCAAGTCTAGCTTATTTTTTAAACCATGAAAGCAAAGAAACAACGATGGAACCATGAAACTTAAAAATCCAAATCTCGTTTCATTTCTATAGCGTCGACGTCGAAAGTTCGTAAAAATGAAGGTCTCAGTTTGTTTAAGTTATTTTGTCTCTTTTTTATATAACTACACAAACAAGTATTCCCATTTCACAAAATTTAAGGAAATCGTGAGTCGAAACCAGTTATTAGAAGTTAAAACATTGTCCAAATCCATTTTATTAATAAAAATATATGTGTAATAAGATAATAGATAAATACATTTATGATACATAGTATAATTATTTGTAAAAAATCAAAGGTATAGGAGGTTCTTGAAATTCCTACCGATGCTATTTTATCGCAATCATCTTTCTAATGACTCGGTTTTACTTTTGTTTTACTCTGTGGTTTTACTTGACAGTACGGAGGAATAAATAGAATGAGAGCCACGAAACAAGTACCATACCATAGACGCAGCGCTACAATCGCTGACAACAACAACGTGGCCAATCTGTTATTTGATAGTTTACTCATATTACCGCGGCGCTTCTTCCGTGGCGCTGCGCGACTCTATATGGTACTTGGTGATTATATCCACTTTGATAGGATTTGGGGAGAGATTAGGTAAGAATTGAGAGCCAAAATCTGGATTTAAATAAAACTGATTAAAAAAATACAGGAATTAAATATATTAAAAAATGTATTCTAAAAATACTAGGTAGGTACATCACAAATCACAGTCAGTCATGTATAATAATCGTTAAGGCGTTAGAGACCGCGAATTGGTAAGTTATTGGTACAAAAGTGTAACAGTTTTTTAAGTTATTATATTGCCTTGAAGGGAAAAGGTTTTACATGAACGGCATATTTTTGGTCCTAAACTGGATCACATAAGAGATGTGCGGACTTACGCCTGCTTAGACTAAAGCACGTGCGGTATCGCGCGTCTCAAGCTCTAACGTAGGCACTAACGCAGTACTACGCAAGGGTCGCGTCACGGGTTAAATTCACTTCACACAAATCAAGGCAAATTTTAAACATTTGTTGTACGAATGTCTTTCAATGCCTGCTATAGTAAATAGGACCTCGTTCGATACTAGCGCTAACTAGCGAGCAAAGTAACAATACGCCACTTTGATTCAGGTTACCTCAAGTCCGTACTCACCCTGTTATTCATAAAAAAGAAGCATACGTCAAAGTATGTTTTGTTTCGAACTGTCAATATCAAATTTTGCTATTGACAAGTGCGATAGGGACAAAACATAGGTACTTTAGCTTATAGTATGCTTTATATTTTTTATGAATATCAGGGCGAAACTGTCGTAAATATTTTTTGTATTTTCACAGTTTATCCCTTTGAATATGTTCATAATTAACATCTAAGCTAATTTTGTATGTTCGTTGATTTAAATTGTTACACATTAATCATAATAATTGGCAGTTGTCAGATCAAAAAATAATGTAAATTAATTTAAGCAAAAAACTACAAAAGTACACTGTACGCAATCATTCCAAAAAAGCTTTTTTTACCATACCCATATATAAAAACGGTCATAAAGTAAGTTTTGTAGCTGTAGGTTCCTTTCCTTCTGTAAGAGCTCTTGATTCGTGTATAAATGCAGCATATGTTACACCCTGAAAATATAATATTTTATTTTATCGACCTGACCGTCGATTCTCTCACCTGACCGTGTTCTCGGCCGCCTGCCGGCCGTCAACCCTCTTTAGGAATGCTGTTATTGCCAGCTGAACAGGCGTGTAATAAAGGGTTTTGTATTGTATTAGTTACCTGTTGTAGAGCTGCTCTAACATAGCCTTCATTAGCAGATACTGTAAGAGCTTTCATTCTATGTCCAAAATTAAATATAATTTTTGATCTTAACCGTACATGACCTCTCACTTTTAAATTACTCCTTGGATAATCATCAACACCTAAAAAAAGACAATGTTAGTACATATACAGTACATATGTTTGGGGACAACCACAACAAAAAACACAGTGATCATAATAGAAATATTAGAATAACACCACTGACCTCCAAAATCATCTGGATATATTTTTACCATTGTTTTTAATTCAGCTGTTCTCCTCTTTTCCATTGCCCCCCCTAATGTATTAACAATTTTCTCAAAGTCACCCCAAGCTGTTTCGCAACAAACCAATGTCTTTTCTGAAAGGTATTACACAACAATATGACATAATTAATTGTATTTCATGAGTTTAAAATAAATCTTCATAAGGTCATAAGTCGGCCGGTCGCAAAATCCATGCCAGATATTCAAATTTAAAGGTTCATTTCATCAAGTAGATCCCCGGCTTTGTAATCACGAAAAAGGGAACACACTCATATATGATAGAGTTCCATACCTTCAAATAATTTTTCTAACACAGGTTTCACCGGTCTCTCTGCTTCCCAAGCACATTGTTGAGTTAGGACATCTTGCTTGAAAACATAATTGTAATGTCCATTTGTCATGTTGCTCACATAAGCCATCATGGCAGTCACATCCAGGTTAAGAGTATTAATCTCAGGATGATCCTCCATACAGTGGGACACTTCCTCCAAAGTGGTTTTTTGGCTGAAAAGATAATGTTTAACCTTTTTATAGTTTGTATATTTGTTGCGTATTTTTGTACATTTGCCCCAGGGCTGAATCCAGGTTCTAGATGCAACTAGACTCTAGTCCTGTTCTGGACAGGGCTAAACCAATACCAATGAGCCAGGTGTGAATGTATAGAGCATTGTTAAGCAACCTTAGAATTATACAAATAAATTATATTGCCATATTACCTGTTGTTTATAGATTCCTCATCACTGCTCTCAGAGTCATAAGATTCATCACAAATTTCACTCTGACTTGAGTCAGGCAAGATTTCCCCCTTGACTATAACTCCAACTGCCTTTAGTTTATTTGCTAAAATTTCCTCAATACCACTCATAAATTCAAAAATAACCTGAAAGTGAAAATAATTTTAAACCCTTAGTTGGTTCAGCAAAGTCAAAGCATTTGATTCAGAATGCAATTCTTCCTATTACATTTTAAATTTCATATAATGAAACAACTCATTTAAACAGTTCTATCATGCCAGAGGGGCTTACCACTTACTTCACAGATTACTGTGATCTACAAGGAAATAAATGAACAACTGTGTGCTTATTAACATCAAACAATGAAAATGACAATCAGATTTTGTGTATCATCAAAACTGTGTGTATTGAAATCAAGTTTATTTACCAAGTAGTTGTAAACAATGCCATACAGACCTTTGGAGGTTGGTACATACATGGATAGAGCTTAGCACACTCCAGGTAATCATCAGCCTGATCAAGGATGGATCGAGCCCCATATGATGCTTTGCCTGCACTCAATGCTGACAGAGATTTTGGGTTTCTGGCTATTACTGAAATATTTAAATAAAATTTAAAATCAATGTGCCAGTTTTGCCAATTCAACATTGTAGTTTGGGAGAAATTACCACAATAAGTATATGTAATATTAAGTTATGTATAGTATGAGTTATGGGTAGGCTAAATTATTAACAACTAGTCTACATTAAGTATATAATTAACACACAAATCTTAAATTGAAGTTGTTAGAACAAGGTTTTCTTACCTTTTGTCCAAGACTTGCCTTCATCACTGATAATATCAATGACTAATTTGCTGCTATCGTCTATGTGGAATATTTTACAAACTGCAATAACACCAGGTCTTGTCACACATTCCACCATAGCCCCCAGGTGGGTAAGATTGGAACATGACAGTTGTTCCATTTTAATTTTCTTTGACTTTTGCAACTGGAACAGAACCGAATTTAAATTGCTTATTCATTATCATTAACCCATCTGGTTAATGATAATGAAAAAAGCAAGCACTTTATGTAAAATATTTGAATATTCAGTCATCATATAAAAGTTAAGTTACCTTCTTAAGAAACAATATTTCTTGGTGAATTTTCCTGTGCAATTTCATCACACCGTCGATTGATTGCACCGGTTTTAATTGCAACATTAGTTCTTCACCAAACATTATTTTTTCATTTAATTTATTCAAAAGTTCTTCAGACGATAGTTCCATTATTAAGCACAGCACAGTTTATAGGCCTTCGATTTAAATTTATAAACTAAAATAAGACCTAAAAGAATTTAAAACTCTACGCAAATTCTGTTTATTTTATTTTATTAGAATGTATCACTAACTAATCACAATGACAGGTAGGGTCTAGTCCACAGAGTACTTTCTACTTATAATGTCTAGTCTACAGTCTTTTAGTACCTAGGTATGTAAAAATGATTTGATTGATAAACTTGCTTTTTTTATTTCTGAAAATGTTGCAAGTGTTGCACTCATATAGGTATGGGTAGGTATTTGTTTCTGATTATCTTCTCCAGTCGATCTTTGAGTCGATAATTATGCCGGCTCCACACTATCGAGGAGAAGTTTGCCGAACTTTGTCGGTTCGGCATACATTGCTGGTTTTTCAATGTGGTAAATAAAAGCACTCATATACAATGTTCATGCATTCGCGTTCGACGATAATGTGGAGCCAGAATTATATCTCTGCACCGGGTACTTTGATGTTGCCTGTGTCCGTTCCTGCTGCCTGCGGCAGGAATACAGATTGTTCTGGCATTATTGGCCCAGCCAGACTTAATCTTGAGTGGGGGAACGGGTCCAATGGGTACATGTTCCCATTTGGCTCTGTTTATTACTAGGTGTATTACCGCCATTTTCATTCGCGATTTTGTAGTCACGTGACTGACATTTGTTCATCCAATGGGGAACGTGATACTTAACCAAACTACAATTTGAGAAATGGCTGACGATAAAGAAGTCGAGAAAACGATTGCAGAAGACTTGGTTGTTACCAAGTATAAGCTTGCAGGACAAATTGTCAACCGTGAGTCGAAGATTCTTTATAGTTACATAAATAACTTTGGAATTTATTGTCACAGTGTTTGTGGTGTTATGCGTTCCATCCAGGAAGGGTTTGGACGCGTGTCATCGCCATGCGGTGCCACTTGTACCGAGAGCATCCTGAAACATTTTGACTAATACTCCGCTTTAACTAAGATATCCTTTGGGTTACAGGTGTCTTGGAACAAGTCATAGCGAAATGTGTCCCTGATGCGTCTGCGCGCGAAATATGCGAGTTCGGAGACAAGCTGATCTTGGAGGAAACGTCCAAGGTTTTCAAGAAAGAGAAGGACTCGAAAAAGGGAATAGCTTTCTCAACATGTGTGTCCGTCAACAATTGTATATGTCACTTCTCGCCTATCCCAAGTGAAAGTGACTATATTTTAAAACAAGGTGATCTAGCCAAAATGTGAGTAGAGTACTAAGTTATGTGCCAAACAACCTATGTACAGCAGTCTGCTATAACAAGTGATATACATGCAAACAATATGGCCAAATTACTTTAGAAATACGTCAAATTATTTATGAAAAACAGATTCCTCTCTGAATTACTTACAATGTTAAAAATAGATCTTCAGTAAAGCTCACTTTACATTGCTTCAGGGACATCGAGATATTTGCTAAATCATTTTTTTGTCTTCACCTTAACAAAATATTTTCAGTGATCTGGGTGCACATATAGATGGGTTCATAGCAGTGGTTGCCCACACAGTTGCTGTGGGAGGTGGTGAAGTGACTGGACGGGCTGCGGATGTACTGTTGGCTGCACATCTAGCTAGTGAAGCAGCCCTAAGATTGCTGAGACCTGATAATGAGGTAATGGTCATTTGAATATACAAAAAATCATATACAACACAAAACATATTGACTAAACAATGTTATATTTTAATGAAAAGTTCTTAGTTCATTCTGGGAATATTAAAAGACTTGTGAAGTTTGTTAAAACTTTATTGCATAAAGAAAACACAAGACACAAATTACAGGTGATAGTAAAGGCTGTCTTATCCCATAGATAGTCTATGGGATAAGTGTATGTGTATTTTCAGTCTGTTATTATATCAGTTCAGTACAAGTATTAAGTATAATGCCAGCTGTCACCAAACTCACATGCATTGTGGATTGCATAGTATGTATGAATGTTTTTATTGCAATGAAAAACCAAAAATGTATACCAATCTGCCAAAATTTGGCAAACTGTTTAGAGCTGGTATGACTAATAATTTTTTGTCCCCTGAATCTTTCCAACATTGCAACTCATTGCATTGTTGGTACAAGCACAGGGAAGAGCAAAGTAACTAAATGCGCTTTTGCTTATCTATTTGAGCATGAGTCTATTATAGTCTACTACAGGCAATTTTATTGTTGTAGTATAGAAGTAGTAATTTTAAAATGTACTTTTTTGAACTACTAGCATTATCTTTACTTTCCTTTAGTTTGAAGTAACAATTACTTATTACTTTAAAAACATTATAATTATTTTTGAAATATGTGGCCCTAGTAATAGCAATATGCTATCTTGAATTTTGTATGGTAAGAAATTTTGCTATCCATGATAGGCCACTAGTTAAATATATATATATAAATGTACTTACACCTAAACTTTCCTCAGGAATTAAATATTTATTGGTGAAAATTGTAAAAGAATATGTCCAATAGTTTTTGAATTTATTACATTAATACAAAGAGATGCTACATTGGGACTTCTTTTTATAATATGTAAGGATAAAGCCTAAAATTGTATACTTCAGAACTATGCCATCACTGATGCAATCCAAAAGATCAGTGCAGAATATGGGTGCAAGCCTGTGGAGGGCATGCTATCTCACCAGCTTAAACAATTCCGCATTGATGGAGAGAAGAGCATAATACAGAATCCTTCAGAAGCCCAGCGTAAAGAACATGAGAAAGCCACTCTAGAGACTTATGAGGTGTATGCAATGGATGTTCTTGTTTCTACAGGAGAGGGGGTGGTAAGTTTGGTTTAAGTTTTTTTTTAATGTAGCTAATGTATCAGGGCCCACTGCTGGCTGGCAGTTGCTGGGCAAAAGCCTCCCCTTTCTGATTCCAACCACTTCTATCATTCGCCAGCTGTTGCCATCTTGTATACTGCCGATAGTTCGTAGGACCATCCCATCCTCGCCTTACCTTTAGAGTATTTGCAATCAGTCAGGATTAAAGTAGTCACTCTTTTGACGCCAGAGTTAAACCTGAGTCATCAAAATGCTTCCACATTCATTTTATAGCCAACACTCAGCTCAGGTAGGTTAACATGGGCATAGATGACATTAATCGTTTTACCGACAATTAGGTAGAACAAAATTACAAAAAAGAATACCTAACGGTTAAGTGTGACAGAAATGGGCTATTTCATTATACAAAAATTTAAAAAGGACCCTGATTTCTTTCCATGTCAGTTCAATTTGACTGAGGTGGCAGTATTCAGGGGAAAATATATCAACAGTCAATCTCTTGTACTGAAATGTTATTGATTATGTTTTAGTTTTATTTTGACTGACATTTCTAATTATATTCATAATAAATGTAACCTGGAATATATTCAGCAAATAATATTACTATTATTTTAATTATTCTAGGGTCGTGAAATGGACACAAGGACAACAATATACAAGAAAACTGATGAAGTATATCAGCTCAAGTTAAAAGCATCAAGAATGTTTTACAGTGAGGTAATATTTTCTCGTTCTTATGGGCACTGAATACCCTTTATTACAATTCTTTGTTAAGAACAAAGAATTGTATTGTATTACAATTCTTTGTTCTTAACAAAGAATTGTAACAAAGGATATTCAGTGGTTATACTTGTCTCTTTCAGTTATAAGATTTCACAGTATGCTAAAAAGAAATATAAACATATTTGTTGGCTCTATGTGGACATATCAAGACAAATGACCCAGATTGAAACTCTTCAAAATATTGTTTATTGCAATATTTGTTTTTGATCTGGTAATATTAAAGGGATGTGTTTGAACCAGTAAAAAAAATTAGTTTACTGGCATAGAACATCTCAACACTTTATGACCTGGGCCTGTTGTGTTTTTTCATGTTGCTTCTCGAGTTTTTTTTGTAGAGTTGATTTATGTGTTTGTTTCAATGTTACCAGGTGCGGAACAAGCATGGGTCGATGCCATTCAACTTGCGCAGCTTCGACAAAGAGACCAGCGCGAGATTAGGAGTTGTAGAATGTGTCAATCATAAGCTCATCGAACCTTTCCAGGTAAAATATTATAGAATGATGTATTTAAAGTGAAGAAGAAAGTGGGGTTTATTTGGTATTATGTCTGCCTTTGCATCATCACCCCTCTCCAGAATGTATAAATACATCTGAATTTCCCTATGAATAGGAATTTCCCTATGAACCTGACATAGTCGCACCAAGCAACTGAAGTCTTGACAAAAAATAGATTTTAAAAAAGCTTTTCTCACTTGTGTCCCTCTATTATTATTATTGTGTCTCATAATACCGTTCCCAATAATGCAAGGTCCCTTTATTAATTTCTATATAGACTTACTTACTTTCCATTAAATAGTGAATTATCAAGATTATTGATATCAATATATTTTTCGCATCTGCAGGTTTTGTATGAACGGCCAGGGGAGTTGGTAGCACAGTTCAAATTCACAGCGCTGCTGCTGCCGAGTGGCACGCACCGCATCACGGGGCTTCCCTTCGACAAGAGCCAGTGCAAGAGTGAGCGTTCCATCAAGGACCCTGAGCTCAATGTTAGTTCTAATTTTAATAATATATTAAATGAGAAAGTTGTGAGTAGAAATATTGTTATTGGGTAATTAATACAAAATTTACTTGTTTGATATCACAGTCATTCAATCATAGAAAAACGACTAGTTGCATTTTGATCAAATTTGGTGCATGGGTGGATAACCTATAATGGCTTAAATGAAAAGTTAATAAATAAACTTTTCATTCAGAATCTTCAAAGTGCAATGCCCAAAGGCTCAGCTAGTTCCATGTTAATACTATAAATGCGGAAGTCTGTCTTTCATGCTTTCACAGCTAAACTATTTTTTTTAAATTTAGTATAGATAAGGACCCAAGTTCAAAGTTGTGAGCTACAGGTACAATATAATATGAAAGCAAGAATTTTGTTTGATACTAATTGTCTCCAAAATGACTAGAACCCTGATTCATTTCAAAGCATTCTACTCATGGAATGTTTTGGGCAAGCACAGGGTATAAAAACGTGATCTTTTTGAGCTAATTTGTTGTATTGACACTTTAGTTTGAACCATCACTACATTCTTGTTGAAAAAATTTAATAAGCATGTCCGCTGCAAGGAAAGATATCAATAATTTCATATTTTCAGGCCCTCTTGAACTCATCCACGAAATCCAACAAAAAGAAGAAAAAGAAAACTGGTGCTGAAGCTGAACCAATGGAAACAGAGACGGTTGCCTAGCAACTGGAATCCCACTGCCCCTGGAATAAACAAATGAAATTCAACAGCTTTCCTCCACCCAAACATGACATATTATCATTTTTAACCAGTTAATTGACAAAGAACTGCAACTGTGGCATAAGTGTCCGAAATACTTATTTTAGCAAAACTTTTTCCAATAAAACTTTCACATTGCTACTACATCCTAAATCTATTGTTACATATTTCCTGTTTATGTATGTATTTATTGGAGATTCTACAAAAAATGCAATATGTATGCTAATAAGTTGTAAAAATTAAAGTTAATTTATACACTTAGATAAATACTATTTTTCCATTTTCTTTTATTGAAAGAGTTTTGAATGAATAAACTGTAAGTCACTTTCCCCACTATCATTATTTGAAATAATTTTATCAGAGAATTTTCAAGATCATTCCCTAGTGACATGTTTGTATTTTATTAAAACATTGTGACGTGCACAAATCCCTTCTCCAGTAGCTATTGGTACAATTAGTGTGACAAGTACATATGTATTTCACTGATTTTATTTAGATTAATTTTGAAATTCATAATTTCTACTCGCATAATCATTCTTTTTTATGTTATTATTTCTCAAATACAATGAATGTAGTTGCATTACATTTTATACAAATATGTGTTTATTGCTATCAACCGAGATAATGTATTTGTTGACTTTATGTACCTACTAGGAAAAGGTGTAAAAAATGTGACACTGTGAGAAAGGAATAAATCAAACTGTGCCACAAATGTGGGCTGTTTTGTAAAAATGCATTTTTCTTTCTATACCTGCACCAATTGTCCCATTCACTGCTGTTATATAAACATTTTTATTGAATAAAAATGTATTTTTCCTGATAAATTATAAACATCATAAGACATACAAGACAAAAATTCTGAAAATATCAGTAGTTGTCTTTAGAATTACAACACATAAGACCAATAGAATACATATTAGTTGCACAAGGATGAATGCTTCAGTGTCGTGCTATTGAAAAAAATAAAAACTGTAGATACTGAAACAAAATTCTATTTATGTTTACCATAATTTGAAAAATAACATCCACATAACAAAATACATTACAGATTAATTTGTTTTTTCTTCGTTCACAATAGGCTCGCTGGCGTTTATTGATGATGAAACCATTTCGTATGCTGAAGTCGCAGCATTAGTGGCGTGAGTCGGAAGGTCTACAAGAAACCTGAATGTTGATTTGACTCCACAATTCCAATAATATTTAAATAGATATGAGAGTCTATCATTTGATGGGAGTGGAGGTAACTGAAAAAACATACATCAATTTAATAACAAATTAACAACTGAAAACTGAACATGGTTGAGCTTCCAAGGCATCAAAGAATTACCTCGTACGGAATTTGTTTTGTCAGTTCACCAACATAAGGTGACACACCCTTTTCAAGATCTTCATACAGTGATTTAGTTGTAGTGCTATCTTTCCAGACGCCTTTGTCAATTGTATAATATACTGCTGAACCTAATACAGCAGATTTTATCCCGAACCTACAAAACAAGAAGATATGAAAACAATGGCTGGAATGATGAACTATGGTACTGAAAATTATAGCACACTTACTTCAACATCTTACAGGCTATAAATAAAACATTAACGGTATGTACTGTATTTTCTATTTTCTGATATTCCTGTTCTGTTCAGAGGTGTTGTTATTTAGGAGAAAAAAAAATTATGTAATTTTTGAAATAACCTCAAAAATATGTCGATTTTCTGTTTTTTTTTTTTAATTTTTGAAAACAAAAGTAAATGTCAATGTCACATTACCAACTGTGTCTGGGGTGAAACGATACGATTACGTACTACGTTAGGATAGGTAGACGTGAGATAGGTACCTCGGTGTTATACGATAGGTAGACGCCATTTGGGTGATTCGATTACAACGGCAACATTTTTTTATTGTCATTGTATACGTACAGTGACACATGTTTGTTTACTAAAAAAAACATTGAAAAAATACCTAGGAGGATATACGCGGTATACCTATATACCGCTTGTTGTAAATGTTGTAATTAAATGAAGTAATTATCTATGTACTCTTTCTTGTAATCACTATCTTTTTTGTAATCACTGTGACGTGCCGGCCTGTCTTATTTTGCAACTACAGCAAAAACAAAGTGTTTCCAGTTTTACTTATAAGAGATATAATATCAGTTCTTGGTTAAGATATGGAAAACCAGAATTCAATAATAGAGGAGTCTATTGAACGATGTTTGTTACCAAAACTTGCGAAAGCCATAGATGAATCTGAAGAGCATACCGAATTCGACATAAGAGAAAACAAATTAAACATACATTTTCCTGTTTTAATAAAGACATTAAGTGGTCTCGACTTCAGATCCGATACAGACATAGCATCCATTTCATTACCCAAATTAATTATATTAGACTTGGAACTACAAAGTAGTGGTCCATGGTTTCGAGATAAATGTAAAGAGTGCTCTTCACAATTAAACCAAGCATTTGATATGAAGTACGGGTCTAATCTATGCAATTTATTGGAAAGTAATAAAATATTCAACCCACAACTATTATTTGATAACATTATCGACGATATACATAAAAAGTTAACATCTAAAACTTTCAAAAATTATCCCGCTCTGATAGAGGTGTACTGCAAATTACTGAATGGTGTGAAGGTAAATTATTTACTACTATGCTTTAAGTCATAAATGTTTCCACTTTCATACTAAATTTTCTAATGTCTACCTGCTCCACAACTTTCATGAGGATGATCCATGGTCAGATGAATACATGTTTTAGTATGGCAACTGTTTGACTTTCATGGATGCATGACTTTTATAATAAAAATTGAACTAATTTTGTGTCCCATTAAGCATTTGTGAACATGTAGATCTACATTATAGTATTTTTTCTTTTCAGAATTACAAAATAAAATTGAATCCATTGAGTGTGTTACCTATTTCTTTGCTTCTTGTAGAAGATTACAACATGGGAAACAAAATAAAAGGCCTGAAGTGTTGTTTAGAAGTATTGCAATGTTTGGTGAGTGAAGACTACTTTCTTTACCTCTTTGCTTCAGTGATCTGACATTCATTCACCTTGTCCTGCTGGTATAGGTTTGAATATCACAGAAAAATTATAATAGTTTACTTATTGTATCAGTATATTTTGTCTGATTCTCCATAAGATCATTTTCATGCTTTAGTACATAAGAAATTATATCAACTCTCAATCACACACAGATAGATTGATTCTAGGTGTAGAAACTAAATAGCTTTATCACAAAATATTTAGGTCAATAAATAGCAATTAAATAAGCATTATTTCTCATATTTACAGACATCATCAGACTTCAGCCAAGGAAACTATTATGAGGTTATTTATGGAAGTTTAAAGAAATGTTTAGTTGAAAAAGATATAGAAGTAACCAAGTTAACCTTGCCTTGTTTGCTGAAGCTGCTCTCGATGCTACCATCAGATATAAAGGTTCTGTTTTCTTTTTAGCTTCTTTGCCAGTATGTATTCTAATAAATCTATTTTGTGCATGAACAGGGTATATTTATAATTTATGAAAAAGAAGTATGTTTTATTAGCTCGGGAGGTGTATTTATATCGAACAGTATATATTTTCCTGATTGATATCTGTTTAAATAATATTCTATCTTATTCTAATTCAGGTGACAAAAACTGATGAAATCTACAAAACAATACTGGACCAAATGCACACAGAATCAAACTTGTACAGAAAGGCAGTTTGTTTTAACTTCACAAGGCAGATGATTGAGATGCATGGGGTGCACTGTATCAAGAGGAAACTGTTCAAATCAGTTGTCTGTGATGCTTTGGATGTGTGCAGTAATGAGGCAGTAGCTGAGATTATGTTGCAAGATGTTTTAGAGGTAAAGCACACTGAATGTTATATAAATAAAATTGATCAATTAAAAGCCCAACCCAATTGTTTTGTGTACATTGAATGTCAAAATCTATGTAATGGGGCCTGCAGGCCTACCATCAACTCTTGCAGATCAATTCAAATGCAACTCAGTTCAATTTAGGAACGTAAAATTAATCATATTCATACTGAAAACTAATATGTTATGTGATGGTACTTATTTGCGATGTAGATCAGTTTAGGTCGTGAACTGCATCGCAATAAGAGATGATGGTAAGCCTCCTGGTCAGAAGTAGTCATAAATTACATTATCATGTTTCTATGGTACAAGTCAAAATGAAAATGATCTTTTCAGTGTCTCTCCGTATGGCTGAAGCATTGCTGGTGTGTGTGGAGACTGGCGTCAGACCAAAAGATGTTGTCGCTGTTATTAAAAATACTATTTGTGACGAGCGAGGCTGATACAACAGTTACTGTACTATTAAACCTAGTATTGACAATGGTTCAATTATGTACAAAAGAGGAGCAGCTACAAATTTGTAAAAATATGGAATCATTTACTGCAACTCACAAATCAAATCAAAGTTTTCTTAACAATTTAGAAATAATAAAGAAGGGCATTTGTGTATAAATTACTTTATTATAAAAATAAATGTGATTTAATAAATACTTTAATTTTTCTTTAACTTACAATAAATTTACTTCAGACATAATTATTAATTCAAATATAAGAAAAGACAATCTTCAATACTAGTATTGTATCAATCACATAAAAAAGACCTTATAATATAATATGCATTTATGACATCTTAATTACGGTTTAATACATAGATATTAATGAACAATCATGTTAGTCAACAACATTATGGACATTTCTACTATCTTTCTGACTTTCATTCAATGAAGCTACAGATAATACACCTAGTACTCCCAAGAACTTTTTGATGCAAGGTGCATAAATTACTGTCTCTCATCGGTATATTTGTATAATAATATTTATTGTGATAACTGTGTCGTTACATAATTAAGTGGTACATACAAGATATAGTTGTACAGTTTGCCCTTCTAGGCATACAGTATTTAAAATTATAATACAACTTATATCTAAAAGGCAAGTAATATGTTTAAAAATATTTAGGTTCAGTCATTTGAATTACGTTTTAGACGCGAAAGTTTGTTACTCAACAACGTAAATTTAAATATACCTTTCAGTGCGCAAAGGAGGTTGGACTACCGATGAACGGATATCAATACATGTATGTACTTTGGATCAAAAAGGTTCTCGGGAATGACTCGTCTTACCTATAGCTTACCTATAAATGGTTTTATCCCTATCTTACTACAATATTTAACACTGACATAACTGGCAAACAAAATATGTTTAACTGAAATATAACTCTGGGACTGAGTTAAACTGATAGCTGTAATAATATCTTGGTGTAAAAATAACATGATTAAAAATCTAGACTCTCATTACAAAATCCAGCGGGTAGATTGGATACGATATCTCTAACCTCGTCCAATTTCTCCCGCGCGGTCAATCTCCTCCAAAGCAATGGGCATTCTGTGTTCTCGCAGCTGTTGTATTCCCTGTGACCGCAGCAAGAGATACAGATCTGAAAATAACAATTTTAAAACTGGGTGTTCAACCGAGTCAAGTGGACACAGCGCCCTCTTCCACTCTTTATGAGCAGACTTTTTATTGGTAAATCATTATCCCGCCTGGTCAGATGAAACTGTTAAGGTCACGGTCACGGAAAAGCGATGACCGTAGGTAGTAGCGCGAAAAAAATGAAGCCTATATCCAGCACGCAGCAGTGCGTTGATAAAATGATGATCATGACATAAAAAATATGAACGACAATGCCCTATTTACATCTATGTTGAGTAACATTTGTTAAGTATGAAAACCAGCAAAATATAGCTCTCACAGGCTGGCTGTCCAGCACACACTCGCCCGCACATGTAGCGGGCGATACTATTGTAATATTAAGTGCGCAAACCAACAAAAGCTAATAAAAATGCTATAGTGAGAACATAACTTGTTTTATTTCTTTTTAAAATACATTAAACAAATAAGTTACACACGTAAAATTGTCATAACAACATTCAATTTTTTTTCATCCATTTAGTTGTCACAACAGCTGTAGAGATTAAAACTGTTTGCTTAACTTGAAGTTCTCACCGTCTGACACTGCCGCAGCCGTGTCTGCGCGACATTAAGCCTGTGCGCCATCGCGAGCACAGGCCGTCCGTCCGCCGCACAGAGGTCGCACACCGGCCGGGCGCCGCGCGCGCCGCACAGCGCGCAGCGGCGGCGCCACATGTAGCGCGCGATGCCGCTGGTTACAGCGTGCCGGTGGTGGCTGGACGTGCGACCGTAGCTCAGTTCACACCACCTGGGGTGATTCAAATTTATTAAAATTCGTATTATTTCTTCGCCAACCCAGTGTTACAATGATCTTAAAGTAATTACAATTAGTACTTGTAAATTTTACCTTTCACAGGTAAAAATTTAATCTACCCGGTCAAATTATATCTGGACCGTCTCGTCTAGGAAGTCACGTGGTTCAGCTGTTGATAGTGTAGGATGAATTTACGGTTAGAGAAAACCGTACAAAAATCTGTCCGGTAGTTTTAGATTTTATCGTGTTCAAACAATACAGATAGCCGGACGTGACAGAGGACTTATTTTTATAATATACATAAATTGAATCTAATCATTTTAAACTATAGCAATAGTAAAATATAATCACCATTTAAAAACGTCGACCCCCAATAGCGACAGACATCGATGCAGCGGGGGCAGCAGCACCCTAGTAGCGTAATACCCCACGTGGGGTCGCTTGGGGTCAGCGAGGAGGTCGCGCGGCGTGCGGGCCAGGCGGGCCAGCGGCGCGGCCGGCGGCCCGGCCGACACCAGCCAGCGCAGCCGCCAGCCCGCCGTCGGCGTCGCGCGCCTGTCGATGCGGGCTATGCGTCTGGGACACAAATGGTTTATGTCACTAATTGTGGTTTTCATCTTGAGAGTACTAATATTATATTGTGTAATACCCCACATGGTTTTTTTTGTCAAGCTAGACGAGCATGAACGCCATTGTTAGTTAGTGTTTGAAAAATCATAGTTTTCCGAAAAATTAAATAAAATCAACCTTAGAACACATTTAGTGTTCATTTCAATTAAAATGTTTTTTTTCCTTTTTATTTACTTTTAAGTATAACTGTACAGCTCAAGCAGTACAGTCGCAGCAATACAGAGGTATCATAGCCATAAAGAGTAGACACAATTAAAGTGGAACTAAAAATTTTCCATACAAAATTGTTGCCATACTTCAGCATTTTCCGTCAAAAATGTGACAGCTACGAAGAATTTAGCGCCCTCATTTCTTGTCATACCTTTATGGTCAAGATGTAAACACAAAAATGTGGAATTTGATATCCTAGGTGATATCACCCAGGTCATCAAAGTGGATTAAACCGTAACTATATTTACACACCATTCTATGGTAAGGCATATTGAGTAAAGTTTTAAGATTTTATGTATCAATTTACACGTGTTTTCGCAAATAAAATAGATATATTTCATCTAACACTCACTTGGCAATTTCATTGGGTACAGCGACGGCGCCCGGTTTGTACCCAGTGGGTCCATGGTACTCCCTCGTGAAGAACAGTTCCTGTATCGGCAGCTGGTCGGCCGCCAGCCGCGACAGCTGCGACACTACCTCGCGTTTGACTTGAGACATGTCCCCGGTCGAGAATAGAGTGCATAGCGCGCGGTGCAGCATCTACACGGCAACGTATAGCCGGAATAATGTATTCATAACATAAATGGTTCCCTATTTTTATGCATACAATTTTATGTCACAATTTAACATGGCATACTTTTACTTATCATAATAATAGTTACACACAATATTAATTTGGCATAATTTTTTAGGCACAATCTTTTTACGCATACCTACCCATAAGCATAATAACTAAAGCATATTGGCGGCTTATGGGTGGTCTAAGGGCCACCCCGCCATATCCTAACCACTAGGTTAGGATATGGCGGGGTGGCCGGGGTGGTTAGGATATGGTAGTTATACAGTGTAGCACTAGCTACACTGTATAACTATGCAAATCCCAATTATGGTAAAATACATTAGCCTAAACTATAATTATTCTTATTGAAAAGGTATGCCAAAAAACAAGTATGTCAAAAAATATATGACTAACTCGTTATGCTAAATTAAATTAGGATAAAAAAAATCTGATCTCAATATGGACATTTATGTCTGAAATAAAAACTTCCCTCTCGGGTTGACACGAGGGTTGAAATCCTTCAGGCGGCCGGTTGTAAAATCACAACTTCAAAAAAGGCAACCGCGTGTTATCTATTTAAAAGCATAACCAAATCTACAAAATGGTTAATTTCTACGCGAACTCTGGGCTTTGGGGCGTCACAGCTCATAATTTAACCGGGATAGGCGAAAAGGAGAGAAAGAGACTAAAAACAATATAGTTACCTTAACACCCGCCGGGCACCCGTCCCTGCGAACAGTCTCGATGCCCTTAGCTTCATACACGGGGTGTTCTTGATCAGGGCTCTCGTACATGTAGCCCACGTAGCGCTTCTTCGTTTGAAGTATACAGGGTTGGTATACCTGTTATTATTGTTAATGAAATTTAGGCCGTTTCACCCTATTTTCATAATATCAGTGAACATGTCTATTGACCCTCAGAGATCATATCGTCAAGGAAGATATGCGTGCCAATGGCCTGACAACTAGGAATGCCGACGACCGTGCAAAGTGTAGACAAAAAAGTAGGAAAGCGGACCCGGAACTGGGATTACGCTCCAATAAGAGAGAGATCTCAGAGGTCGGGACCAACCTACCTTCTCTAACTTAAGCGCCACAGGTGACGGGTTGTCTGCGGTGACGGCGTCAGCGATCTGCTGGCCAATAGCGAACGCTTCCGCTCGAGTACCACCTGGGACCACCACGAACATGGAATCCGTGTCGCCGTACACCACCTAGTAATAATAACATTTGATTTCACTTAAACGCCGCCAGGATTATTTTCAGGGAGGTGAGGAGGCAAAAAATATGTAATTTTTCTATGTACTTTCATCCATAGAGGTCGAAACACTCCTCGGAGACATAGATATATGTGGTGTGATTCCGCCCTAAAATAGGACCACTCTATACCCTACTGTGGATGTCGCACGTGGCGCACATAAGAGCTACTTATATAAAAAATTTACACAATTTTACCTCACCTTTGCATTCCAACTCCCGTTCCTCACAAGTCGTATGGCCCGCTCCAAAGTTTCCCTACCCTTGGAGACCACGCTATCCGCTACTTCAACACACGGCATCCGACCACTGAAGTTAGCCGCCGTATACCCGTATGTCACGTTCGCTATCAACTTCAGCCCTGAACAGACGAAAGGATATTATCAAAACCCACGTAAAATCTAGGAAAAAAAAACACAATGCATGCGGCTCATTAATAAAACAGAGCATCCTGTTTCAAAACGCGGTCTCTCACTGGGAAATATTATATCTTTGTTATTTGTTTCTTACTGCGAACGCCAAATTGTCGTAATTTTCTCGCCCCTTTAACTTTGGCACGTTAACTAAATATTTTCCCGACGACATTATAGCTTATTTTTCCAACAACAATACGAATTTACTATGAAAAAAAAAACTGTACAAATACGGACTATGCACATAACCTAATAGAAACACAGATGCCGGTTGCGAATAGACAATTTATTTTCATTTTTTATTTTGATACATTATTCTAACAGGTTTACCGGCCCCTTCCTCAGACGTTAAGCGATGAAACCCAGGGGCCGCTTTCCTACTTTTTCTTCACCACTACGCACGGCTTTGGCATTTAAAAGCGGCCAACATAACTCACACACTTGCCGCAAAAGAAAGGCTCTAAAGAATAGCACCTAGAAGAATGCACGTATATAATAGAAAAGGAAGGCAGTCCTGATTTACTACCTTTTGTATACATGCATCCCTTTCTGTTGTTCCTTAAGCGTCAGATTTTATTTGTCAGGCTATCAACCTTGACGACATCAAGCCAGCACTATACGAACATTCATCACTGTTGAGTGACTCACAGCTGGGTATAGGCCCCCTTCCGTCTACGTAACTTCTCTTTCCTGGGCCATCCTTATTACCTAATTGCCTCGAATGCATGGCCTTCTTGACTGCCTCATCAGTCTGCATCTTCATCCCCTTCTTCACAGCTTGTCTAGCCGCTAGTATACGCCTCAATAAAGCTGGTAACACACCGCGTCGGACGGACGACTTGACGAATCCAACGCCCACTGGAGACCAGTGGACAAGCCCCTTTTTCACTAGGGCTTCTAATTTTGCTTTTGGTATGCGGAGACGCCAAGCGCCGAATTCGTAGGCGGATTCCCTGATATAAAATAATTATATACTATATTAAAGTTCAAGATATACTTTTTGGGAGACAAAATGCGAGGGCTTTACCCAGCAGTGGGACACATAATACAGACTATAAAAATATCATGTCTGCCATGGAAAATAAACAGTAATAATTTATAAATTAAATATGAATAGAACATTTTTTTAGTTGGTTTCGTTTTTTTAATGTCATCTCTGATATTATGTAAATTTTAAAACTGCATACATGCACAAACCTGGGCACGTGCTGGTGTCACCCCGTCTCTATCACAAATCTTAAGAGCGAAGGAGATGAAACTAATCCATCGCGATCGCCTATTTCTTTCACATGTTAGGTTTGTGAATGAGACAAACAGAATGCCTTTAAGATTTACAAATCCGTCAAAATTGGTTAAAACTAAAATATTCACCCATTAATGTTTTGTACTCGACCAATGCAAGTGGAGAAGCAGTAGTTGTATGCTATCATCATGGAGGGGTATAGACTTTGGAAGTCCAGCACTATTACTGGGTCTGAGTAGAAGCGCGACTCTGCAACAATCAGTGTTTACAAAACATAAAGAACCACACAAATAGGACCACAGAAATAGGAGATTTTTTTTTGAATGGATTTTTGACGAACTACAATTTTTCACCATTGCAATACCAAAATGGATGACTGTGATTGGTTGAAAAATATTCAGTATTGCCAGTCAAGTGAGCACAGATACCTTATTTATTTTCCGCTCTTAAGATCTCTGTCTGTTCGACAATACGGTAAATAACAAAATATTAAAACGCATTTACTTATTAGAACATGACTATATGTCAGTTTAATGGATCAATTACTATTTATTTTAGGCTATAATAGTATGGTTATTTGGAACGCGTTTCTTAGTTATTTTCACTGTCATACAAGCTTATACATACATTTTTAGTTTTAACCTTAGAAAATAGTACTTGATTGAAAAAGTGAATGATAGATGATTACCTGGCTCAAATATAAGTGGTAAACACTCGGGTGCTTTCATAGCCGCTCGTTGCTTGACCGTAGGAGATAACGCGACCAAATTGAGAGGTCGCGCCGCGCGCAGCATCAGCGACTCCACGCGGAATTGTGAACCGCGAGATAGGACTTCCCACCATTGAAGCCCAAATAGACGAGCTAGTTCAGAGGTACGATCTGTTAACACAAAAAAATACATTCTATATTTTATTATACTAGGTACCACATACATCAAACTACACAAAATTACTGCAAATACGACTATTACAGCCAGACAGGTCCATGCAGCTTCAATCTACGCCATTAACTTAATGAGCGAATAAAATAACCTAATTCAAAAATAGCAACTATATTATAATATATTTTTTCGTACTCACTTATAATATCTAGCTTCTCCAGCATCCTTACAGTTCCAGTGAGCCTGGTTATGTAATATTCAACGGGAACCCATCTCAACATCCTCGACTCATGATTCCACCACGCCGCCAATTGAGCGTAACTGTATTTCGGAACTCTTTCCTTTAACACCTCATACATACAATTCTCAAAACTATAACTCGACAAAGCAAGCTCATGACGGAACAATCTCCACACATTAAAACAGATCCTTCCAATAATTTTACCCGTCATATCATTGTCTTCCCCCCTCCATTTCTTCTGTCTATACTTCTCAGTAATTCTAGAAATTTCTCTGGGCATCTCCAAACCGAGAACTTGAGACCTCTCCAAAATGTAACCCCAAGAGTTCATTTCTATTTCATACCCGCACATAATATCTGGATCATGTTTTTTTACTATCTCAATAAGCAGTTCCAACAATTCACTTTCATTATTCACATACGTAACGTTTACATTGAAAACGCATTTGTCTAATATTTTCGGAGGTGTCAAATTATCTATTGCTATAATTTGTGTTATAGATTTTGCAAGGAAATGCTCAGGTGGGCAGTCGTTGGTGACCATAATGAATATTGCCTGAATGGGGTCCAACATTGGGTCTGGGTGAAAATCTTCTCTCACTGTTGTCTGAACTTCTGTTAGCATTATTGTCAGAAAATCGACCTAGGAAAAGAACATTCAATTATGTATATTCAAAACTTCATGAAACACACACGACTTTCTTGGCATTATTAATTAACTTTCTACTTTAATGTACTTCATTTTTCAAATACTTATCTATTTACTGTTATTAGTTCTTCTTTTCGAGGCGTCATGGCTATCTACATATATTGAGAGCAGTATGTTGACATAATATTACTTTCGGGTTTTTTTTTCTTCTTTTTTTTATCTATGATTACTTACTATCCCTCATTTAAGATATCATGTTTTATATTTTGTTATAATATACTTACTTCAACCGCTGGAGTTTCGAGTGTGTTCTCGTTTTTATTCTCACTGCCACCAAAGCACAAATATGAACCATCAGGCTGCATTGTTATTTGAAGAGTACTATTTTCATTTGGCCTATCCTGAAATTTAATTGATTAAACTTGATATACTTGAAAACCGAACCTATGATATATTTATATGCTTTGATCACTCCTTACCTGACTTCCTAAGCTTATGCTATTATTAATTTCGTCTGCATTCAGTCCTATAGCTTGGGAATTCTCTAGATCATCTAAATTTTTACTGATCTCCTTATCAACTTTATTCTCTAGTTTCTGTTCTTGCGTTTCCTCTAAGGATTTTATTATTTGAAACTTAGTCGGAGGCCTATTTATCGGTTCCAATATAGTATTTTTATTGCCACTTAGAAGTGATTTCAATACCTCGGGTTTTGCAGTATCTTCAGACATTTCATTATTCTGCATAAAAATTAACTGGCGCCACTCCTCTATACTTGTTGTGTCTAACACTTTTTCTAGAGGTTTCTGATCTTTCGATAGCTTACTTTGTAACTTAATTATCATTTGTCCTATTTCTACTTTATCGCCCACATCTTTGTGATCTGAATAAAATGGCTGCATATTTTTAACTTTAGGAATATTGTACTTTTCTAGTGATGATAGTATGTAGTTCTTTGTTGGCGGTCTTATTTTCGGAGTTACAATAGCTACTGCTTCAGTTTTTATGACGTTGATATTTTTAACATCTATATCAATGTTTCCATTTTTTTTCGCAGAATTCCGAATGTTATTTTCAGTCTCATCATCATTAAAACTTAGATTGTTGTTTTGTAATGATACATCGAACACTTTAGACATATCATAAAAACTCATAATACCCTGTTTATTATCAAAAGATGACTCGAATGTATCTTCAGTAAAAATTGAATCATTCGAATCTTTTATTATATCATCTTTTATATCATTTTCTTTACTTACATGTGAAGTGCCTGCTTCCGGTATAAATTTATTTTTAATATCATAAGATTCTGCGATGTTTGATTCATTATTATGCTTTAAAGATATCTTATCTACTAAGTTCATTATAGATGTTTCTTCCGCATTAGTCTCATTACAATTTTCTGAAAAGCTGTGAGGCTCAGTCTTGACAACTTTCCTTAAATGCAGACTTGAAATGCTATCGATAGTTTCTCTAGAAGCGTTTATTTCATCACAATCGCTTTCGTCTTTATTAAAACTTGTCTCATTACCTATTTCATTAGAGCTTGATTTCTTTTTAGGCCGTGATAGACCCAATTTTAAGTGTCTCATTTTTCTTTTTCTAACTTTTTTCACATCTGAAATAAAATTACCTATAATAAATATATTCAAAAATATTTTTTAAAAACGATAGACATGTAATAAAGCCACTTACGATCATCATCACAAGTGCCGTCTAACTGTGGTATATTTGCACCTTCCCAAAAAGAATCATTCCAAGAAGATTCATTTCCAACCAGTCCATCTTTACTATAAAAATCTAGGGATTAATAACTCGAATACCGTCATCATATAAGCCTAATTTATTACATTTGTATAATGACTAGCGGATGCCTGCGACTTCGTTCGCGTGGCCGTACAATTTTTGGTAAGGAGTCAAAATTATTAAAGAAATTTAATTATACAGACAAAGCGTAGGGATACCTATACATACAAAAGGTGCCAATCAGTCTGAAAAACTATATTTCCTATAGCTCGACCATTATGACTCCTTCCTTCCTTCTTTTTGTTAAGGAGTCATTTCTATATTTCCTATAGTTTAGCTGGAGAACAATGATGGTATTGTTCTCCATCAGGTGTTCCAGTTTTCAAAATCATGTATACCCTATATGTTGGTCAGGCTTAATAGATAACAAAAAAAGTTTCATTCAAATCCGTCCAGTGGTTCCGAAGATTAGCGTGTACAAACAGACATACAGACAGATTTTTTTTTCAAATTCTTACTCTGTTACCATGTCTCTATCGCCTAAATTTGTTTTTATGTAAATTTATTCAATGTACAGATTTTTTTTCTACTGTTTTATTATATTGATTTCTTACCATTTTTAGAAATAATAAATATATTCGGATTTTTATTATAAGCTCTTGAAATTCAAAATTTGCATATAACTAATTACAATGTCTATAAGTACCTACCTCTTGTACATCTCCATCAACACAGTTTCCTCATTGAAGGCCTGTGAATACTCAGCATCGTCAGCATCGCTCCCCTCTTTGTTATCATCAGCCGGGGTGCACATAATACTGTCATTTTCAACAGGTTGTTGATCCATGTCTTGTAACATGTCAACTAGATCTAAATCTTCACTGTTTACTAAAAAGAGAATTGAATTGTATTCTGGGCGATTTAAATGTTTTTTTTCACTAGATCAATTTACGACACTACATACTTACACTAAATACTTACATAACACTTGACTGTAATGAAAACTACAGTTCAAGGCAACATTTTCATCAACTATAGTATTATCAGCATCTTCTGTTAGAGTCTCATCTGAATCTTTTCTGAATGTGTCACTGAGAGTAATAGAATGTCTCCGATCGGGCAAATGTACACTGACATCCACAGCATCAAACAACTGAGAGCCTTCCATACTTTCAGCTGGATAATAAACTTTTTCCTTTTCTACTTGAGGTTCATTTTCAATTTTCACAGGATTATTTATATCATTTGATATTTTAATCAAGAACATTTGCTCATATTTGTAATGTGACTCAGTTTCCTCAGCTTTAAGTCTAATTTGGGACAATGATTTTGAAGCCATTGACATGTTTAGTTGTTTTCGTCTTTCTTTCTCCTGATTCCATACTTCTTCTAAACCTGGGTTTTCTATACCATCTCCTCTTCCTATTCTTTGTCTGTTGACGATGTGACATGCAATACAATCAGCTTCATAAAAACATGAGCTCTCTGCTTTGAGGAATTTGTTATCAAGACTTTCCACAGGCTCATTACTGTCTTGAGACAGCCCTGTTTTACGAAATGTCACAGATTGTAAATCTATGTTACTCATTCCAAAAAGGTTGAAGTCTATAAAGAATTGTAGAGTAAAGTTGAGATGTGATTCATGAGGCTGAAAGGGCTGTCCTAAAATAGCTCCATTACTGCATAGCTCTACCGCTTGTTTGATCAATCCAGGATTGTACAAAAATACTTTTAAATAAAGATGATCTTTATCATGAAATCCATAGAATGGCCTAGAAAACAATGATAGAAGCTTAGGAAAATATGTTACCAAGATACAGTTACTTAATGCACTAATCACACTTAACCTTTATTGACCAGCTGACTAGCTGATGCCCGCGAGCATTGCAGATAGATCTTTCTAATCCACTCAATTCAAAGGATTGTAGATAGGTTATTGGACTAAGAATTATATTTACAACTCGTAATTAATTTAATTTTATGACCAGGTCTAAGTCACCGTCCAGGTCTCCAAATATGTCCACATTAAAGTTCAGCTTAATCTAATACTGTATTTGAATGTAAAAGAAGGACAAACAAACACACTTTCACAATTATAATATTAAATATGGATCTTACAGTCCTTTCACCAATGATATCCTATAAACATGCTGCTGTACAGAAGTGGCTTGTTTTAAAGCAATGTTTAATACTTTATCCAAACTGGCTGCTATCTGAAATTATATAGTTGTCTCATTAATTTTATAGTAAAATAAAGAATTATTTTTATATTGACTTCTTTTTTTATTAACCTTTATTGTCACTACTGTGCAAAGCTTACCCATCGCCTTTAAAAAAAAACCCCTCAAAATCTTTTATGAAATGTTTAACTTTGCATGGCAAAGACTAACCCTATTTATTTACCTTTTTGTTAGTTATTAATAGGTATTTTTTGAAGTTACAACAAAGTTTGGAAACTTCTTGAGGTTTCTAAATCTGTGAATGCAATAAACTCAAAAACTACACAGAGAAATTTTTGTACAGTTTCCACCAATAGGTGGTAGTGTGATTCCCAAGGAAGTTTTACCTATAATTTATTATGGTTTTACCTGAGCAAAACCTGGATGGACTGCTAGTTGATAAATAACTATTTACCTGATACAAAAATTGTGGTTCTGGATTTGGTGTTGGGCATGGTATGTAGAAATAAGGGAAAACACCATGTATATGAAGACATGCTTTGTGTCCATCCGGTGTGGGCCCAAACACTCTCAGAATTGGCACCTTAAAAATTTTTTTAGCTTTGACCAATATACACTTAGATCATCACAACTAAGATTTCAATTTTAACATATATGTTCCCGGTTTTGAAACTGAATATGAATGAGGATTTTTTAGAAATAAATTTTAGTGATTTGTTTGCAATTGTCTACTTAATTTACTTACCAACTAATTTTAATGCCCAGATGTACAAATGGAATAACAAGAGATTAGGAAAATTTTATTAAACTAAGATTTTATATCTAATAATTTTATCTTGCACTTTGGTCTGGAAGCAAAGGAAGAACAACATAGAATGTCGGCTGCTTCTATTTAGATCATCAAAAGATAAAGACATGACACTGTATACATATTCATCATTAGTCTACCCTTATCCCACTTTATAACACCATGTACATCTAAGATTTTCTATTTTCTACAAAATTGTGACAAAATTAAATTTATTTGCATGACTCACCTGTTTGATATCAGCCCCTCTAAAATCTGAGTAAATAACATCTAGGCCGGGAAAGGGCTTAGTCAAATAATGATCACATACTGCTATGCGAACTGAGAATTCTGGTTTTGTGCCACTAACAGCTGAAACAAACAAGAATAAACTTTTAAAATTGGTTATTATTATTAGGTACTTTATTTCGCGTTACTTACATTGAGCTTCCATGCTTATTATAAATATTGTTGTAAGATATTCTTAATCCTTAAATTAATTATTCTCATTATCACCCTTTAAATATAATAAAAATCATATTTATTTTCGATAAGGCGGTTTATCTAACACAGACACACCATTAGCCGCATTTTCTCTCTTTTCTTTTGAAATTTGATTAGAACTTTGAACGTCAGGTCTGTTATTGTCAAACTGACATCTCACACTACACAACACAATCAATATTTTTATGTTGGCTCCCTTGTTGAGCCTTCTAGATACCCTAGTGATGTACATAATATCAATAAAATTTCGAAACATTCAAGGTTTCGTAATACTGGGGCCAATTGGGACAGCAAACAAATTAAATTTATTTTTTTTTCATTGATCCATATCATATCTACGCATTGGCTTAGCTTACATCTCCTTGACCGTCACAAACCCATACGTTAGGAGAAGGAGGATTTGTTTTATTTAATAATAACCTAATAAACTGTAACCTAATAAAGCGACTATTCTCGCTGCAACAGAGATAAATGCTTGTATGTAATCGAAAACAAGTCCTTACAACTTCTCATACTTTCATATACCTTTGTCCCTTTCAGTTTCAGCGACAAATTGCAACGTGTGTAAGCGTTTTATTAGGCTTACTATTTTATGTGTGTTGTCCTAGCGTTATTGTTAAATAGCGGAAATAATTTCAATTATTTATCAAAAAAGTGTACATTAAATGTATGTACGAGCAACAGAGATAAGTAGTCATCATTAATAATGATGTTATAATGATTATAACTTACCTCCATCACTAATGCAAATCAAGACAAAATCTGTTGACAGTTCACCTGCCAACTGCATCTTATATTACTGCAGTTTCATTCATTCAATCAATCAGATCAGTCACTTCTTCAAAAATCGGTCGTGAGTGCGTGCGTGTTGTTTAATTTTCAAGATTTCATTGCGTTCTACTTTAAAAATTGAATCAAAATTATTTACAACAAATATTGCTTTATCTTTATAATTAATATAATTGAATTATGTTATTAATCTGCTGAATTAAGAATAAGACTATAACAAATTATTGGTGACAAGTGTCCAAGTTTCTCTACGATGTTGTGAATTTGTGTAAAAATGAAGTGCTATCGCAGTGTGAGTGTGGAAATAAATACAATAAAGAGGTAACTTAGTTTTGGCATGGACAATGGATGATGAGGAGGCTGATCTGCGAGAGCAAATATTCCACAACAATGTGAGGGAACAGATTGTAAGTACCTACTGCATCAAGTTTGTTTACCATGAGACAAAGGGGATGAGTTGGTGAAAGAACATGCCAACTTTGTTTGCTTAGACTTCACTTTTATATAGGTAGTTCCATCTTATAAAAATGATATAAAAATAGTTATTGTAAAATTTACCTACTAGTTTTTAATTATGATGGGAATAACTACAATTTATTTGTTATCTTACTTCCTGCTATGATTTACTTCGACAAATTAGTTTCGAAATCTAACATACCTTTTTCAATACATATACTTGACTTTGAAAGAAATGACCCAATAATAAATTTGTTTCAGATATTTCTGATCCTCTTCATTTTACTGTACCTGTTCTCGTTTATGCTGATTGAGAAGTTCCGGAGACGTGACAGTGAGGATTACTTCCCCGGTGATGAGGATGAGGTGAAGGTGTACCGTATCAGCCTGCTGTTGTGCACAGTGGCTCTAGCTGTGTCTCTGGGGTCAACACTCTTGCTGCCTGTGTCCATAGTCAGCAATGAGGTCCTCCTGTTGTACCCCAACAGCTATTATGTGAAATGGCTCAACAGCTCCTTGATACAAGGTAATTTACTGTGAAAGTTGTTATAAAATTAATTATAATGTTTTTCTTGTACCTACATATAGAGGTAATAATAATGAGATAAAAATAATTAGGACCGAGCTGGGAATCAAACCCACACCCCTGGCTAAAAATAGCTTTACTAGAGGTCATGTGTGACATGTATATTATCAAAAATCTATAGGTAATAGAAACATTATATATATATATACAGAAGTTTTGGATTGATCATACAAAATGTGAACTGGATGGATTTCATGATATGTACGTACTAATTTAGATGAAATAAAACCTGGGATTAGCACATAGATTAATATATATATTTTTTATCCTGAAATGCGTATAATAGAGTGAAACCCAAGACTCATCTAATTAAACATTGGCAATAGACATGAAGTAGGTAATCCTTATTTTGTTCAATAATCTGGCAGCATTGTTCTAAAATTAAATCCTTGAACAAAATAATGATTCACTAAGATTTTCCATGACACTCATGGAATTTTTTTTCATTTTCTATAACTTGAATATTTTTGATGTGTATATTCAAACAGAGTGCATTGCACCCTACTTTCAGTGCTTTATTCTAGAATCTTTCTTGGAGAGAAGAGAAAGTGTTTTCCAATGATTTCCAAATCAATATACATTATAATGACATTGGACAGAATCTGATTGAATGGACCTATATCAAAACACATTGTAATAATTTCATAGGGTTTGCTTTGAAACAACATTTTGTTTTATATTTTTTTATTATTGTGTTGCAGAGTTTTACTGCTATAAAAATTACATAAAGAAGTGTAACTTTGAAACAGAAAGATTGTGCCAAAAACTGTTGTCATACTAATAAAAATCTATAAATCCTTTTACTATACCTACTCATAAGTCATGTGAAAATTACATTGAAAATTTTCTAAACAGTATCAAAGACTTCTCGAAGTAAGGTTTTGTAACTATAGATCAACAAAAAAAATTGAGTGAACTGATTGAAGTGTTTCTGTTTGTCCCATTTGGAATATATTATATATTTCACAAACAAAGTATATCACAATGCTGTGTAAATATGTACAGGCTTTACACATAATATATTGTGGGCTATTGTTGTCTCTGTTTGACCTTGATTTCAGAATGATGCAAGTGTTAAAATTTATTTCATTCAATTTTTTTTCTTACTTTTAAAGTAAATCTCATTTTCAGTTATGTGTATGAATATTTTTATTGTTTAAGATCTGTGTTAATTATGCATAATTAGTAATGTGTTAATGAACTTTAATTACATGATGAAAATATTGCCTATATACATATAAAGGTTCAATTACTTAATTTTTCTTCTAGAATAGCAAAATGATTCACAAAATAATTATAAACATTGACAAAGTAATAGTGATTATTAATGGGCTATGTTGTTTGTCACGTTATTTTCAAAGTAAGGGTCATTATCATGGAGAAGTAACTTGGGATGAATTTCACGAGCATTTTGAACGCCGCCGCGGGCTGCCATTAGTATTTATTAAATTGTTCCATACACAGTAATCAATTTAATTATCCTATTTTATAAATAAATAATGTACTGGTACAATGATAATCATATAAATGTTTCATTTAAAAAAATATATTCTTTATTAAAAAAAATGTGCGACACTAATGAAACGCTACACGCCGCGTTCAAACAGTCGTGAAATTCACCCCTTGACTGGTTTGAAATCGGCCACGTTGGTTTTGTCAGCGACTAACACATCGTCTGCTGAACTTGGTTCCTGATGCGAAACTGCTCTCTCTCGTATTAAAATGCATTTTAATTATAGTGCCTGGTGTGCTCAAGCGTATGTCAATGTTTTTCTGATTCATGCTTTGTGTTATCGTCCTTATATATGCTAATTCATGTGCGTAAATGTACGTGTGTACATAGAAAAATATAATTAAGTATCGCCAATGGTCAGAAATCCCGCTACGGTTGAGTAAGGCATGGGTGTAAACACGATATAGGTAAGGGTTCGAAGTACGCCTATAACGGATACCGCTGAATGATAATTATAATCACTAATAAATAAAAAAATAAAATACACATAAACATTCATATCCAGATTATCATAATTTGTCTTATCTTAAATCAATACTATTATTTACGTGGAGGTCAGTACACTCCGTTTTTTTCTTATGATTCCTACGTGACATAATGTATGTATGTACATCTTCACAGCATTTATTATTGAATTTTGTTTAAATTAAATATTAGTTTAAACATTCTAAAGTAAAGCATTTATTATTTACTGCGAAAGCAATTTCCTGAAAAGTCTATTTTAATTTACATTCCCGTAATGTAAAGATATGGTTAGATTGTTTACATAATGAGAAGAAAAATTGGAGTTTATGTCTGTTGACTTGTTTATGAGTCTGTTGACTTTTTGCTAATGTTCGCTTCTAACTAATGTTCGTTGTTTCAGGGCTATGGAACCACGTGTTCCTGTTCTCGAACCTGTCGATGTTCGTGTTCCTCCCGTTCGCGTACCTGTTCTCCGAATCGTCGGGGTTCCCCGGGTGTCGGGGGCTGCGCGGGAGGGTCTACGAGACGTTCACAGTTCTAGCGCTGCTTGGAGTCGCCATGCTGGGCCTGGCCTACGTCATATCAGCCCTGTTGGACGGAGATCGATCCAGTATTGATGCCTTACTTAGTGAGTAGTTAGTTCTTTCTTATACTATAATCTCATCGCCTTTGGCCGCTTGTTTGTTTGCTACCTAAACAACCATGCGGCCAACTGATGAGAAGCGGTCACCGCAACCCATGAACGCTTTCTTTTTTCTCTCCCAACCTCGCGTGTTCCCTCTGGCTCATCGGGGTAAAATGCAAACCTAACATTTTGTAGATTGATCTGTGATTTTACAAAAGTCGCCTGCGTTTGACGTTTTGTTGCTTATCATCTGGAAATATGTGGAATAAGTGTGTAATTAATGTTAAAATATTAACTTATTCTCATTGCAAAAAATAGATTCATCACGACTTTCAGACTTGACATCTTATACGTGACTGCAGTCAAAAAGTCACGATAAGTATGTATGGTCAGCAATAACGAAATAACTTTCTAAATCGCTACAGCATTACTTAAGGATAAGAAATTGAAAATAGTGCGTAAAAAACATTACTACCAATCGAAGTTATCAGTAAAATTAAAATATCGAATATTCAGCTGTGATTTTACAACCGGCCGCCTGCCTGACGACAACGCTCTTTGGGAATGCCATTGTTGCCTTTTAGCCGCCTAGGTTATGTGTCCCTTAGTCGCCTTGTACGAGATCCATGGGAGTAGGCTTATTTTAGGGCGGAACCACACATTTCACCGCATTATTGTTAATGTTTAATCGAGCGTAAATAGGCGCGTTCGGGGCTTTTGTTTGGAAGTCTATTTTATTAGACCACTACATAGCACGAGTAGTTTGTATGTAGTCTGGTACATGTGCACAAGCGAAACGTGGCGGCCTCAGGAAGTAGCAATGTCACAATCATACGTACGCTCAATTGGGTTTCGAGTCCTATTTAAAACAGCATAGTTTCTGATACCAACATCATCATCAGCCATTTTAACGTCCTTCTTTATGGTTGGACAAGGTCACGACCTACCACGCGGAGATTGTGCTTGAAATTGATTATGTCAATCAATACATTTAATATATCAAACAAAATTAAATCTGTTTAGATACGAATATGAATGTTAATCTCAAGTAGCATTCCCACTTAAATAGAAGCAAGCAAGGTCTTTCTAACAAGCATTGGGATAATAGCTTGATAACAGTATGAGAAGTTGATAAAATAAATGGCGCGATGTGTTGTCCCGTGCTACAATAAGGCCATATCCCTCCGTGGAAGGCGTACAAAGCGAATATGGAATAAAAAGCCTTGACAACTGATCGGCACCAATACATTCTCAAAGAGGGTTGACGTCAGGCGGGTGGCCGGTCGTAAAGGTTAATCGTTTATTTTTACACGGCTTCAGGACGTTATAGGCGAAAAGAAACGAGGTGTATACTAGGATATATTATTCTATGAGCTATAATAAATATTTTTTGTCAACAGATCTATGGACCTACCTGCCGTTCTTGTATTCCTGTGTGTCATTTGTGGGTGTTCTGATGTTGCTTGGTAAGTCATACTTTGTAAGCATCGTACATTTTAATCTAAACATGTTTATCAAAGCTGTAAAAACATAATTAGTACCTAACCATTGCTTAATTGACATTACGTTCATCAATTCTATTTTTTGTAAGATTTATCTCAAGTTCAAGAAATGTGTCTACACGTCTACTCTCTACTCTGTCTTACAACCAACAACCATATACATGAATTGTTGTTTTTGACATTTAGAAAATCTCATTTGATTTCATGCCAACTAGGTACTATAGCAGAATCAATTTGTATGTTAGTCTCGAGCTGCGGTTTTCGCGCGTTTTCTCTACACTAAATGTAAAACGTGACTTTTTCCACCGACTTTCATCGACCTTCATGTTTTCCAGCGTTTGTTAAAAATGCTGATTTATACATTTGGTTACGTCAGTTTAGTGCTAATAGTAACACATTTGAACTATATTTTTGCAACGATTTCTGATACGTCCTTTCACTATTTCTTTATTTGTTTATTATTTCCTTTTAATTTACCCATTATTGTATTTAAACATGATTAATGTCGAATGACCATGTCAATTGTGTAAACATTATTATTTTATTTACTGTCGAGAAAACCAGGTACGCCATAAGCATCTTGAAAGAAACAGTTCATTGCGATAAAAAACAGTTTCAAAATATTAAAACTAACGGAAATCCATAAACTATAATGTCCGCAGAAGCACACCATGTTTATTCAATTGACACGACACCGAGGCCGTCACCGAACACTGCTTACTAACGGTGGCCCACTGTTTATCAACCTTTGCAATTTTCGCTTGATTGTCACTGAATACGGATCGCTTGGTACTGTTAAACTCATTATGTCGGTGATTCTTCGAACACTGAAATAAACAGCTTCTTTTCATTTGATTGTCACTTCTGAAAGCTTTGTGCCGTTGATCTCATCGTTTTTGTCCACGGTAAAATGAAAGTTTTGTGTTGCCCGTCAGTGGAACACGTGATTTCTAACAATGTACCAAAGAAAAAAAAAACAAACTAACAATATACTTTAACAAAATTAAAGTAAAAGTAAGATGACAAATACATATTTGGACCTCGGTACCTCCCAAAACAAACATGATCTCAAACTGCTTTCAAGACAGATAATATAATGTGTAAGCATTTTTACAGTAAAATTTTGTACTTTAATACTACAAAGAGGGTTTGGCTTTAAAGGCTCTTGGTCCACAGATAATTTTGTGTCACGTGAACCAAACATGACGTACTTACTTGTTTTAAAAATCAGTAGCATTAGTGCGCCGTGTCGAAGATAAGTCCAGGAATTTCAATATATTTATTTTCCATTAGCACTTACGTAACTATTTTTATCTCTGGTCTATTTGTTCATGTTTAAATATAGATCGAAACAATAATTTAAAGTGACGAGTTATATGTATGAGCTAATCACGCGGTCATGCCATAAATATATGGATTTCTTTAGTATTTACTTAAAATTATATTTTATCAAAGTATGTCGCCTGTCCGGTTGGGAAAGCGCCATCGTTATCTTGTGTATAACAAAATACTAAATTTGTATCTAATCCTAGCTCATTAAAATTATCGCCACCATGCGCAGGTAAATAAATACAGTTGTCATACAGTAATTAGTTTTATTATCAACACAATAAGAGACACGTATGTAAACTTGAGTGACATTGTATTTTGCCCTTTCAACAGTTGTTTTACAAGAATGAGGGCAGTACTCAACAATATAGTTAACCTAATCTCAGCAAGCATAATTAAAAAGAACCGTCACTCCTTTAAACTACGTGGGTAAAAAGATAACAAATAAATAAAAATAAATTCCAACACAATTCGACACAACATTAAAACAAGTCTTCGCAAAAACTAAACGACAGATGAAGACCTAATCTTCCTCTTCTTCTTCTTCTTCTTCGACCTGCTGTTTCTTATCCAGGAAGTATGTGATAAGTTCTGCGTGCTGAGGAAACATTTCGTCTAGCTCCTTTCTGGACGTCTCGTACTTCTCTAATTCCTCCAGTTCTTTGTAAGCCTTCGCTGTGTAGAGGCGCGCTTTAAAGCTATTTTCGTAAATACGTAGGGCCATATCGCAGTCGGCAAATACCTGCAAAAATGTCACACATTTTGTATTAGTAGTCTTAGGATTATCTTTTATCGTATCAGCTTTTACCGTGACCGTTATCTAAATCATTAAAAGGTGCAATACTGTACTGCACATTGTTTCTAAATCAATTCGCTTTGTTTTTAGGATTTGTTAAGAGTCCGCTCCACGAAAAAAGTCACAATATGTGGAACTATCAATAATAGATTGGCAACGTTGTTGTTAGCTACTTTTGCGAGACTTTATTCGTGGCTGAATCTAGATTGTGGCTACAAATTTATCGGCTTTTATTATGAAGGTCGGTTCGATATATCGAGTAGTCTATCGATTTTCGTTTCGATCGATGCTTTGAATAGCACTTGAATGATGCTGCTGCAATCCATCATACTGTTTATGTTCACATCTTATTCACGGCCTGGCATGTGTTTATTTTTTATATATAAGTAGTTGTAGTTAATTTACAACGTTTGTTTAAAAATATGAAACAGGAGTCATAAGTTTCTTTGTGTATGACTTCGGGCCAAAGTGCCTAAAGGTCTAGAGTAAGTAGTAAAGTTAAAACTGGATTACGTATGCCAGAGTTATTCTGGTCTGGGGCCCGATTCTAATGCAACCGAAGTTCATTTTATCAATTTTCTAAATTGTTTAAGGTATAAAACAGTTTTAGCCTTTACAGAAAATCACAATTGAAATAGGTTAATCGAATGCATGGATCTTCCAATTTTTCGATTGTGAATTTGAAAAACTTTCGAGAGAAATTGATTTCGATTAAGTTAGAATCGGGCCCCAGAATATTTTATTTCATTAATTTGTTTTTATATTACGTCGATTATTGTTTAATTAGGTACATCAATCTAGTTTGTTCCGAGTCAGTAAATGTGAATAAGTCTAATGATAAGATAAACGGTAGGTATTAGTAATTATCCTGATTAAATTTAGACGTGAAAGTCCTGTTTGTAAATAGGTAGGTACCTATATGGTAAAATTTTCTTAACCTACCATGCAAACAGTGAAGTGACATTATAGCATTAACCGGTTTTAACTTTTTTTTCGAAGTTGTATGGTTTGATATTGGCGGGTTTGTTAGTAAACTTTTTATTGCATAAAAAAAACATATTACATTGCAGCATTACGTTAAAATTAGACACGCGAACAAAGGCGGACCGAACATATCCCACTAAATCCTTTTTTAAATTTCTTCCTTAATTTGTATTAAGCCAACAAACAATCCCGAGTTACATCATCACAAACGAGGTTTATGACATGCCCAGATATTGTCCATATTCCTTAATGACTGGATCAACGTGAGTACACGTGTACAAAAAGTGCTAATTCAATTTTACTGGGCTATTATCAAATTAGACACGCGGACCGGAGTGTTCTTATCGAATACTCTGTAAATTCGACGACTATATCGATGTAAAGTTAATAGCACATAAACCTAACACAATTCATTGCAAACTCACCGCTATTACCGCCTCGATAGAGACCCATGCAAGCTTAACATGCTGTATGCTGTTGACTGTATACTGTATATACAATAATTACTTACCTTTATTGTTGTGTCTGATGTGTTTTTATTATTATTTTTTTAAATTAATAATTTCAGTGCGTTTGAGCTCATTCTAGCCTGATGGAAAATAATAATGTGTTTACAATAATTTTAAAGTGCGCGATCAGACATAGTGGTCGGTATAATTATAGAGAACAATTGATGTCACGCATTTTAATCTTTGTCCCACTAACATTGGCATCTTGCGACCAAAAATAGAGACCTACTTTTGCGATGCACATGCAATTTAATTGACCTATACTATACCTACGGTTATAGAAATCCTTGAGTGGTGAATTATTCACGAGATCAATATTCGTTTACTTCTAACGCGATTTATTTACCTAAAGACTATGAACTTGTAACAATGCCCTTGACCGTAGCTAAATAATTATAATTTATGCTCAGTAATTTATAGAATCGATGACCGCTTTACATGTTCACCAGTCACCACAATATAATTAATTAGAAATTGTTATGTCACTCATATAATAATACATTATAATGATCAATAGCCACCTACATACCATCATTATTATCGTTTATCGATCGTAGCCTATTTTCGAGAATTCGAAATACCATCTACGACATTATTGTAAAATTCCCCGAGATGACGTACAAAAGAAATTGAGACGTGTCGGGACATCACGCCACATTGCCATCTCATTTATCTTTCACGGTTGATATTTTTATCTCAGAAACAGCTGACTGAAGAAATCTAATTTTATACCAAATCACCTTATCTAATTTAGCTGCGTTATATTACCGAACGCAATTAAACAATGTGGACACTAAATTGAATATTTTACTTAATAATTGTTGTATAGAAACTCTTTTATATGTACCACTTTTTCAGTGGTCACTAATTTAAAAAATATACAACGATTATCCTCCTTACTATATTATATACTCTTTATTGAATTCCGTAAGCGCTCAGTGGAGCCCCAAGGCCGCCCTAATGAACGAACAAAACTTATTTAAAAAAGAATCACCTTGTCGTATTTTCCAAGTTTAATATTCGTGAGCGCCCGGTCGCAGTACAACATAGGGTTGTCCCTGATCTGTTCTATAGCTCTATTGTAACAGGACAGGGCTCGATCGTATTCCCCTCGGCGGAACGCCTTGATGGCCTGCGTGTTGAAAGTGTCTGCTTTCTCGCGACGAATCTTGCGGTCCTGAGCCCGCTTCTCTGCGTCCTTGCTCACCTCTGCCATCCACGCGTCCTTGTCCATTTCACCCTGAAAATATATAACATATGTGACAATCTTATGTTGGAAAAGACGAGAGTAAGTACGCTAATGTAAATTTCAAAAGAAATCTGTTTTTCATTCCACAACATCACTACCAAATGTACTGTTGAATGAAGATTATTATAAAAGAAGACAGAAACATCAATGGTGTTTAAATGAAAGACATTCGATGAAAAAAGTGTTATGTCTGCAGTCATTGTTATTCATATTTCAAAGCATTGTTGAATATGAGGGATTCTTTCCTACTTTTCTTCTCTACTTCGCACGGTCTTCGCATCCTTACTTATCAGAACATTGGCACACATATTCTCCATGTTAATTGTCTCAAACTAACCCAAATGAAACTTACGCACGGCTCGTCCTAATAGATAGTGTCTTGTATAATTAGAATGACATTGGTAAACAATGTGATATCCATTTGCTGGGTAATTGTACATGACAATGAACTTAATAAATCACTGTGGCATAGTTCTTAATCGTTTATATGTATATAGGAACTGATAAGCATATTTAGAGGCATAAATGAAGTGCAGTTTGGCATAATTACTCACGCTTGATAGATTTGATGTTTTGTATTTCGATTGTTCAGTCTGTTTACTATATTTTAGAATAGAATAGACGTTTAATAACAATTGTTTCGTACATGACGAGATGCAAGATATCGCTTTCACAATATACTGTCCTCATTACTTTACTGGACAAATTTAATATTGTGTAATGTATTTGACTGGGTCATACCTACTCTTCTCTCTTTGCTCAATACTAAAGATAATGTTATAAGAACACGAACATCCGAAATGTTTATTTAAAGAGCAACATGAGCCAAATTACCAAATCGCTTTCGCCGATAAAATGTGATAGGTGCAAGACGCATTGTATTTATAAGCTAAACGATTAATATATTAATCACAGTCCAAATTCAGACTACATTGCACTGGTAATTGTTGGCATCTCTTCTGTCGCGTGTGGAATGGCTACAGTTCAGAACTACTTTTTTATATACATGACCTATTTAGATAGATCTCAGTAAATAGTACTATCATTATGATAAAAGAGTCAGTCTTAATTATATGTCTACGTCTAAAGCCTTAAGTTTCTTGTCGTTTAATCTGCATAATTTTTACTTCTCGGGATAAATTTTCCATTGATGTTCTGAGGTGAATGATAGTGGACTACTCGTCCTAGTTTAGAAGCGTATTTGTTAATTAATACAATGGCCCTTTGTTCCACACAGTTCTTTGTTATTACCAGACTGAGTAATAGGCTACCTGCGCCCGAAACTATTACGAAATCAGGAACAGAGTCGAATATCTCGAGAATCGAGTAGTATATCTCTCGCGTGTTGTTTTAGTGTTATTAAGATTCCATTTGGATATACTGAAAATTATGTTTGGTCTGAAGTAATTTACTTACCTCGTCTTGTTTTCCCATAGAGCTGAAAGCTTTTTGATTGATTACTGTCCTATCGGACTTTATTTTCATTTCGATGTTATCGTCGATAATAACTTTGCCTCCGAGATACTTATCAGCTAACGCTTGAGCCGCGTCAGACTTCGCTTTGTCTCCACTAGCCAAATCATGCACTATTTTGGTAACATCACCGACTCTTTTTGTGAAGTTGGCCCATTCTTCGTCCCTCTCCATATCTTGGTATTCCTTAAATGCAGGATTTGCTCTTAGGTTTCTAGAACCCATTGGAAATGCTATAATGTGGTTCGGATATTTAATTAAATAGCGATAAGCTCTCCACGCTACACGATTTGTTTACGAATTCTATTTACATTGACGTAACAGCGTACTTAGTAACGGTTGTCAAGTCAGTATTGTTGGTAGACTTTTGATTACCGTTCTGAAATGGAAACCTCTTTAGTGATGTTTGACTTTGTATTAATCGATGTATTTTATTTGTTGTACAGTCGATACAATCTTGAGTTGTAGTGTAAATTTGACGTTGTTAAAATCAGTATTACCAAAGACCATGTGAATTCATGATATTATTTTTTTACAGTGTTTACCCCTCTCGGCTTCGTGCGCCTGTTTGGCGTGGTGGGCGGCGTGCTGGTGAAGCCGCAGTTCCTCAGGGATCTCAATGAAGAATATTACATGTACTCGTTTGAGGAAGACACCATCAGAAGACGCATCAACAACGCTGTCGCCACTGGTGAGGCGCCCATTCACGTTTTCTATTTTGCCCTTTGTTTTTTTAAAGACATTTTTTGTTTTCTTTTTTATCAAGTCGGTTTATACTGCTGCAATATACTCCTCCTTCAATCGCATACAATACTAGCCGTGGCAAAAAGTATCATATGTCATCATCCTTCACTTTCCAATTAAATCCACACAATAAATCACGTCAATTTATTGCTTGTTTTGATGTGAAAGATTCTCTCATTAGCGTATCTTCTAATCGAGCGTGTTCTTACTAACACTGCTGTCAAATTTTATTCAAGTCGTTTATTCAAGTAATATTTTAAACAAATTTGAAATAAAGACAGAAATAGCTTAGGTGTACCTTTTGCTTGTATTTAATAACTTTAACTTGTGAAATCAGACACATAGTACTTAGACAGCTTTAATGGAGTCGTTTGCTGCCGCATTCTCTCTTCCATAGACAAGTAGAAATGTGTGCAGGTTTTTCACTATGTTTTCTTCCATTCGGAGCAAGTGAAAGTAATTATTAAACCGTTATTTATACTATCCAGCTTATTACAAGTTACGTCAAACTAATACATTATTTTAGCGATTGAATGCAAGAAGAATAGAAAATTGAGTAAAATGCATGTTTAATATTGTTTTTCTTGCTAATGCATGACCTTTACATGTTTAATGTACGTCACAGATCTAAAAACAATATAACTTATAATAATATTTTTTGGGCATAAAAAGTGAGGTCAGAAGGTCTAAAGCGTCAACACCGCACGTAGACAATAAATACAAGAATCATAGACTAGAATAATCGATTATTGTGTCATCGACTGTGAAACATTTCCCGCGTTTATTTATTACTATTGGTAAACCGGACTTGGCTAACCCCTATTATCTAAGGACTTCGCCGGATTTTCTTTATATTGTTTATTGTTATGAAACAGAATAATTACTAGAAATTAAAAAAAAACAGTGAAATTAATCAACGTGCAATACATTTTTAATTAACCATTGAAACTGATCGATTCCTTTAGTCATTTCGATTTATTAAGCGATTTATATATGTAGAACTAGCTATAATTACCAGCGACTTGGCTCGTTCGTGGCAAAAAGTAGCCTAGGTCCAACTATCTCCACACAAAATCACCTCAATCCAATGCTCGTCATCAATTTTGACGACGTGAAAAAATTATGTTAGTATAGATATGGATGGGTTATCGTTATACTCTTTGTACTTACGAATGTTTAGCGAATGAATGTTACATGAAGACGAACTTACGAAAATATTCTGTAATGTATATATTTATTTTAAAGGTGCCTGATAGATTTCGGTTGAATTTGACAGCTTCTATCATGCAACAACTCGCATGATAAAATTCAATTAGTGACGAGTAGATTTTATTATGTTCATTTTCGGTTATTAATCTCGCAATAATAATGCAATTCTTTTTTTTCCAATACCAACTAACATAATACAAACAAATCATTTTTAAAGTAAAATACACAAAAACACTATTATTTCGTTGTATGGAAAATACAACAGGATATATTTTAGCTCATTGAAACTTAGCTAATGTATTCACAGTGCCTATATGTAAATAGGCACTTCCTTTATATCAGCATCCATCGTGATAACGATGACCTCAAATCAGCCTTCGACGCGGTTACGTATCTATGCTCGTCGTGTACTTACGTTTTCTCTTAATTTTTTATATCGTCGGAACTCTTACAATAATATTCAGCTTCCTCTTATTATCTACTGCGTTGCGTGACCAAATTGTAGACAAATGACTACTGTGTTGCACGTTTTTATCCCTTAGTCAGAGCCAAGAGTTTCGAAACTCGAAGGCCTAGTTTAGGTGTATGGTGAAGCTTATTGGTGGAATTGTGATTAAATAGTGACAGGTTGCTAGCTATCGCCATCGCCTATGAGAAAAAACTCCATTTCCCTCGATTGATTTTAACACGTAAGAAAAGAAGCAGCTAGTACCTACATGATTTTCAACATGGATAGCTTATATTGATTACAATATAGTTGATTACTGTTTACCATGTCTAAAAATAATTTAAGAGATAATCAATCTTGTTAATTTCTTATTATTATACAGACCTGAATACCTCATGAAACTACGCAATGAGGCCGGTGATACAAGCTGTGTCTAGCAAATTAGCAAGTTAAATACCTAATACAAGTGTTTGTGCATGTAGGCTTTGTCTAATCTAAGCTAATACATTCCTCACATCACAGCATATTGATTTGTAGGAATGTGTATGGATATTAAATATATTTTCATATATAATTAGGTGAATGTTCGTAATATACTATTGCAAAATGGAATAACGTAAGTATGGATATTAGTTTTTTTTTATCAATGGCCATAGAAATGACCATGTAAACAAACATTTTTAATCTATAATTCAAGTAAACTGCTTTTCAGTTCAATTTATGCAGTTAGTTCTACTGGCCTGTAACATAAAACTGGTCAAGTGATAGTCGGACTCGCGCATCTGTTGATTTTATATTGAAATAAAATAATGTTGGTTAAAAGCTGATTTCACTTAGAAAACTAGTAAATAATATATTGAGTTACTGCAGTAAAGGCCAATATTGGCTAATAAGTATTTATTGCGAAATGAACCTATCAAGCGAGCAGAGCCCACGCGCCTTAACCTAATCGAGTAAATAAATTCAGGATATCGCAATCCTAAAGCAGACTTGCATTCGTAAACGCAGATATTCATTATTCGTCTGGAAGGGGAGCAACTCTTCTTTATAAAAAATCCTGTTTAAAAAATACGTGAGAACTGAATAAAAGTACTTTGTGATTCAATTGTTTTGGCCCCTTCTCGATGCAAGTTCCAACGGTTTTCAGTACAGCTACCACATAGATAATAAATAGCAGTTATGACTTTATTTTTTTTTATTACATAATTGCTTTTCACATTTTAAGTTTGAAGTTATTCTACAAATTGTTAGAAACAAAAATCTTGGGTATTTTACTAAAGAATAGCTTTAACGTTTATTATTTAACAATATTGTAAATAATAAACAACAATTTTTTTTCACTGTGTACATAATATAAATATAATTTTTAACTATGCTAAATTTAGTCCAATTTTATCTTTGCATGTAACGGTGCAATACATTTTTTTTAATAAGGCACCTTTTTACGACATCGTAAAGTTTTAAATGTATATAGTCCAGGTTTTGTTACACAGAAGTGTTGAAATGCGTTGAGTGTTAAACACAATAATGCGAACAATAACTGATGATTACAAATATGAGATGTTATGTCATGTCTTCTAGTAAACATTTCTTCGTTTCGTAATGTAATATGCAAACAAAACGCTTCCAGGTTGTAAAACAGTGTCAAATAATGCTCATGCGTTATTATGAAACTTGTATGCGATAGTTATAGGCCCATTCTACCACGTGGTGGTGTGCTGGGGTCAGGGTTTTATAGAAAGTTGCACGCGATGTCAAGTTAATCACAATGGTAATTGAAGTAGTTGAAAGATAAATCTCGTTTCAAGTACGAAAATGAAGAATAAACACGGAATTAATATATATTCTTGCACTATGTATGTATTGAGTGAGAATACGGTATGCTAGGTGAAATCTCATTAATCTTTATTTATTTGGGAGATTCAGTATCTCAAAACAATATTATCACATCTCACAATGGTACATCATGGCGCGTGGTGTAAATTAACTTTTATAAATACTTACCAAATCTTAACTATTTGTTTTAAGATATAAATTAGATTCATTATTATACCATTTAGAGGAATAAAGTTACTTTTTGTTTACATATTTCTGTGAAATGAAAAACTGTTATCAAGAGAGATTCATAAATGTCTGTTGAACTTGCACTAATGCTTGCTACATATTTGCTTTACTGTGATTTGAGTTTTAGCAAACCAAGTAAAATTGTAGTTTGAAAAGCGTGTTTGCTTTTCCGAGAAACACTATTTATTTCTTCAACGGTCGTAAAAATGAAACGAAATTCATATACAGAGGATAATTGAAACATTTACTTGTAATGTTATCTTTGTGTGTGTGTCTTTGTGACTGTATCAATAATTGTTTAATAAGATTCCCATTATATTACGTAGTGATATAACATACATTCAGAGTAAAATTCTGAAGATTAAATTGAACGCTGTACTTTATTAGAATAGCGTTGTGCATTAAGTGTGGCATACATAGGATAGGATAGGTAGTCAGGAGGAGGAGGTGTCAGTAAATATATTATATCTATGGGTAGTATAGATTATTACTGAACAGAATAACAAAGACTAAAAATATTGTTAGTCCGTAAGGTATTTAGGTATAATATGAGCGTAATGTATCAATTTTATAATGTTTGCTTTGTTATAATACTTTTAGTACAATAGAGAATTTTCTTGGTTGCATGCCGTCGGTGGTGCGGTAGTATTTGTAAACGAGAATACATAACTTCAATTCTGCAATGATTCTCAGCTACCAAATGCAGCTGGGCATTGGGGAGAAAGGGGCAGATGCGTCTTTGTTTGCGAAAAAAAGCCACGCTCGAAAAGACGCACACTTTGCGAATTGTCAATAACCCACCTGGGTCAGATTTACGTCTAACCGACCTACTTGATAGTGCGCAGTTAAACGACTTCTAAGTAGGACTATAAGCATCTGAATGATTCTGTTTTTCCTTTCACTTATGAGCAAATAAAGAATTCGATACGACGAGTAGGTAGATGATGCATCTTTGTTTGCGGATTTTGATGTTAAACAACACTGTTCAAATGGATTTCTTTCGACTTTTCTCCTCAGTCATGGTCGTTCCGAAATGCTAGCAATTTGTAGCGTTGATAACATCTATATAATTTAAAATTTGACGTAAATATATGCATGTGCCTTTTTTAAAGTGCTCGTGGTGGTCTAATTTCTGAATAAATACTTTAAGTATGATTTTGGAAACCTGGATAACGTCTTATCTCCCAAAATTCCTATGGAGACCAAATCACTCAAAGTACTAACATATTTTCAAATATTTTCAGGAGCGGGTTACATCTCCCCCGAGCCAATGTACCCCGACCGGGGTGACATATCAGCGTCCCCAGTAGATTTGGACACGTCGCTGTCAAAAGACCCCAAGGGTTCTCCACAGGGCAAGCAGACGCCGCTGTTGAAGCTCAGGAATGGCGCGCTGCAGGCCGGGCTCAATGAGAGGCTGCAGAGGGTCGTGGCTATGAGGCAGGTCGGTATTCTCCCACAGCAGCGCGATACATGTCAACATAGATACTAGACCTGGGCACGCACGACGCGAAGGATTCTCCTCGTATTTATTTTATTACTAGCTTATGCCCACGGCTTCTAATCGTACTCCTAACTATTATCCTCTGGTCTGGTTGACACGTGAAATATGTTACAAGAAGTTTTTGGAATATGAAATGTGTAATGAGGCATGAAGAGATAATCAAATAAACTTACTTTTGAATCTAATTTAGTAACACTTGACAGTGTTACTCAATGTTTGAAGTAAATGAATTTGAAGTGAATTTCTGAGTAGGTCATTAGATCATTGGCTTGCTCTATTAATTTCCCAGTTATGTAATAATTAACATAATATCTGAAAGATAGCAAAGAATGCAATGCAATTGCATTCTTTGCTATTCGAATTCTGAAATTGTTACAAAAGATTAAAATTACGTATACTTACTTTTTAATAAAGTTGCACTTTCGTTCTTGAACCGATATGAACACGATAAGTAATTAGCCATGCATGCCATAAATATCATACCAAGTGCAAATACATACGTGTTATCTGTTTCCTGATTACTTTCATTCCGTTTGAGAAACCTGTTGTTCATCGGCAGATGAAAGTTATAATTAAGACACTTAATAAATCTTTGCAATTATTATATGTTGAATTCCTTGTTTCTTATTCCACTAACTGTTACACGGGCATCATAAAACACTCCTATGAAATAGTATGCGTAAGTTAAATTTGCGATGAAGTTCTAACTATCATATAGATTTTATATTCTAATTAATATTAATTTATCTAATATATCAACTATTTTATTACATTAATTGAGCTTTATGACCGTCCGATCATGTAAGTCTGCTCAATTTAACGAGTCTTGCCATATTTTAAAATCATGTCATAAAGTAAATTTACTACCATATTTATTGTTCAAAATCTTGTCAAAAGTAAATTTACGCCAACGCCATACTTTTGCGAAAGAGAAAATAATCTTGTTTCTAGTTTCGCATATGTAGCGAGTGAGACACACGGTCTATTTGCACTTCCGACACGCATAAACGCACAGACGCGCACACATCATTTCGCCGTGACCTTGTACGTAAACGCACACGTAATATTTACGCTTGGCCTACGCATCTCTCCTCAAGAACGCGTGTTACGTAGTCTGAAACTTTTGTTATAAATATAAATAAATTAAGGCCAACGGCCGCCTTTATTCTGTCTCCGATTCTTCAACAATACATAAACTCATTTTCTAAATTTATGTCAGATGCGTCTCTTCAACTAACCAGTGCAATATTGTCACGTTATAATAAAGAGTTGGTATTGTGGTCTTTTATATCTCGATGTTGCAAGCAGTCTGTGTTAGGCCCCGGGTCATCAACTATATCAATTCCCATAGAAATCAACCCAGCGGATTAGCTGTGAAAGCATAACAGACAAACATATTTTCGCATTTATATTATTAGTATGATTGACATGACATTGTAATTATAAAATGTTCTATGATTTTAAAATGTAAGTGTAGTAATAGGCAGCATTTTAATTTCTCCAATCACATCACTGCATTGTTTTAAAAAGACAATGAAGACATCTTTACAGTGTTCAACAACCTATCAGTCGGTGTAGAAACATATTTTATTAACATTTTTATTCTACAGTCTGTCTATAAAGAGAACAAAACGGATTTTTTTCCATTTGCAATACCACATCGAATCAAGTAGTTCTAGAAACACTAGTGAATAAAAGTGAATCAGTGTGCAGGTTTCCTCATGATGTTTTCCTTTACCTGAAGCAAGTGGTGGCTTATGTAAACATGAGTCATATTCGTACACATGCAGCACGAGTAGGATTCGAACCTGGTCGTTCACAAGCGGGGATACCACTCGCCACCACTGCTTCACTGTTTTTACAGAAACTAAAAAGTATGATAAGTATATCCCACCAAAATCATCTTAAAAAACTACCCAAGTGTTTATTTGTCTATAAAAAGTAATTAAATATCTAAGAAAAGCAAAGTCCTTAAGGCTGTTTCTTTATTAATATACCTAGTTAGATTTTATGTGACAAATAACCCAACTTAACCTACCACAGGAGGTGGAAAACCAGCGCAAGACATCGTCACTGCAGAGAAATGTGGTGTATCCTCTAGCCATGCTGCTGTTGCTGGCCCTGACCACCATCACGGTGCTCATGGTGCTGCAGAACATCCTGGAACTGCTCATCGGGTTGAAGGCGTTACCTCTCAGTACCAGAGTAAGGGATCTACATCCTACTAGGTCTATGATCTAACAACTTAAAGAAAACACATTTACGTTACTCTAACTCAAACTCAAATATGTGTATTGCAGTAACTGTGTATGTAGTACAAGGTGTGGCACATACAATACTATAGTTTCAACAGTTTACCCTTACGGGCATGCAATATTAGCGTTATGTTACACTTATAACACATACTATGTTCTATATATGGGTACGTGCAGTACTTACAAATTAAACTGTTTGAACAACTTATAAGTAATTTGTCTTTGCACACGATATCATTATTTATGGAATACATACCTATTTACTCTCGTAAGGTACGAGTATTATACTCATAGTATTTATCCAAATTATAAAACACATGGTCTAATAACTAAGCCTTAAGCTTAAGTTTGAATAAGTGACTATTTTAGATACATTTGATATTTACAGGTAAATGGTTAAATACATTTATTCCAGAAATATAGGCACGTTAAATTCCTTTCTTTCTTACTGCAATTTGTGGACTTCTTATTTAACTGATTTCAAAGTCAACATTTTATTTGTGCAATAAACTGGTTCTTAACATCGTCTATTTTGTTTACGTACACAAAAAATTTAAACTATACTACTTTGTATGACATCATCATCCATTCGAGAATGCTCTTAAAATATCGTAAAAATCTATTTTGATAATATGCATATGTGCTCCTTTTAGTTGTTGAAAAAGGCTATGTCGAATTTCAACGTTTTTTTTTATTTTTTGTTGTTGACCGTGTTAGTAGTAATAAGTGCCCAATGGAGATGCTTTTAAAAACGAAAATTTTAATGTAAATTGTAATGTAAAGTACTTGCGTGTCTTGAAATTTTCACATCAGTGGACGTCTCGAAATAGTTTGTGTCGAGAGAATTTCTTTCTAAAATTGTACATTCAAATTTGACCACGTGTTCGTGAAAGTATTATTTCTGACGAAATGTTTGAAATCGATTTGCGGTACTTTCTTGCTATCGCGTCTCATTCTCTATTTTTATAAAGACCTCAATTAAACTAGTTTCGCACTGAATATTCAATCGGTCATTGATTTTAAAATAAGAATCGTGTTTATTCTTTCTCATCTTCTATCTTGTCACAAAATTTAAGGTATACAAACAATTTTTATTCATTTTCTTTCGTTTCGGGATTACGTTCATTTGAGTAAAATCACCATAATGATTTGATTAATCTTGGAAAAGGTTAATTTTAAAAAATGTGTTGAACGTTCTCCAGCAATTCAGTTTGGGCATCGCGTCGCTGTCAAAGCTGGGATGGGCGGGCGCGGCGCTGGAGGCGGTGCTGATCCTGTACCTGCACGCGGCGTCGCTGACGGGCGGCACAGTGCCGCTGCGCGCGCTGCACGTGCTGCCGCGCGCGCGCCGCACGCCGCTCGCGCGCATCATCGCGCACAGCGCGCTGCTGCTCGCGCACTCCACCGCGCAGCCGCTGCTCGTCAAGATATTAGGTCAGCTATACCTACATTGTGACGTGCGTCGTAAAACTATTGCACGGGTTTTCAACAAAAGATAGTGTGATTCATAACGAAGGTGTATAGTTTTTTATACGAAGTTTTAAGTTTATACTTATTTCTCATTTCATCAATTTCTGCCGCTAAACAACAGTGCTCGCAATGTTATGTTCCCGTTTGAAGAGTAAGAGAGATGTAATTACAGAGTACTGTAGTAAAAGACTCAATCCCATATCACGCGTGTGACCCCCCTAATGCGTCTCAGCATAGCAGCCTATGAACGCCTGCAACATCAGGTTAGATACCAATGCATTGCCAATTTTGGGGTCTATGGTTTTTACCACAGTACACATACCCTGAATACCCAAAATTAATTTGCAATACGGCAGAATTTCCTATCAGTTACCACAACTTGAACAAAACATTATTATATAACAAAAACGTCCCGCCCAGGCATAACGAACTTTGATCTGCTGGGCGAGTTCGGGCGCATCGAGTGGCTCGGCAACTTCAAGCTGGTGTTGCTGTACAACGCGATATTCGCGGCCACCGTCACCCTCTGCCTCGTGTCCAAGTTCACCGCCAGCGTGCGCCGCGAGCTCTACAACAGGTTGGTGGAGAACGTCAACACTGTCGCGCATTGCGTGTCTTTCCTCAACAACTGATGGACGGGACTGTCAAATAGTTAACTAACCGTTGCTGATAAAAATGGAAAAAATCTTTTAATGGGAGCTAAAAACATCAATCATTGTAAAGTTCCATTTTTTTGTTTTATCAAAATGTTATACAATTAGGTATTTCAAGCCCTATTGCAGGATGTCTTTAAGATGGATCTATCGATAAATATTTATGCAGTTTGCTCAGGTAATTTTGACATATTTTTTTGTAATTTATTAGTTTTTTTGCTCCTAAGACTAAGTAAAAAAAAATATATTTTAATAATAAAGTAATACTTATTTGTATATCAAATGAACAATGCAAAATTAACTATTTGACAGTCCTGCCACTGTAATGATGCCGAGATTTTATCCAATAGATTAGTCGTATCTTACAGAAATTATAACTCTAGTATATTTAAAATGACTAAATGTTCAATTTGACAAATAAATATGAAATATAGTATTACTTCCTATAAGTATATTATAATGTAAATGCGGTCTAATGGTAGGTGCACATTGTAATGTTATTCTTATATTGGACCAATCACAATTTATTCACGAAAATAGAATAATCCCAATTAAATATAGAAATATGATATAAACGTGTACATTTGTACATTATATAAAAATTGTAAAACTTCGTAAAATGAATTAAATATAAACTAGAATGTATTGTGATTGCTACGCACTTTCAGAATGCAATGCATTTATGTTGTTCCTTAATTGGTATCATTAGAAGTTAATATGTTTGTTCCGTTTTTGTGTCATATTTAAAATTAAATATATGAAGAGTTCTTGAGGAAAGACTCATTGTCATTAGATATAAAATTTTAATTGTTTTACAACTAATGAGACTGAATTTGTTAATGTTACGTATAGGGCCAGAATATTTATTTATTTTGTTAATTGTACCTATGAGATTGGTAAATTAAATTCTTGTGGAATTTAATTGTAATGAAGTATGATATGATTTTGCCATGACATTATTATTGTATTCTGGTGGTTGTCCTTGTAGGGTAGAATGAAATTATTGTAAATGATTATATTGTCTAATTATTCCATTAAATTGTATGTTTTTATCTCATTTTATGAATTCTAAACACAAAAGACATTTAAGACTGTTTTAACCTAGCTTACATGCATATCTTACATTTGATTTGCTCAAAATCACATAACAACACAATGTAACAGTACGTAGCTAGTGTAATGTGAAGCTCGCGCGATCCTGTATGAGGCTAATTTCCGTCTAGTCTTTAGAAATGATCTCCCGCTGATTGAGGGATAGCGCGCGTTACAATTAAGCTTTTGACTGTTCAAAGATTTATCATGTATAATTTTAATTGCACTTTGTTCATCTGCTACCATTACTACTAACGCACACTTAACTTACGTGCATATTGCTACAGTCATGTATATTGTTAATGTAGAAATACATAAGATATTGTAGTCAACAGTCATTGGTGCTGACAGACATTTATCAAACTGTAATCTTTACAAATAGTGATGGTCTTAATAGGTACTTATAGTTGTTACATGTAGAGTGTAGCTATGTTCTGTGTGAATACTTTTGTGAGCATAATATATTTCAAGTGTGCGAATTTTATACATTTTGTATTAACGTGTACCAAATGTTGCATTTGAATAATACATATAAAAATGAACTGGATTTTTATTTTTCCCCACACATGTATTATTGGTACCTATAATGTATAGTATTATATCATATTGGGGAAATCTTATGTTTCATAATCTGTTGCATGTATATAACCTGCTTTGCATGATCATTTATCATTTTCATCTTGCACAATTTTGTTGGCTTTAGCTTAAAATCTGCTTACAGGCTTGTATTATTATTATTTGGTTTTATTCAGTCTCGTTAGGTGCAAGCATTTTAAACATTGTACGTTCCATTTTGTTGTAGTTTTAGCACATTATTTGTAGCTGTTAAAATTTACGTTATAAGACACGAAAGTTGTTATTTGACTGAACCACTATAGGGAGCTTGCTGGTACCTTGTATTACCGGGGACACGGGAATAAATGATAAATCCGTTTCTGCCTGGATCTCGATGTTGTCAAGACAGATATGCGTGTAAGAGATTTTATAGATGCCGTAATCCTTGCTAAGTGGAAGAGAAATATAGGAAAATGGCTAAGCTCTAACGCTCTGCGGCGACGGTGGTGAAAGGAACCGGCAAAACGCTCAGATGTGTGAAAGAGACGATATATTTAAGTACCTATGTGAATAAAGCAACAACCAAAAGTAAGAACCATAATTATAGTGTGATAGTAATGGAAGAAAACATAACTACAAATTTTTTTCGCCTTCGAAATAATAATCTACCTATGTTACAGTAGAATACAAAAAAATTCAGACAAATATGAAAGATTAGGGGTTTCACATTTATGAACCAGGGAACTACGTATCTGGGGGGGAACTAGGCAAACAAAATCGTGCGTGTGCACTGAGTGAGCACCCTCTAATTTTAATAAATATAATGTTCACCAATTGGTAAAAGGTCTGAAAATTTGTTAAACAAATCTTAGAATTTGTAAAACAATTAGAACAGAGATAAATAGTTAAATTGTATGCTCACTCAGTTCTCACAGAGGGCCAGCAAGATCTTGGTGTTACAAAAGTTTGTGAGTGTCTTAAGATTTAGTAAAAACTAGAGCCAGGGTTCATTAATTTTGGGTTTATAAATTATCAAGAGCCATAATTAAAAATTTACAAATTTGCTCACTCAATCTTCAAGCTGTTATAAAACCTGATATTTATTGTTTTACACTTGTACAGTAAGTTATTTCTGATTTGTTTGTAATAACTGCAATACTGACTGAACTGATTGCATAAACTGATCTTGTTGTCTTTTGTTTCTCTTAGATTCAAGTGGATAACAGATCAATTCTCAGTTCCGGTGGACAACATTCCCAACAAGACACTTAATGCTACCACAGCATCATTGGAAAGGACTCTCAATATGGACAAAACAGAATTGGCTATGAAAACAGAGAAACATGTGAAATCAGACTGAAGGAGGGAGTGATGACAAACTGTGTTTTGGGCTAATGGACAACAGAGGAAACATCATTAGGTGTTGTTCTGAAGGGGTTAGAGAAATTGAATGTCAATTTCTCTAACCTTCCTTCAGAACAAATTATGAAAAAGAAAATATATTTTGTCTTGTAATGGAATAATTACCTTTACATTTCTTATCTGTGATTAATCTTAAAATAATTGTAATTTTTTTAATGGATCTTTTTATACATAGGTAGAAATAAAATACATAAATATGTTTATTTGTCTATTGTTTTATTATCATTATTTTGTACAGTCTCCACTTTCATATAGTGCTTTCCATATCTTCTACCCTCAGATTTTAAGATTAACCTTCTTGCATTATTTTTTACTGTATTCAAACTTTCATTACTATTTAATCCTAACAAAAATCCAAGATTGATGACGTCATGGACATTTCTGACTTGCGACAGGTTTTCAGCTCCACTACTAATAAAAATATTTTTCGATTTACCAATGGCATGGTAAGTATGAGCTGTACTTATTATATTTTTCCTAGCTGTGGAGTCTCTTATTGCCTGAGCGTACATTAACTCAAAAAATAGACCTCTTTCTACAGCCTGTCTGTACAACTTTCGACTTATCTTAAACGGAATTCTGGTCTGCGGATCAAAAGTTATTACATCAACATCCATTGTCCCACATGCATATTGAAAAGCCTGTAAAGTTTTGGGTACTACTGCAATAATATCAAACTTTTTTAAATTCTCTGACTGATTCATTTTATGTGCAATACTTGAATCTGAAAATTCAATGGTAATTCTTTGAAGAATATTTAGTTTGGAAGTACGAGACAATTCTTGAGGAATTTCCAATGGCGCAGGCATGGCATCTTTCTTTTCTTTCAAGTCTCCTTTTTTCTTCTTTTTCTTCGGTTCGTCAGTAGCTTCCTCCACGTAACTGTTTATTGTTATGGTATGATAACCTAAATCTCCTAATTTTTTTAAATCTCCAGTAGGAAAATTTCTGTCGATAGAAAGTTCACAAAATCCCCAATTTCGATTCTCCATGTTGTATTCTACAAACAGATTCTTACAGACTTTACTTAAATATTATAAAACTTCGTCTCAAAAGCACATTGTTGTTTTATGTTTTTTTTGTTTACAATATTTTCATTACGTCGTTCTTCGGTACGTCAAGATGACGTTTCAATTATCGTTTGGAAATCGATGAAGAGTGTAACACGATTTATCGATTGTATCTAAATAAATGTTTTATAATAAAATTGTGAAAACGAAAATGATGTCTACTCAATAAAGAACGAATAAAGGTTTATTTATATCAGAATAAATTTTATTCTGATATAAACAGGTGTTTATATTAGAAACTAGTAAAAATTTATAGTTTAGTTGTTTTTGCCTATACCCTCGAATTTTCTCGCATCAATTCTAATAGGTACTAGTACCTACTTACAATACTTACTAAATCCATCAGTTATAAAAATAGGTAGGCAGCTAGGAAAAATAGTTTTGTTGTTTATGACGTCTTTAAAACGTCATAATCGAATAATAATTACTGTGTAAATGTCTTTTATAAACACGAAACACGAACGAAAATTTACACTTATTTTAAAATGGTCGTGAGGATTGTAATAGCTGGTGAATCTCAATGTGAGCTTTTTGCGGAGATGTGCTTAGTGGCAGATCATTTGCTTCAAAATCTTCCAAATTTTTGCTATGAACGTTTAGAAAAAAAGGTTGCCGATTGGGGGGTATGATTTCTTTTTATTCATATCTCAATTCAAACTATTACAATCTCCCTAATATAATAAAGGCGAAATATTGTGAGTATGTTTGTTTCAAGCTCAAGCGGCTGAGCTAATTTTTGTGAAATTTGGTAGGGAAGTAGCTGATACCTTGGACTATTTGGTCAAAATAACTAATGCTGAACGGCGGTTTGTAAGATGCAGCAAATATAAAATTTAAAAATCGGCAGCGTCCCAGTGACCTGTGTTGGGTTGCTGGTGTCCATGAGCTGCGGTGATTGCTTACCATCAGGCGACCTTTATGTTCGTTTGTCCACTATACCATAAAAAAAACTTGTGCGAGTGCAGATGTGCTAGATAAGAAATTCTAAATTTTGTTTCTGATTTGGGCGTGAGAAGGTAGATGTCTATGATGTCCATGACCTAATACACGTGTGATTAACGGCATGATTACATGCCCCACCTCCGCACGTAACTATACATCACAGCCAAAGTCACTGATGTTCCACCGCACTCACTACACAGGTCCATGAATCGACCGAGAGCCACTCGACGGCTCGTCTTACATCGCGTCACTGTACGTCACAGGTCCCATCTCAGACACCCAGCAGCAACAGCAGTTACGTTATCTTCAAAGATAGTATTAAAAATTATAGAATTTATTTCAGACATGGCTGGGTAAAATAAATCAAAAAAATGGCTGGCATCACCAAAGTTCACCATTGATTTGGAAAGAATTACTGTTCAAAGGAAGTAAAGCTTATTACATAGGAGGAGCTTCAGAATTTTTAGATTATTGTCATTCATACTATAATTTTGAAAAATTTATGGCTTTAGATAAATTCGGTAGTCTAGTTAAGAACAATAAGCAGTTCCAATTAAAGGTCAAAGAAGATAAGGAATTAGTAGCAGAATTAGAAGAAAAACAGGAAGTTATGGACGCACCAACAAAAACGACTTATAATATTTGCATATCCGGAGCTGGAAGTCCTATGACGAAATATTTGATCTCGGGCTTACTAAAAATTAATCACAATGGTAGAAGTATTACGAAACTTTATATAAACGATAACCGTTGCGCACCAGATTTTATGGAATATGTCGAAGATGAATGTAGTTACACCGCTACTACCCAACCTGGAAAGGTGGTAAAATATGTCGAAAAAATTGGTTTTGTCCTTTCATACACCGATTTATTAATAATATTGGATTATGTTCCTTTTAAGTAAGTTAATATTTATATATAATATTAATAATAATATTTACAAAGACTGTGGTTGCAGTGTAATATAGGAAGTTAAAGTACCTAACTGCCTAGTTAAATACCTACTTTGACTTTCTAGATTACACCGAAACCGCGGAGTTTGGTTTATATCCAGTGAACGTGTACATCTAACGAATGTGTCTAAATGTGTATAAATAAAAGCAAAGGAACTTATAAAAATGACGAGATAACATCTAGTTATCATATAAAGCGAAGTATTATTTAATAAAACTATTGTTACATTTGCAGCCCAAAATTACCAATCGGAGATTGGCTTCATCAAAATAAGGAACTGATGGAAGACATTGCAGTAAATATAAACGTTTCAGCTTCTCGAAAAATGTATGTTCTGTTACCTAACTTAGGACCTGCGTGTTACAATGCAACAGTTTTAATGAATTCCACTACTAGTATTAATAAAAAAAACATAGTAGTGGCTACATCTGATCTAGGCTTTGATGTCATTCAAACAGCAGCAGAAATTTGCCAAGTGCCGATGAAAAATATATATAGTCCACCTGTTTGGGGCTTTGTGGGAATAAATCATTTGGTAGATATTAGAACTACTATTCATAAATACAATACATTTGAACCATATAACAGATATATTAAAGTAAAAAACTCCACACTGAACATTGGATCTATTACACCGGAAATGCGTACATTGGAATATTTGATGTATTTTGATGATACCCTTTGGAAGAAACAAACTGAAAGTAAGGTACGGTTTAACAGATATGTATTTTTAAGTAAAAATAGTAGATAGAATATAATTTATGAACAAGAAATCTCAACGATATGAGACGACATTATGTTGATGAACATTGCCTTAAGTTTTGGATATTATAGAGAATACGAGTGTATTTTTTAATTTTTTAAGATATGATTTACATCATTGTACGTATACCAAGGTTTTATGTAAAAAATAATCCAGCTTAAAAAAAGACAATGACAAAAATGAATATAATAAAAAAATAGTAGGCTAATAAACGATCAGTTTATAATGTTTGTAACGTTTTAAGAAAAAGACGCGACGACTTCAGTTTATTCGTAATGTATGAACCTACTAAAGTAGCACGGGTTGCAAAGTTTTATGTTATGAATAAAACGGTAAGAATAGATGACCTAGGTGCTTATTACTGTTATCTAAATATTAGTCTAGTAACAGACGATCCAATTTGGATGACTGATGCTGACAAACCGACAGAAATGGACGCACTTATTCATTGGAATAGGAGAAACTTCTTCATAACTTTCTGTTGGTCTGTCGGCGGCTTTTACCACATCAAATCGGATAGCTTGTTACTAATTTTAATTGTAGAATCTAGTTAATTCGTAGTTATTAATATTATAGAAGCGGTGGTGGTGTAATGGTTAAGAAGCCGCCTGTGGAACGAAAGGTCCCAGGTTCGAATCCTACTCGTGCCACATGAGTTTGTATACCAATCTGACTCGTGTTGTTTTCAACGACCACCACTTGCTTCCGCTGAAGGAAAACATCGTGAGGAAACCTGCACACTAGTTGATTATTAACTTGTGTGTGAAATGGATAAGGCAATGGCAAACCACTCCATTACTAATTCCAAGAAAGTTGTTGTGTGTGTACAATTCCACGTAATGACCACAACCCCTTAGCCATGAGGAATAAGACTTTTTTATGTTTTCAGCTGGACCCCGGTAAACTATATCTGAACAAGTCTGTGGCTGTTTTAAATATTATTAAGCTTTGGCTTTTTGATCCACAACCGACGTTCATATATAATTTGGGAATACGTTGCAATGGTAAGCAGTGTCGGTTTAGCCATACAGCAAGAGGCTGCGATGGCCTATCACAAAATGTACAAACAGCACGTTTCTAACGTCCACATGCTGTCTCTTGTTCTCGTATAGTATACGCATCGTGTAAAAAAGAGAACCTGTGGACGCAATGACGTGCTACGTGTTTTAAAAAGAAGTCCTTTTAAGGACGTGTAAGGTGTCTTTCGTACACCTGCACTTCTTTTGTACGGATCGTAACCCGCGCGCGGGGCACCTTTCTTAATCTATGGATCGTACCTATATAAATAAGTCATGGCGATCTCCAAAGACTAAAAATAAGGAATAGGTACTTATAAGTATTTATTATTTAGCTTTTACTTACTTACACTTCCGCCTGCGGTAGCCAAGGTTTGGCATCCGATCAATAACTATACCCCTTTTATTTAATTTCATTATAATTTACCCAGCGGTTTAGATGGGGCCTTTCACGGATGAACTTACGGGCGGATAGACAACTTTCCCATTCGTATTACGTATTAGTAGAAATTGTGTTTACAGGTGCTTTTGGATTAAATTTCAAAGGAGCCTTCTCTCAGCCTGCACGGTTCAAGCATGGCGAATGGCGACCTGCCAAACATTTTCCCTTACCAAAAGATCCCAATATGAATTTAAAATATTTAGAAGATATTGCTAACTTAATGATGAATTTGAAAAACCACGAATTACCTGAAATTCATCAATACTTTCCGTGTACATGTAAACCTAAATATTTTAAGAAAAAGGAATTCCGAGCTTACGACTAAGCTATCAAATTTTTAGCATTTTTACAGATTTTTTTTCTTTTCTTAATACCCTATGAAGTTTTAACTTCATGCTGATTTCCGGGTAAAAAGAGTTCAATAACAGCTTCAATCTCGGAATTCTATTCTTCGTGATGAACTTTAACATACTCAACGTTGTATTCAGTGAACAACTATTTTTTACACAACTACATGCATAATTCTAGCATACTCTTCGAATACAGATTCTAATTTTAAAACAATTTAAAATCGAATAGACTGCTTCATTTCTGAACGAAATTCGCAGAATCTCAACAAGCACAGGTAGGTAGGAAGGAACAACACTAGTTTAGTTATATACGAGACGTTGCCTGAATAACATCGCCTGTCTCTGTCCTGTCATTATTTTGTTTTGTGGAGGAATGTTATGACGTGCAGCAACTGTCTTTGTTTCAACAACATTCGCGTAGTTTTCTGCCTGTAGAAGAATTCTCCCATTATGTGATAAATCGCTGACAAAAGGCAGTTCAGCGAAGTTCTTGCGTTATGATTATTTCAAAAGTATGATCGTGCCAATAGGTGTTATTAGCATAGTTAGGTTTTCATATTGGTTAAGTTGTGTGAATGTTGTGCCAATAATGAGATAGTGTAGTGTTGTGATGTGGTTATGGGACATGTGGGGTGTGCTGTGGGCGGTGGAGGCAGTGGCCCAATTGGTGGCGGTGGTGGCAACGCCGCTGGATCCGACATCGACAATCCCGCAAGGTGAGAGGCGAACGAAGAACCTTGCCTGTTGCCACCCACATCGCCTCAATCCCCGCTTGCTGACATTGCATGCGCTTATGCACTACCTGCACACATCTAGTTATGTTTATGTTATTATAAAATATAGTTTATTTTCTTTACCAAAATTTCACAATAAAGTTCTATGTTCAGTTTCTTTAATTTTTTTCTTTTAGTAATGAGAATATCGAAATAATAATAAGAACAAATAGTTTATTAAATTTTTCAATAAATATAAAATAACATCCTAGAAGTGGAGTCGTAAACTAGGTACTTTTTAGTTATCTGTTGATTCAATACACACAAAACTTTTCTATGACTATGCAGTGTATCATAGCATGTATCAGGTGATCTAGTCTAATTATTGCGGTACAAATGGTTATTAGATTTGGTTCATAATTTATTTGTTACACATTGTTTTTATTATTAATATTACTTTTTGGGGACGCCTGTGTGAGCACCAGATGGGTGATCAATCCTCCCATACTATAAAAAAAAATGGTCCCACCATTTCACCCAGTTCCCCATACACAATGTTATATGTATCATATCAGTCTTGATTTTTCTAGAAATATATTTTATACTGCACTCTCATAAGAATGTTGAAAGTTTGTGGGAAAAATACTTATTGTACTCAAGCTCAGATAAGAAATCTGAGCTAGTAATTTGCTATAATACTAATTTCTAATAATTTATAATAGATATTGAAGTTCAATATTGCATATTCAGCTTTAAGACAGTTTCTTTGTATTTTATTTTGTCAAATGTTGAGTACAATGAGTGCCGAGTTATAAATGCAATGCATTCTTCAATTAAATTTGAAATATCAAATATAATTGTTAAATTTGAAATATCAAATTTAATTGAAGAATGCATTGCCTAGTAAAATTCTACCTAATAAGGTAGAATTTAACTAGGAATAGCACAGGGTACTTTTTATCTTGAAATTCCCATGTATATACTATACAGGGCACAGTAAGTTTCTGAACAAAAAAGTTTCGGTGTAATGTATGTGTATGGTCTAAAACAATTTAATAGTGGTTTGAGGAAGGTAATGTCCAAAGATAATGTTGAATCATTATGTATTAAACTACTTCATCAGCAACTGTTTTATTGGATATCTTGTTTGCATAATCTATGGGATATTGTTCCACCTTGTCTTTTTCCATATACCTATTTCTGTTACATTAACGAAGTATTACAAATTTCTGTCTGGTTGGTATATCTTAAATATTTACTTTATTCATTTGAATCCTCCTGAAATTATTAATTGTATTTATTTTAACATTATTTAAATTGTTTAAATAAAAATAATACTTTCCTGACTCACATAATAATTGTAAACTCAACATAAAATTCAATAAAATTCTAATTGGCATGTATAACTAATAGGTATTACACTATTAAGTATTATGCCGGTTCTATATTTTCGCCGAACGCCGACGCGAATACGTGTACATTGCGAAGTTTATATGAGTGATTGTATTTACTGCAATGAAAAACCAGCAATGTATGCTGAATCTGCCAAAATTCGGCAAATTTCCGCGAGTGGAGCCAGCATTATGTGGCATCTGCACACTATGTTATATTAGGAATTGATGAGGACATCCTCATCAATTCCTAATATAACTCTAGTCTATAATCAACAAAAATACTTTATCACTAGAACATTCTAGTGATAAAGTATTTTTGTTGATCATGTTTAGTTGGATTCTAAAAAACTGAAGACAAGGTACGACTGACTTTTATGGACAAGTTGAAAGAAAATAGAATGAAAATAATAATATGTGTACTTAGGAATTTTTTGATATGTATAAAAGAAATTCTGTGTCCTAGTCAGACTAAGTCAACACCTCAATTAGCCCTTGTGGATCACGGGCGTAATGATGGACGATCACTTTATTTGGGCCGAAGGTCGCCGCAAATCCCTACAAATTGCTCCCAGAGACGATAATCTGGCAGCTATCAGGCTAAGACCCGGCAGCCCCTCGCGACTATCGACAGCAAATAATATTGTTACAGAAGAGACACTTTTATTAAACAGATAAAACTAGGTATACCTTGTTTGTTTCAGTACTGTCATATAGTAACAGAAATGCCAGAATGTAGTTGCAATTCATTTCATAAACAATGCGCTGCACAGTGAGCAAATGCACTTTTTCTCACACATGAAATCATTACCTATTCGTTTGATCCATGGTAAATGGAATGGAATTAGTAGGTACTCCGTGTACGAAGTACCTATTAATCCATTTTTTTTAAATTTCGTGGCTCCATCGTTCGCCAAAACGATGATTTTGTCAACGTCAAGGATGAAATTGACACGGAATATTAAATCCATGGTCTGATTTCCCTTCAGTGACACTTGTCTATCTTGACGTTTTCTCGCGCGCCTGCACGCCCTTGTTTTCTCATCTGCCGCCGTGGTAAACTAATACTTAAACAATCTTAATTATTTTATTAAAATATTCACTTTAAAAATTACAATATTGGCACATTGGAAAATATTGGCAAATGCCGAATTAAAAATAAGACAAGTTAGCCTAGTTTCCTCAGAGAATATAGTTATCAAATTTTATGTTTCTTTTGTATCATATTTATTTTGTGTTATCGGAGGACGCGCATTAGTTTCCGCAATGCTACAGAATGCTCTTCTTTCCTTTTAATCGGACTACATTGGGCATTTACGGATTTCTATCCGTTTCTCGTTACAAATCGTTTCATTATTGAGGTTGGATTGGGTTGGGCTCAAGTACTTATTGCTGACCTACTTGTAATAAGGTTGGTAATTCCAGCTGAAACACGGCCAACTGTAAACAATCAACCCTCGTAGAGTACTTCCCTTGGTAAAAAATCAACCCTCTTCGTATCATTAGTTAACATAAAAATATATTCTGAAGTATAAAGAACAACATCAAGTGGAATTACCGTACCTTTTTCTGTCATAAGTTGTTAGAATCAGGTCAGTTTTCCTCCATAAAAATATTCATATTCTCATCCCATTTCACACAGCGTCATGACTTTGAAGATAACGTGTTCCCGCGGCGGCAGTCAGCTAATGAATGTTACATAAGCCGGTGTCCAGCGGTACGTGGAAATTCGCGCGGGTAGTTTGAAATTAATCTCTTTGTACAACGGCCTCCGGGATACCCGGGATTAATGGGAAGATAATTGTGTCAGCGAGGTAAACTACGTAAATAAACATTGTGTTTATGATTAAAAACAATTGTACAGACGGATTATCTGAATGTAGGTTTTGTTTCGAATTGTTACTAGGTTGATAACATCAGTTTGCTGCTAATCTAAGTACTAATTTGGTCATTTCTAAAAACTTCACCATTAACAAAATTCATTTGTTGTATGATTTAACTATTCAGTTGGCGCGCGGCCCGATCGGACTGCGATCGTATTGTCATTCGATTAAATAAATTAATGATAAAGGTTTTTATGATTTAAATATAACATTGTCTTAACACGATTTGTATCTACGCTGCATAGCAATATATGTAAACTAACCGCGCATATAGAAGGAAATCTTAGTAGACGTCATGTAGCCTCGCGTAGCCTTTTTGCTTCACACCAAATAAGATGCGGAATCTATGTCGTCTCAGTTGCTTTTTCCTTACACGGAGACTTGGTAAGACAAGTGTGTAAGGTGGACTGTTGTTTACAAAGCATTCTTGGAATGTTATCGTAAATGTTTAAAAGTATCAGAACTGCTTGTATGCTATATGAGAATATCTTGTTTAAATGTACATTTTAGAGAAAAGCCTTCATATAATACAATTTTGGTGCAGTTAAATTATGCAATTCTGCGTAACCTTCCAGTTGGAAAATCAACAATATCTAGCAGTTCGCTTGCCGGGGATACGTCAGTTGCATAACAAGCGGGCTGCGCGGGCGCCGGTATCCGGCTAACGGGACTGTGGCGCGAGCAGTGAAGCTCCGACACGAGCCACCTCAGTCTCCCAGAGATGACTCGACAAAGCTATTCCGTCGGTCATTTGCATCAATCGCTTCGCCAATTTTTTCCCAATTGATAAATCTCACGAAACTTCCTCATTTCATCATTTCTCATCACGGAATGCATGGACTTGGCAGTCGTGCGATCATGAACGAGACCGTGACAGATCGGACACAAAGCGGCTGGATGCAATGAAGCCGAGCAACTTTTCGAATTAGAAAGAAGGTCAACGCAAACGTAGTACAGATGACCAAAGGTTGGATCTGATTATATTGCGGTTATAGTTGCGTGTCTCCCTCTAATGCAATAACTCGTATATTACGGAAGTCGCAGACCGCGATTCCTGTTTATGTCCGCATGTCCACCGTAATCGTTTGTTTACTTACATTATATAAATGACTCCTGCTGCCCAGGATTGGTAACATATAATCCATAAGCCAAGTACATATGGATTAGCTTAAAGGTAACAACATGTTACTGCATTACGCATCATGTATTTATTATTGTGCATTTATCCATTTACACATATTTATGAAAAGGTTGAAAATAGTTGTCGTTTTTATTTTTATTTCGTAGTAAAGAGTTTTTATATTAAAATATACTGTTGATGCTCATAATCTTGACGTATCCCCGGCAATCGATTCTTCAGATCTGTGTTTCAGATTAACAATCGGCAATTTCTAATTATAAGCTGCTATTAAAACGTCTGGTACTGGTAAACATCTGGTCTGGGACTGGTAAGGAAATAAAATCAATAACTTGCCTCTTAAATCCGAATGGCGGCAAAATTGTCGTCAAGTGGATTAAACTGCGACTATTTGCTAAATCATTGAAAGGAATTAGTCTATCAAACCTATAATTTAAATCGTCGCTAGCGGCTCTTGTATGCGAAGTGTGGAAACTTAAAATATAGATCATACAGAAGGGTCTCAATGTTAGTGAATTGTAGGTAACTACGAACTATTTTATATCGGTATATACATACTGCAAAAACAATAATATTACATATTTCTTTTATTCACACTTTTTCTTCTCGGTATTGGTTGGATGGTCAATCGATCCATACTTCTCAATGGCAAACTTAAAATCAGAATAAACGATGACTGGCATTTTGTAAAAAACAGTATCTCATTTTTAAAAAAAAACCAGTATACTTCTGAACCCTCATTGTTTTGGAATGAAAGCCTGGGTTCTAAGTGGCAATTCATTTTAGCAGTCGCAGACTAGATTCTGCGTACGAGTACTTTTATGCGGTTCTGCGAGTATCCAGGTAATTAGTGGAAGAGCCTGTAGGGCTTTGAATAGCCTCTGCTGAATTATGAATGGCAAATTGAACCGGTGGCGGTATTCGAATGGTTTTCAAGCACGTTATTTTATTTTTTGGAAAATTGTATTAGATGTGGTAAAGCGAGCTAATGTAATAGTCTAAAGAATTAATCAAATAATGAAAGCAACAAAAACTTTATTCAGTAAAAAAATAATAGTTTTTACATTTGCTTACAAAATAATAGGATCTATATATAGGATAAAAGGATCTAGATATGCTGAAAGTGATCTCAGCACAGATAATTTGTTCATTTTTATCATTATCTATATTGCTGTATATAAATTAATTTAGTAAATAGTTTATTTTAAGATTCCGCCAACAAGTCCGCCATACAGCTAAATGTGACCTTCGAGTTTCGCAACTGGGTACCCCGTAAGATATGAAGAACTGACACTGTATTACTTTACGATAGACTTGTAGGTATAATAGGCTATTCCTATCATGTTTGGCGCGAATGACTAGAGCTGATGAGAACGTTATTAGCCTTGTGCCGTAGATAGGAAAAGGTTTTTCGACCGGCTAAAATTTATTTCGCGTCAAAAGTGCGGGCACTCCAAGAACGTATTAATCCTAAAGGCTTTGCTTATCGTCGGCCGTTGTTAGTGTGGATCGTCTTCCCCTACTACATAGGTATAAATCATGTTGGTTCCACTAGGGAACATTCCAAAATGAATGCAATGACGGTATCTACCTATTCGTGCCGAATTTATATGATTATCTTTTCAAAATTGTACCGTCTCTCCAATATCTTATTTTTGTAGGCTGTTTAAGAATTATATCAACGGTTTGTCTAGTCCTTTGTAAGTTACGGTATGGGTATCAAAACGACTGCTGGAGAATGTTGTTAAATTGGCGTTACGGGGTAATGGGCGACCAATAGCAAATCCCTCTTATTTAATGTCATGGCAGCATAAAGAAATGGGCCGTTTGATGTCGGACTTTGTCGTTCTAACGAGCCGCGCAAAGCCAAGCCGACGGTCTAGCCAAGTGTTTTGGCTGGATGCAAAATACAGGATACAGGATAATAATGCAGAAGTATAACTACATAAGTTTTGCTTAGTCATCTATACAATTCACTATTTTGAAACACGAATAAAGTTGTGGTTACGTCTTGGTTCTACTAAACTACGAATAAGAACCTACGACCTACATAAGAAACTACAAATTGAAATAACTATAATCATAAAGAACTTGTGCTACTGTGTTAAGTAAATATACGATTATAGTTAATGTATTAAACAACACGCAAGGATCTGACGCGAGCAAGGCGTGTATGTAACATAATCATTGATTTCGACGCCCAAATGTCGGCAATCGGAACATAATTTCCCACTCAACCACCTGCGTTCCCTTTATTATATACTGCTCTGCTAACCAGCAGAACACAACATTTCCATTTAGTCCCTTCTTACTTACGTCTTGCGAACCGTGTAAATTAATGTAGGCAAAATTAAATACAACGTAACAATGCTCATTGAAATTAAAGAAAAAAATGGTCAAGAGTTCTCACGTGTGGGAAAATGGATCTTTATTATAGTCGCCGAGGTTACAGCGAACAATGTTTATCAACGATGCGAATTTGTCGTGACTGTACGACCTCGAGGGACTCGGACGGACTCTGTCTGCAACTTCTTGAGTGAATAGTTTAGTTGGTATTGTGTATGAGGTGTAGTTTGATTATCTTGTGGATTGGATCCCCTCAAGACAACAAGGCTAACCTGATTTAATTAGACATTGGGGTATTAAGACACAATGGGATATTCCGCTTTTTTGCGAATTATCCAGTGCAGCTCCAACCGGTAGCTTATCTAACATGAAGATGACATAATGTTTAAGGGGATAATGACCAAATCATCTCACCATGTCCGGAGATAGAAACACAATACAATGTTCCAAGCTGTGGCGAAAGGTGAGGTTGTGCTACATTTAATAATGTACGCGAAACGCCGATTACGTCACGATAAATGTCATAATATCTACGTGATTGATGGTCTGCTGGCGTGGGGCACATGAACGCTGGCTTATTTTTAATTAAAGCCTCTATAAGACCACGTTGCAGCACACGCAGTCACCAAAGTGCTAAGCAAAATATCTACTGTTTATGACAAATTATTAACTTGCGTATATTGAAGACTACATCATTTGCAACAGAAATAATTAGAATTTTAAACCAAAGTCATAAAGCTTATAGTACATGAATATAGTTAATTATTTCTAGTGCAGTTAGGCAACCAATCTGATCGGGCTGTCTCGAGTGGGGTTTTCATTATTCAAAGCCGTGTCTCAATTTGTCTGGTATTCGGCGAGTTAATTTTGACAACATACTTTATCTGGTATTACCTTTGAATACACTGAAGACGGAAGGTAGGCAAGGCCGATTCGGGCCGTTGCTTCCCCCCACTCCCCGCTGTCTAATTATTTCGACACAAGCCTATTAAAATTACCTGTGGGCGTAAAGCTGCGCTCTCATGTGACACAGAGCTGCTTATGTGAATGCCTCCTTAGATGGAACGAGTAACAATTCCTATATGAACATTTTTATAGAGGATGTTTTGTTGAGGCTCAATTTTTCTTCAACAATAGCAACATCTCTTTTGTCAATCCTTCTCCTGTAAGGAACTATGTACTGATTAACTATATCCTTACGGGTATAATAGCATCTTTGATATCCTGTCGTACTAGCTACTACTAGTCCTATCCACTGCGTCTTTCACACAGTCCATTCATCACCCTAGATCCCTATAACAGGAAAGGTAGGTAGAAGAAGGTAGAAAAATAATTCGATTTGGCGCTTGGTAGAACGTAATGATGACCCCTCATGCTATAGAGTACTGACCTCTTGATCAAGAAACAATGGCTGTAGAAGTTCTTGTTACACGTAACACGGAAGCTGTTTTTGTCTACTGACGCATGTTCTCGGTCAAACGTTGCGATCAATCGATATACATTACTTAGTTTAAATGTGAGGTTATTTATCGAAACTATACAAAGTATGCAATGTAGGCACGTCGAATGGCCACAACGTTGGCAACGTGACATAATGAGCGAAAACAGTGCGAGAATATCCGGCGTCGCATGTCACCATTGTCCCTGGATGAGGCAGAGTGACTGCACCCCAAGGTATAATTAAATTCTGATCACTATCGCGACATACTGTTCGCGTTTATGGAAACCATCGGTTTTCGGCGGCCTTATCAAGATCTGTGGACGTGGGTTACGTATCTATATACGTTCCGTTGGTGATGTTTCCTGTTTGTTTATCACGAAATTCGCATTAAATTTAAGTCAACCACAATTCGAAATTATCTATACTATTATTATAAAGAAGTAAGCGTTTGTGAGTTTATGACTTTGTGAGTTTGTATGTTTGAGGCGGGTAATCTCCGAAACTACCAAACCGATTTCAAAAATTCTTTCACCTTTAGAAAGGTACATTATCCAAGTTTGCTATAGGCTATATTTTAAAATTCTCACGGGAGCGAAGCCCCGGGAAGTTTCTTATATTTGTATCAGACTTTATTCAAGTCGTCTAAAGGCATCTTGGGATTTGTGACTACGATAATAACTATTTATAAAAATGCATTAGATGTTGTTGTATTTTCGCATTTTTACATACTTTATTACATTCTATCCCGTCTACGACGAGCACACTTCTATATAAAACAGCATAAATCATAAATTTCCGCTTAATGGGACAAATTCTTGCAAGTCAATTGTAATAAGCAGATAATATACGAGATATAATACGTCATCATGTAGGTAACTTATCGACAGGAAAACATTGCGAAGAATGCATACAAGCATTTTTAATTCATATGCATTTGAACTATTTACAGTAGGTATAAGAAATGCATAAAATTTATGCTCTCACTGACAAGTGACATTTCTTACTAGTACAGCCAAATTAAGTGTGATTCCAAAAACTCAAAGCAATATCCTAATTCTAACTAAGTAATACGAGTATTCTAAAAACGAAAGTAAGTTGTATAAAGTAAGGGTTTTTGATACCTCTTCACGCTTTATCTACTCAACCAATCGTACGTTTGCGTACGAAGAAGAACATAGACCACTTTATATCTATACCGGAAAAAAACTGTTCCCTTGGGAAATTGACGCGGGCGAAGCCGCAGGCAAGAGCTGGTTTGTATATAAAGTGAATAAATATGACATCATCCAGTATATTATTATAGCTTAAACACAATATAAAGACTCGTTTCACTGCCTTTCCAAATGCTAAAGTTGAAAATAAATAAAGGATTTTTTACTTACATGCGTCGAGTGGAGTCATGGCATAATGTTGTCATTGTTAATATAATATTTTTGATTACGACATATAGATCTATAAACACAGTTGATTCACCTGACTTCATTACCAGTCAATTCTATTTTGCATCCACCTTGAGAACGTTCTAATGCAGTGACCGGATTTCTTGAACATCTACGTCAAATATCGTAATCAAATACCTCGACAGATAGCATGAGCGAAAGTTATTATAATCATAATAGCCATGTGTGTCCCAGTTATGGGCAAAGGCCTGTCTCTTCCACGATGCTCGGTCCCGTGACATATATCTCGAAAAGTGAAAACTTTTGCACCTATATCGAAATTATTGTTTTAATATTTTTGCCAAATTGTGCTCCATTTTAATCACGTTTGTTCAATTGTACAATAAAAGCTTTTAAAAATGGCCGCCGCTGAGATTACAACAAGATGAAAATAACTGTACATAGATGATAGACCGGTCACAACGACCGTTTATTTTACGTGAGCCAAATTAGGAATTAGCTTCGTCCACTTTACCGGTCATGTAATAATATACCATCTAGATAACTATTCTTCGCCATTATCTGTCTCTATTATAATACAATTTTCGTTCAAATATTTTTGTCTAATCTTTTAAACCGTACACTTTCGCTAATTAGCAGCATCAATCTTCAGTAATCGACTCAATATGGACATCCTAAATATCTGAATGACCAGATCAACACCAACTTGTAGATAATGTAGTTTTTTGGAAATAATCAATGGTTTTGCTAAAACAGAGAATATCAGGCGTGCGTACTATAAGCGAGCATTCTTACAATCTTCGCAGAAATATTGTGAATTTATAATGCTTACTTGACTTGTTTTCTTGAAAGAATAATGAAATACAATTGGATAACACCAGCCGCAGTTGGCAATTGACGTAATTGCCTATATATACTCTATAGTGTGCTCCAGGTCTCACTGTATTGTGAGACCAAGAACAGCTTATTGGATAAGGCATTGTTAGGGCTTCCACGTGACTTGAGCTGCCATTGTGTAATTCAACGGTACTTTAATATTTCTCTAGTAACAAGATACGAGTTAATATGAGGTTCAACTAGAGCAGAAGAACAACCGAACAGCAGGAAAAAAGGAAAATACCATCATCAGAATTTAAAACGACAGTACATATGATTTTAGAATGTAAAATTTCTGTACGTGGCTTTGAACCTTTATACGGAGGTACTACAGTTACTGTCATTTGTGATATTTTGATTAATTCTTAAAAACGATTTAACTATAAGACCATTCTTCAAAGTTGCCTATTTAATGGGATCCTTAAGCTTCATTATATTAATTTTAACCTGTCAAAAATAACCAAAAGCCCAAGAGAAAATAGCCATCACCCACCAAGACAAATCCTTATCATTTTAAGCTCTTAAAAAACATGTAATCTGACTTTTTACTTTTCCACCACTTCTGAGAAGCTACTCGGAAGTTACATCAATTTTATTATCTATGAGCTGAACATAATATTTTTGCAGCAAAAACATTTGAGGTACTTTTGCTTAAACTCTTGTAAATGTGTTATGCTTGAACTCTTGTAAATGTGTTTCTGTTTGCAAAAGTTAATTCGTTTTAATGTTATGTTGTGAGACTTGTGAGTTCGCAGTCAGCAGACACAATGTAAACGTTTAGGTTCGAACATATTTGAAGTGATATTGAAAACGAATTGCCTTGCTTTGTTGGAAATTGTTAAAGCGGCGAATTTGCAAGGTTGATGCACTTGATTACAGTTACTAGTTCTAATTACTAGCCAGGTATGTAAACACAAATAGTTGTTGGTGTGGTACAGTGAATTATTTATTTTCAATATGCTTTTAAAGTTGTAATAAAGAATATTGATGTAATATATTTCTTATTGCCGTCAAAAAATACTACAGCTAAATTTAGTAACGACTGGGTATCATACGTGACGGATAAAAACGCGGATGAAGAAGAAAATCAAAAGCTTTGTCAGAAATTAGATCTTCACAAGCACGTGGCGTGGGATTATTGTAAATATGTATACTCAAGATTACACACTACTCGTATTAGAATTTTAGAACGACCATTGCTTTCGGCGTTTCTGCATAGCAATGGTCGCATCATTGCTGTGCAGAAACGCCGAAAGAAGATACACAACGGTAACAATATAAACAAGAATAAACTTTAGATAGGGATAGTATTAGTGTCATTCTTTATCGTTTCCAAAAAATGATGAAACTGTAGTGTTGGCATGGGAATCTATCGGATTGCATTACGCATACCGGTTCAATAAAGGCCACCATTGCAGAGGCTGTCAAGACGCTAAAGGTCGCTTTGAGTCTACACGGAGTCATTCAGACAATCGCAATCCTGATTGAATTAAACGTGGTAAAATTTCTCAAATAAATATAAATTTTACTATCTATCTTACTTTAAAATAAATTAAATATTTTTTAATTCTTTAAGCATTTTATTGAAATTCGTGCTGTATATTTTACGTGATTGATTAACAAATTCCCACGTATAAAGAGGTACTCTTCCAAAGGACAGGATATTAGGATTTTATAATCCTTCGACATGGAAGGACAGTTATGGATTTGGTTCACCCGAAGCTACTAACACGGATAAACTTATTTTTAATTCCCAACGAACCCACTCCTGGTTGTTACCATGCGAAGGGAATATTTTATTAGTTATGTTAGCACGATAGGATATTAGTAGGATTGTATTACCTTATTTATTAATACAAAAAAATTGATTTGAATTAAATATGTTTTCAGGTACGTTTCTCATGTTTCTCCAAAAGCAAAATTCAACATCAATCTTCAATAAATCGTAAGTGGTTATATTTATTGGTTATCAGTAAACAATATATATCAATTTAAGCGATTCTTACCTCCGAACATCTATCTTTACGAAGCCCACAGTACTACCATTAGATACCGATTATTATAATCAGCACTCGGATCACAATCATAACCTGTTTTGATATACCTTTTGACTATGTACATTATGTACTTTTATATATTATTAGAAAGAAAAAAAAACATTGTAAGAAACAATAATGGTAAGCCGATCTGGCATGATAGGGACCAACACTGTTCAAATGAGTTTCTTTCGGCATTTCTTCTCAGCAGTGGTCGTTCCGAAATGCCAGTAGTTTCTAGCTTGTGAGAAATAACTATAAATTTAAAGATTGACGAGAAAAAGTGCCTGTGAAGGTCTAATTTCTGAATAAATGATTTGAATTTGAATTTGAATTTGAATTTGGCGGTAGTCGTTAAATTAATTTCATTTACCTTTCGGCGACTTGAACAAAATCTTTACTGCTGGCTGGCTATGTTGCGTACGCGTGCTCGTCTGCGTTATCCTTACTGCGTACGCGTGCTGCATAGGTACTCGGTCTTTGGGACTTAAAAGTTTTAACAGTGGCTGGAGAAATATATTTTTTAAATTATTTACGTCTACTGTTTTCGAATTCACCTCAGTCCGTGTTCAATGTACATTCGTGTCATGTTGCATAACTGGTTATTACCTTGCTCTTGTTCGACACTATTCTCACGTTTACAACGCGGGTCGGAGAAAAACAACTGTGGGAGAATTAGGTCTGTATGCTCAACCTGTGTCATTATTGCGGAAACTGCAGTAAATTTACATTATTTGTAGACGTTATTCCATTCCTATAATAGGGTAATTGCCATCAAGTCAAATGGAGAAAATTCCATGCGTCAAAAACAAAAAATATGGAGCTTCAAGTAGTCCATTATTATATGCCACATGAATGAATAATATAAATGTATTATTATACATTTGCATATGTGTAACTAGCGTCCCGCCCCGCCTTCGCTGGGGCAAAACCATAATAAATTATACACCTAAATCTTCCTCAGGAATCACTCTATCTAATGAAAAAACTCGCACCAAAATCCGTTGCGTAGTTTTAAAGATATAAGCATACATAGGGACAGACAGCGCAAAGAGACTTTGTCTGATATTACGATAGTGATTATTTTATCCAAACGCGGCTGCTGTGCTAAATTTAGTACTTTGAAGCATCCAGGTCCCTTAGTACCTCTCTCCGGCGGTACTTGGGATAGGATACTAATGCCTCAAATATAATTCAATTATTACGAAAGAAATCCCTAAACGCGGCGCTGCAGTCGCTGACAACAACATCATTTTTTATTGATAGTTCCACATATCGTGGAACTTTCCTGCCGTGGTCTATAAAAAATATATGTTTATTTAGAGCCATGTCCCTTCGCTCAGTCGTGCTCCGTTGTGACGCATGTAGTGATGTACAAACGGGTAGGTAAAAAATAAAGTCTATTTAATAGACTCACAATTGTTTTGCCTATAATTATGAAATTGGTAATTATCAATAAAACAACGGATCGTGCCGTGATGACGTGCTTCTGGATCAACAATCGAAAGAACTTTAAACAAAAGTAATTATTTGTTCCAAAATTGAGCCGCGTTCGTGACTCCCTCTGTCGACAAGCTAATAGGTTTAGGAAACTGCTTTCAATTACAGTTGCGCTAATTTCCCACAATTCTCACAGACCAATCGTGCAGAAAAATCTACGTACGTAAATTAAAGGGCTGGTTCGCCTGAGAAGGGCTAAAATAATGCCCGGCTGCGGTTTGTCCCTTCGTCTCGCGGAATTTCGGCATTTTAATTGTCTCATTAAAGTCCTATTAATTTGTTTCCTTGTAATTATATCACCGAAAGGGTCCCTGTCTTCGTTTAATAGCTACAGAAAGAATGCGTTGCTGTCAGCTACTTTTCAGTGTGAGCGAGTAATTTGCGCTAAATTACTTGACAATTTAACATTCCTATTTTTAAATAGCATAAATTTTATTTAGAAGCACTATTTGTCTAGACAAGCTGAACCGTTATATGCTAAGTATAGCATATAACGGTTCTGCTTGTATTGTGTTTTCGTCAAAATGTTCTTGTCTACATTATTGACAAATTTTTACGTACATATTGCGGTACTTGCTGATATTTGCGTTGATAAAAACTTAAATTCAAAATAAACAATTTGATTGTGTAAATCCATCTCTTGGCTGTCCTCCTTGTCCTTGGCTTGGCGGCAATTTAATACTGGCTCTAAGCCTGAAGTTTTGCGATGAGAAGTTATTGTCTCCTAACTCCTAACCTATTTTGTAAGCAACAATAATAAGAAAAATATTCAGAATTTTGAAAACAACTATTGTTGTGTGCGCAAAGAAGTGACTCGTTGATGTCTTTTTTGCAGAGTTTTTTTATTAATTTTCTGGTCATTGCTTTAAAGCTGTGTGAGTGCTTCTTCAATAAGATTAATACAGTCAGAGATTAGGAGATTAATTAGTTTTTCACAGCCGAATCGGGTCATTAACCTACATCCGCCCACATATGTAATTGTCGTTGGAAAATTTATTGTGAACTCATATCTGCGCGTAGGCAGCATTGTGCGGAGTCGATGAACTGCTTGTTTGTGATTTGACACTCCATGTGTCTGGGATTGTGTAAGCGATGCCGAAATTAAGTAAATATAAGTATTTTATCACAATTTTCAAGTATATGTGTGTATTATATACGTACATATGTGTGTACGGTCGAAGTAAATTTGTGTCCCAGTGGAATGTGTCATGAACGACCTTGACTGGGCTGTACAATAAATTGTTATTAGAAACTTTTCAACAGCTCTTCTTTACATGGAAAAACGATACGGAAGGAAGAGGAAAGGCGTATAATACCGGCAAAGGACCTGTTCATAATTAAAATACGGTTTAAGCGCTATAATATACTAAGAGTAAAGTTTCCGTGAAAAATATATCATTCTTGTAAGTACGATAAACAATGTTCCTAAGTTATATTTTGTATACTTCAGTTAGGTTAATATTTATATACGTATGTGATGTATATATATGGTTTGACGACCTCGGTGGCGCAGTGCTTGCCTCTGAACTGTGAGGTCCCGGGTTCGATCCCCGATCAGGTCGTGATGGAAAATGATCTTTTTCTGATTGGCCCAGGTCTTGGATGTTTATCTATATGTGTATTTGTTATAAAATATAGTACCGTTGAGTAGTAGTTAGTACATCCCATAACACAAGTCTCGAACTTACTTTGGGGCTAGGTCAATCTGTGTGATTTGTCCTAATATATTTATATGCTTATACTTTAGTTGTGCCTACGAAAAAGTTTGTTCATTCAACAAATTTCAAAGTAAAAAAGATATTAATATCTTTTTTTAAAAGATTACTTTATTAAAAAGATATTAATATCTTTTTTAATTTCAGTAAAAATAAAATAATGAACTTCGAAACTAAGTATCAGGTATAAACAAAGATCTTTCCCCTATGAGACGAGGACAAGGTCAGACTAATGTTAATATTAGGTATTAGCCTCTTGCGAGGGTGACATTGATATCCAGACAGACTGGTCTAATAAGATGTTCTAGCTAATTTAATATTTATAATAAGAATTAAAAAAATGCAAAAGAATTTATATGACCATTTATTGCAAACTGTATATATTTACAAAATGTATGATGGAAGAGTAAATAATATAAAAAGACTTTTTATATAAACAAATAATTTGGAAAAACTAAAGCATACTGTGCTATTCGACTTGATAAAAAAATTACAGTTTGGGAAAACTACAAATTTTCATAATAGACTTCAGTTATGATATCTCTTATTATAAAACAATTGTCACACAGAACTATGTTTTGAAGGAAAAACTGGAACTACAAAATACAAACTAACCAAATAAGTACATGAAAAAGTTATTTCCCTTGCAAGCAGAGTTAAAATGTGAAAAAGGCAAAATGCACCAACATTAGCCGTAAGTTATTTATATCTCTAGGGACATTTGTCTTCGTAGTTTATGGAAAGCCGTTATCAATTATTCCCTTTGAGTTCTGCACCAGTCTCTCCACTGATATTTTAATTTTTACAAAAACTACGCCACGGATTTTGCTGTTCAAATATGAACATTGTTTACACGTAACATTGGGCTTCTGTTTGTGGAACAACGATTATATCAGTTTGTTTTTGCTTCATAAATCATTCGGATTTATAAGTGGGCCTCTGGGTAATTCGATTCCATGTCGCTGCATATAACGTCCTCGTTTTTATTCGATATCGAATTAAGAAAACCGATTCCGAATTCTGAACATATTTTTACAGTTAAACATTGCGAAATCGTTCCTCTTGTTTTTGGTATTTTAACTGAGAAATATATTTTAAATGCAAGGGCCAGGACTGCATTCACTTTACCGGACAAAGTATAAATTGTTTAAAATTAACGAATACACTTTGCGACTTTTCATACTAAATTTAGATTAAATTTAATGGGAAAGTCCATTTTCTGCCGTCGACGTTATAAAAATGTCAACGTCAATTAGTAAGGGGAAATTACAAATATAGCCCAACAATGAGATACAATAATCGATAATTCTATAGGTCTATTCTACTCGGTATATTCTTCACTGAGGCATCAAAACAAAATATCGTCAGTTTTCTTCATTAATAAAAAAAATGCTTTTAGCTTGATTTTTGAATTGAACAATTTTCTTCTTAAAATTACCGTTATTCTTACTGGCCAGATGTAATCCTAAACCATCGACATGGCATGGCCATGCTGCTCAATTTATTCCTTTCTATCGGATTTCCTTTACAGTACAATCATTCCAATATTTATGAGACTAACTTTTGTTGCCTACTGCCTTTCAAGCAATATCTTTGCTTTATCATAATTTATTGTTTCTGATATTTTATTACCTCAACAAATTACAATTATTATGTAATGTACGTTATTCAGATGCTGTACTTACCTGAAAACCACACAGAGTATCATTTGTCACTTAACAAGTAATTAAAACACTAATTAGTTACTTGAATTGTTTTCGGATGAAAATTAACTAAAGTTATCTCGCAGCTGAGCGTTTTCTGGGTTTCTTTCTCAGCCGTTGAGCGTTGTAGCAAAGGGTCCGCTTTCCTACTTTTTCGTCTCCACTTAGCACGGTCGGTGGCACGGTTATCAGACCATTGCTCTGTTTTAGTCTGTTTCCCAATGTCGATGATTGAAAGTCTAATACTCGTAACAAACTCAAATCAAGTGAAAATAAAACTTTTTTATTAAGATCCCGTTTTGTTCAAAGTTTGTGAGTTTATGGTTACTTCTCCTCCAATTCGAGATTAATTTTCTGAGTTTCATTTGGTAGCGATGGCGGCGACGACGGTTGCAGGTCATCGCGAAGGGCAAAGGGAGAGGTGAATGTTGAATTCTGATCTATAACGTTACATAATTGTTATATAATTTTAGCAGACTTCAGTTTTATGGAAGAAAAGTGCCCCATGTGATCGTATCTTTGTACCAAATATTGTCAAGAAGATTCAGCGCGTAGGAGTAACAGTCAACCAAATACCCTGACAAAATTTGATATTATTAGAATGTAATTAGATTCTTGGTAATTTGGCACCTGGAAAAATATTTATTAAGCATATATTACCAAGTTTTTATTATAATATATATCCGGAACTGATAGTTAATATTTACGATCTTGTTTTTTTCCGTCGGCAGTTGGAAGTGACGAACAATCAGGGTAGCTTCCACTGCAGTATTAAATCATGGAGACGTCTTCGCGTGCGAGTAATGAGTAAATTATACGAATGCTTGTCAAAGGGGGTCGTCGACTCCTGTCATTCACACTTGGCTCAAGCACTGAGGCGAGGAGTGTGGAAATTATCATATCATTTAGACCACTTTACTTTTGACGTGTTCACTGGTGATTTAATTTGTTTCATGCGTTGCAAGGTTATTTATTTTAATAAGTTTATTTATACATATCCATTTACATAACCGCTAATTCATTATCAACATATGCTCGTGGCTTATGCGATATATAGACAGTAGATAAAGTTGCATTGATTGAAACTAAACAACCCTTTAAAGTTACGAAATTAAAAGTAAAAATAAAACTATCATTTTCAAATAAATCAGTATCTGTTCTTCTGTATATTTTGTATACTCTTTAAAAGGGTCACTGTTAGTGAGTTCCTCTACATTTCCACGACTCACTAAGAAAACACCACCTCACTGATTGAAGCAAGATAGTCCGACCTTCCAAAAAGACATTGACACAGTGGATTGTTCTTTATCTACTAATGTTATCGAGCAATCTGGCTACAATTACTCGAAGTGTCCGTGTGCCACATCTATGTGTTCATTTCATATATGATTGTGAATGGCATTTTGCGTCGAGGTGTGAAGTGCTTACGACACACAATTTCGTTATCTTTATTTGAAAGCAAGCATTTTGAACGGCTATTTTTGAAAACAATTTATTAACAATTTTCCCTTTATTACAGCATAATTATAATTTAAATGACAGGTCTTATAGATAACCGAAATAATCTTCACAAGATATACATTTTTACGTCGAACCCCCGAACTTTGATATTTTTCTGGGTATAATTTCTGTGTACATGTATACGTCATCGCGATGAGTAATCTGTTTAAAACATTCCAATCATGGAGCCTTGACATTATCATGAGGGCCGGTGTGAGGTGTTATGTTTATTTTGGTGTAACTAGTGTTACAAATACTATATACACCAAAACATAGCTCCTTTATTGTTGTAATGTGGTCCCAGTCACTGACTAAAAGGAATGTGGCCACCGCTTTCGATTTAATCAACACCTGGCTATGAAATTTAAAAATCGAACTGCAGCTGCTAAGAGCTTTCGTTGGGCTTCTGTCAGTTTCATTAAGTTCACCGTCGCCGTTCTAAAACTCTCTGACATACTTATTACGGGACCGGAGGTTCTCGAGCACTCCCCAGAATTAAAATGTTCCTAAAACTACCCCAAGTGCTTACCTGAGCTGAGGCTTAAGGCGAATTTGTAAAGTATTCTACCTATTTTTGTTATAAAGTTTATGGTTTCAAAGGGCCAGTCCAGGAATCACAATTACGCGTTCTTTGTGAAATTGTTTTTGGAAGATTTTATTTCGTTTGCTGACTTGGCGACTTAATAAATATGGGTTAATTCATACCTAGATTTTTGCTCAAACGTAAAAATAATTTTAATGGTAAAGTGGGCCAGAGCCTGGGTGCCGGAGGAGTATAGTCGCAGAAGGAGTCCATGAAGGAGATGGCGGGATGATTGATTTTAATGGTTTTATACGTGGGTGGCAACACTCAACAGAGATTTGTGGAAAAGGGAAGGGAATGTCTAAGCTGAGCTGTGGGTCGATAAAAAATAGTAACTATTAAGACACCATATTTCCATAAGCCATAGGCTGCGGCCCGCAGCGAAAATAGAGATGTTCATGACAATAATGCTATGATGCTATGCATGTTTGTGTAACAACGTTTATTCGTTGTGTGCTTCTTTGGTGAATTACAGTGGTCTTCAGGGTTATAGAAAAGTATAAAGCAATAAACCTATATTCGCTTTCTACTGTAAACTGGATGTCTGAGTTAAAACTGTAGTGAAGTCACGTGGTGAATGCCTTGCAGTCTAATAAATATAAAACAAAAACATGCGGTTTCTTACAAAACTGTACGAATGATTCCATTCCCATTACACGGATATCAGACTAACTGTGCACGGCAATCACGCCCGACGCACATCGCAGTTACCACTAGGTTAACCAGCCACACGATTTGCGGGAATCGATAATTGAATGTGAAACTCGATTCTGACGCGGTTCACATCACTATAATTTGTACCCAGATTATACGATGAACAAAACTATTCAATTCTGAATTCGAAATTTGTGGGTTAATTTCACTAAATGAACAATTAACTATCAACATTTAAAGCATTATTTAAACTGGTTTATTTTGTCGTGGCATGGTGCACAATTAAAATTTAAACGTGGTGAAAAACAATTCCTTGCATCATTTGTGGAATTTTTCCGCGCATCAGGGCGTCATGTGGCATGTGAGAAAGATGTGAACTTTTTGCATTTTATTTTTATTGTGATGTGTTATTATTTCTCTTGGTTTTTCCCCGGATGTTGCGAGCATGGCGCTAACGAGAGACCCTGCAATTAGACGGGAACTTCAACGTAACTGTATGAATATATGCTTTGTATTAGTTACTGCTTTTTTTGTAAACTCCACTTTTTTTTTCATAACATATGGTATTACTTGTATAATTACAGACGTGTTTGCTTTGCCTTGTTTGTACAAATAGTTGAAATTTTCCTGAATAGATAAAGTCTATGTACTTCATTGATAGTGATATAGTGTCGTGTCGTTTTTCGATGGTTGATTGTAAAATTGTGACCAACTGTCAACCGGATTCGTAAATGTGCGACTAGGGCTAACCTGTTATTAGAATACTAACGGTTTGACTTCATAAACTAAATTACGCGTAGAAAAAGCCAATCAAGTCGCTTCCTATGACTGGCATCATTTCGCTTTTATGATGATGATAAGTGACGCCCGCCCGCTGCAACTGTGCCGTCACATGTGACTTGATGTGACACAGTATGTGCGAATCTGTTCGTTCCATCTACCCATTCATGCCTAGAGATGGGCGACACTAAGCTTTTTGAAACAGTCCAGATCCAGTTTCAGTCCTATTGAAATAAGTCTAGGTTTGGATACAATTCGAGACGATGTGATATTATTACGACGATGATATGAGGCGATGATATAATAGTATAGCAAGTAGGTACTACAGTGTCCAAGTGGCTAGAGCTAGAAAAATGAGACAATTGTACTGTTCATAAAAACGCGGAAGTCCAACCCCAAAAGACGAGAAAGAAGGTAAAGGCCTTGTGCCATCATTTTTAAAAATATCTTTTTTGGTTCGCGTCCAAAAAATCCATTTTAGCCCAGGCATTTGCCCATTGTGCAGGCCTCATCTATCACCTAACGGTGAGCCGCAGAAGCAGCCGGTCGGAACGTGTGATATTATGTGGTAATAAAATGTTATTGATTTTCTGCTGGCAACACCGCATGGCATACTTACCACGCGCGAGTTGCATACTATAATAGACACAGTGTACATTCATGTAATTAATGTAATCGATGCGATAGTGGAGTAGTTGTTGTATACTACTGTGTATTATGCTACATTGTAAATCTGAAAGTTTGTGACAATGTTGTCGTAATATTAAAACAGTGAAAAGATTGTACAGTAACAAAAATGGTAACAGCTTCTTGGGATGATTATCCAGCTGTAGGATTGATGTATTAAAGTTGGGAAAGTGTTACTGAAAAAAAAAATATCGCACTAATAAACGTGGCACTAAAAAGACTGTAATGAAGTTTTGACCCCCCATCGATCGGAACGTATATTGGCGGCGAAGAACTTTTTACTGTTTACCTATAGATTCCCAAAATATTGCCATAATGTACCATTATCTAATGTCACCTATTCAGATATTCAGAGTTCTGTGGATGGCATAACTAGATAGATGCTAAAAGAGTAAAAGCGCTACTAATACTGAATATGGATTCGATGCGGAAATGATGTTCGCGACCCAATTCAGCCGAAACCGATCAAACGCAGTGTTTACAAATTGACACTAGCGCCGCATAAATTATCTGCATGTAAACAGCCTAACTAGAGCTGAATAAATGTCAGCTGCAAAGCGGGCAGTCTGAATGAGCACCATCCCCGTGAAATTGGATGGGAACACGTACGTATCCTGTTTATACTAGACATAAACTAAATATATAATGAAAGTGACACTTCATGAACTGCTTTCCTTCATAAATATAATGTAATGAGCCATGGGTGAGTTTCACCAGTCAACTTTAACGTTGACTATAACCTGCGCGTCGCCGACGGCGACTTTTAGGCAAAATGGCAAAATTTTTCTGTGCAGGTTAAAGTTAACGTCAAAGTTGACTGGTGCAACCTACTCTACGTTTTACGGGTGGAAGAAATTTATTTGATAACTCTGTCTTTTTGATCATTTTATTGATTATTATGCTACATTATTATATATTTATGTATTTTCGTAAATGGTACAATAGAATTGATCTATCAATAACTCATAAGATTTACAAATAGTATCTCTCGCCTTATAGTAGCCCAATTTTTTTATAAATGTTCTACATTACGTTCAATCGAATAAATTAGTTATATTATTCTAGATATTTGTACTCATTTGTTTACATTACTACACTTGTACAGATGAAATTGTTACCGTGCTATCTATCCTTGTCTCTGCAATTTGTGTCCTATCTTTAGGTCGAGACGTGTGGGCTGGTGAGAGAAATAAGCTGCAATTTTTGTGTAATTACTTTTAAGATCAAAAGTAACGTTTTAAATGAGGTCAGGTGCGGGCCATGTTTGAAAATGCTTCAAAACTAGGATTAATTTCATAGGAGTTTCATTGCTTTGAGTGAATTATGTCAGTAATGAAAAAGGGAAGTAAAAAATCTTGCGCAAACTTTATAACTAGGATTCATGAAAATGTGTTTTGAATTTGGAGAGCTTTTGAGCGAAAACTGTATATATTTTCTCTTTTAACTGTATTTAATTTTATTTTGAAAAGTGGAATATTTTATGTATTTTTTAAATATAAATTCCAGTTTTCATTTTAAAATGAAGTCCAAACTTCCTGTAAATCCTAGAGGCACACAACGTAGCGGGCGCGGCGTTAAAGTGGATGTATGCAGAATACTGTAAACATTTACCTTATCAGCATCCGCATCGGCACTCCAGAGATTTTCTATTTTCTGCGATTTTTCTATGGGATTTGTTCTTTCAAGTGTTTACATATTGAACACATTATTCGTTGTTTAGTAAGTAAACACAAGTGGAATAATTGACTAATTCTAGCTACTCTTTCTTGTAAATTAATTAAACCTTGTCTGTCTCTAACAATAAGTTACTTTACTCATAACAATATAAATGTATTTATACGTAGGTTAGCGTCAACCCCAAGCCAGTGTTGTCAAAAAGCTGAGATAATATCAAAACTTGAATTAATTGTTGTTTTAATTAAGTCTCCAACAATGAGCCGCCGCTTTACATTATAATAAGACAGAATATTCAGTGAGAACCACTAAGGCCTTTTTATTATTTAAAAGTTCTTTGAGGCGTAGTCTTAAAGCCGCCGCTACCTGAGTTTTCTGCCCTCAGTATTTTTGTTTAAGATTCTTTGAGCATACTTCTTTGAATATAAAAACGCGCCGAGGTGCGGTTAGGTAGGATACCTACCCGTTCAAACAAGTCCGTTGCAGATGTTTTTTCCATGTGTTTCACTTTGTGTACTTCCACCACCTTCATGGACCCACGCAAAGGATTACAGGTCTATCCACGACTATATTGCCCTAAAATGTCCGCTACTAATATAAAAAGTTAATCTAACTCCTAATTGATGGAATCTGCGACATAAAGCCGGTCTAAGTCGTAAATTTCATCAATTTCATTGTTATCATTCGTCGAATCTCCGGCGGCGGATTAGTCATGTAATCTACGATTGTGCTGTCCCATATATTCCATTTCAATTCTATGCACTGTTCGATCAAATTGCGAAATAAATGGATGAAGAAAGTCCAGAAAGCTGTGTCAATATCCATCTCTCGTCTCCGTGATAATGATCATTAGTGTCACAAAGGAAAGGTGAGAGTTGAAGAGACAAGCTCGCTCGCTATATTGACGACATACTCGTATATACTATGTATAAGTAGGTTTTATAAAATTAGTAATTGTTTTTCTTGATAAATTAAAAACATACTCAGTAATAAATGAATAATAAATTACATTGAACATTTTTAATTCACAAAAGGTCGCATTAAGCACACCCAAAAAATATCCTTGAGAAATAATCACAAAAGTCGGAATTAGAGTTAGTTCTTTGGTTGCTTTCCAATAAAACATCAAATACTTAGAGACGGGACTATCTCATTGAGGATCTTCCCTGCTAGGAATCAGTATGCCGGCGTAGTTCACCAAACGGTAATCAATCGATGCAGGTCTTAATGAGATTTCTTAGCGAATGAACTTTAAGTCATTCCCAGTTTTATTGTCAAATCGATTCGGCAATTCCACTTTATCGGGTGAACTTTTAGCGATAGGCCTGCGAAATTTTCACGCCATGTTTTTACGATTATCCGTATCTTTACACACTTGTTATGTTTACGAATAAAAGCTGTGAAGGTAAACTTTATACATCACATCTTTTATCGTTTTCACAGTCCTTTTTTATCAAAATATCTTCTTTCAAAGAATATTGACGCGATATCTTTGAATTGCTGAGTACTGAAGGAAATATATTTCTTTCAAAAAATGAATAAACACTAACAACAAACTGACTTACGGAGAAATCACATTACATACATTTTCATAATATGTCGATTATAGGTCTCCGGAGGCGACAGTTATTTCCGACGAACAGTTATGAAGGAAAATAATTAATATCCAAATGAGAAATGTTTGTCTTTGCACATCATTTTATTCATGAACGGAGATGAAAAGGATAATTTGGAAATAATTACTTGCCGCCGTGGTTATCCTGTTTGAATACAAAAATTGCGTGGCGATTTTATGAGCTAGATTAAATTTAAGGTAGTCATTATATTCCTGTTATTTGGGTATTAGCGTGCTATGTACAAAATTGTTCCAAAGACAGCGATTTGTAATGTTTCAAATGACAAATAAAAATGGAAATCTTGATTTACAACAAAATCTAAAATAATTACGCTAGGAAAGCCTTCTATTGATTCTATTTTCATATAAATTGGTCTAGAAATAAATTAAACCAACCTTTTCCGCGCTCGTTACTTTATATGGTTGACATAGTTCTGGTTTCCGAAGCCCCCTAACATTTGATCTCAATAAGGGTCAGAATCCTTTGAAGGCGTAACGGGAAATGAAGCTGGATACAGGTATATTCGTATAGTAAGAGCACTAGTGTTCCGCAGATTTTTTGTTCAAAGTATCCTTTGAAACCAACAAATTTGAATGGTTCTGGCCGCTACAAAATTGCATAAAAATATTTTTTTTTTGTGAAAGACCTTGGCCGTTCAGACGACAATTTTTTATCCTAACTATCCTAATCTTAACTAATATTATAAATGCGAAAGTAAATTTGTTGTTTTGTTAACTTTTTACGCTTTATGTACTTAACCAATCTTCTGGCAATTTCTCATACATGTACTTAGAGTACGGAGAAGGATATAGGCTACTCATAACAAAAAAACTACATGTCCCGTGAGAAATTCACGCGGGCAAAGCCGCGGGTAAAAGGTAGTTCATGATAAATGATTCTGTTTGTAAAGGATAGCTTCATAAACAATCTCAGTTGAGTTCACAGTTATTCTGGTCGTTATCTCGGCGACATCGCTGACAGGCGACCTATGATAAACATGCCAGTTAATTCTGGTAATCTACACAGTTATTGCTGAATATAACAACGCCGACGTCGTCGAAATTTATGGCCTGTCAGCTTTAGGCAGCTCTCGATCGGCCGCCGTGGCCCGAGATGAATGTAATGATATCAAATGATTTCAGAATTAATATCGATCATTTTACGTTAGTGCATTAAGTGCTGAATAAATTTTAATAAAACAAATGGTCTCTACTTTGATCAGAGACAAATGTAATGACAAATGTAATGTTATAGTACGTACAATGTAGATGCATCTTAATACTCATCCTTTAGCTGCGAAGAAATATCATGTATAATTATGTGGTTAAATTAGAACTTCTACAACAAAGAAGATCCTTATCCTTAATTTCAGCTCAGGCGTTATTTTACGAAGTTATTGGTTTAGATATGTGAGGTACCATCAACCGTACTTATTACGGGTGAAGGAAGAGTGTAAAGTTATGTAAATTACTTTGTGTTTCCACCACAAGTGCATGCAAGCAAAGTGCATGTCTTCTACTTAAGACTTGTTGGCTTGTAATGTCATAACAAATATCCAACTACATAAACAATTCACGAGTTTGCATGGAAATTAGCGAGCCTTTTGGGCCGTTTGTTTTGTAAATTGACGTCTTTTTTTCATTTATTGTTTTATATTTATAATATAATTATATGACTATTAAAAATCTTTTACATTAATTGTGACATTTAATACGTAGCATATCATGTATTTTTCTATCAAGTCGATTCGCATTCGTCATACAAAACCGCAAACAAATTCTGAAAACCATCTTATATTCATCCAAAAACACATACATTTAGTGTGGTTTTTCTGTAGCTTTATTAACCTAATAAGACTGTAGCGTAACAATAACTTAAAATTAAATGTGGCACATAGCTGATACGTAACAATAACATTCCCAAGGAATGTTGACAACAGGCAGCGGGTTGTAAAATCACAGCTGAATCGTCATCGTTGGGATATTTTTTTGAGCAAACCCCGGGCTTCGCAACGTCACAGCTCCGACCGCAACAGAAAACATGCGGAGATGAGAACGAGCATGCGGAATAGTGGAGACTGCATGGGATACTCCATTGGAGGAAAGACTATGATGGAGTTTGTGCGCCGATCCTTCTCGACCTGCGCTTTACAAATTGTCAGAAGATTTTTTTTCTTAGTTATAGCATGTCCCACTGCTGGGCAAAAGCCTCAGAAGATTTAGCTATAATAAAATTGTTGAGATAAAGAAACTGATCGTCAATCATCACGCATTCACAAGGGTTACCTGGCACGGGCACAGTGTTACACCTACATATGTCGTTAGCGCTCACGTAAACAGTTTGCTCGCACGGCACAAACGTAAGTATTTATTCACAACTCACTCTCGTTATGTCAACTTGTCAGCGCTTCAACATGGAATAAGGAGAATACAAAGCAGCCACTTCATAAAAGACCATGCTAACGTCGTTTTTGCAACCGACACGGTTGGCTGTTATACTTTAGATATTCTTTACACATTACAAAGACATAAAAAAAGATTTTACGATCTATCCTAACAACTTTAGATACAAATATGAAGAGTTCTAATACCACGAGTAAAATGATAAATTGTTATGGCTAAATTAGACATATCGAAAAATCTTATCGAATTATCAAAAAAATACTAAGTGGAGTACTCCTACAGAATACAGAACAAATGTTAACGTAAGTAATCTTCAAAATGTCGGAGGGCGGCGCTTGAAGATACATCCTCCCCTGTTATTCGTTAGAACCTGCTTCCACACGGCTGGACGAGGATGTTGTTTACGTCACTCGAAAGTCACTCTTAATGACACGCTGGATCGTTGACTTGACACACATGCGTAGAATCTGACACCAATCCCACGGGAACAAAATTCCTGGTCGCAGCTAGCGATGTTGATAGGTATATGTGTATATATTGAGAAAATATTGAGAAAAAAAATCTTGAGATTGTCACGCGAACAATCACTTTTGTAATAGCCGTATAAAGATTCAATTTCACTCATGCAATCATTCGCTAAGAATACATGAAAAATTCTCTCCTTTCTCACCATAATAGAAATTTATTACCCAGCCTTAACACCTGTCTGCAACGAATGTATATTTTTGTTATAATGATGATGAATTGCGATCGGGAATCGCAAGACTCCCCAGAATCCGGGTTCGACGGCTAATCTTTCGTTACCAGTAATTTAGCAATCATCCGCGTCAGCTGTTCGAATTATTTCTCCAATATCGCGTCGGTGTGAGTCATTCTCGTGTCTTTGTAGCGAATTTGTGACTCTGTTTTGCGACTCAGAATTATATTCTTTGAAATGTCTTTGAAGGCTTTCTGCGCGATAACTTTTTTATTGTTTCATCCTTTACTTACAAAGGGGCTTTATTTTATAGACAATAATCTTACAAACGGAATTATTTGAATACATTTTTGTTGTTCTTATTCATTGAATACGGTAATTGGATATTTTATATGAAGCCTTATTGCTTGCAAGTCCGCGGTTGGCGTCACAGCAGGCTCACGAAATCAAGCCCAAGTCAGTGAAGTTTTATTTTACTACAAATTGTGTTGGAGCACAAGGCGGACCTCCTGCTGTCTCCTAGAGCCTAACTTATACTTCCGTATCAGGTTCTCGTTTCGCCTATAAGAAAATAAATAAAGCAACAGTGATTTAATATGTCATAATACCAACAATAACATAATTGATTATGCTAAATATTCATGCTTTTCCAGTCTATAATAAAGACGTGTTTTCATTTTTAAATCCGTCGAACTCACCTCGGTGAGGGATTTTCTTGGTCTATTTCCACTTTACTTAAACACTTCGCCGTTGAACGGGATTGCTCCGAAAATAGTCTGAATCGTTATTTTAGCCAGTCTAATGCCGACCGCCTATTACACGGTCTCATAATCTTTTTTTCTCTACTATCGCCTTTTAACAAAGTTGTGACTTCGAATTCTGCCGACATTTCTTTTGCGTTAATTAATTGATTTTCTAATTCATCTTTATTGGTTATCTATTTTTTGAGCTGTGAAAATATTTGGTTAATTTACAGAATATATTATTGTTGAATAGATTTTGTTTGATTGGACGTAAATGTTTTATTTCAATTTTCACAATTATGTTTTCGTTTTGTTTGATATATTTTTATTTGGTCGTTAAAACATATTCATAAGTCATAAACTATTAGTTAGCTAGTTGTGACATTTTCTTTCTTCTACTCCGCAGTATTTTGATTTATGCGTCGCATTAGAATCAAATCACAATAAATAATAATATTAATAAATAATTAATTTAAAACAATAAATATAAATGAATATAAAAAAATTTTAGTCATAATAAATGAGTTACTACCTACTACCACTATTTGCGCATCATGCTAGTACCGTTACTAACATAAATTAAGAAATAAGTTTGTTGCATTACGGTGTAACGGCGTCCAAGCGTCCATGGCGGGCTCATAAAGGCGAACAACGAGCCAAAACAGTGCCTTCATTACGTTCATAGTCGAAGTTCGCTGCTCTCTCATGTATTACCCAGCTTAAAATTGAGCTGTTTATGTATTCTGCAGATACTCACGAACTTAGAGTGGGACGCAGTCGTAATTTTGTAAGAGGTTACGTTAGATTGTAATGCGATTTTATTTACCTATCCCAATGTATGATTATCATGCTAATAACGATAGGAGCTGTCAAATAACCCAAAGAAATGTCGGTAAATCCTTAAATCCTGAGTCATGTTGAATGATATTGTTGTTTGAATTTCGTTGAAACACAAAACGCCGTCTGTCTGTAATTCTATACCACTCCCAGTCGTCCTCAATATTGGAATTGTTTCGTGTAGCCAAGATTTATTTTGCATTTTATAATCCATATCCCGAAGACCAGGCGAGCGGCGAACGTGGAAACACCGAAGTTTTCTTATAAAACTTATCTATGGCTGGCTATTTCTAATATCACAGAGCGAAATATTTCACTCAACTCCGCGGAAATTCTTTTGGTTTTACAATGAAATTCTTGCATCATTTACAAATAGTGTTTTGATGAAACTTCGATGAAATAGTCTGAGGATGATACTGTTTATCGCCATGGTATACTGAAACGTAATAAAAAATTAATGTTACTTCTAAAGGAAGATAACGATGAACCGTGATTGCATTGTATGGGTATGTGAGGAACTAAATTATTATAGGAATTAACTGAACCAGGGATACAAAACAACGTGTTTTACTGTTTTTTTTTTGTTGCCGAAACTATTCCATGTGTCTAAACCGAAATTATACATACAAATTGTATTGTAATATTTTTATAATTTTATGAAGGACTTTCTTTCATGTCTGCTTTCAGTGCACAAATCCAACCAATAAAGACATGCCGATCTGAACAATTACTGTACATTTTCTAGTTATTATGTTAATTGCTTCAATTAAATGCAATTACTATTTTTATTTCTTCTGTGATTTATATGTCTATTATTTTATTTGTTCCTTGGTTATCAAGCAATTTGCGCGTGTATGTAATGAATTAATTAAGTTTCTTGGTGCATTGCAAGCCGAGTTGAATGACCAGATTGTTTGCTCCTATTGGCAAAAAATCTGTCATTTGATTTGTGTAATTATTTTTGCATTTATTACAAGTAGCATGGTGTGTTAGGCAAGCTTTTTTATTACCCATTTCCATGAAATATACATGTAGTTAATCAATTAATAGTCGACTAGCGACCCGTCCCGGCGTGGGGTAAAACCATAATAAATTATACCCCTAAACCTTCTAATTACGCTATCTATTGAGGAAAACCGTACAAATATTAAGGTAGTTTAAGAGTCTATCGCGTTTGCGACAGACAGACAGATGCGACACGAGTTTTGTTATATGAATATTCTATAACTCTTTCTTTATTCTTTTTCTAATGTATATTCTATAACTCTGAAATCATCTTTCTATGAAATGTCCACAAAATACAAGCAACTTCTAGTGGTTCAATAAACTAATGAATAAATTAAAAATGATCCCTATGAGTCTAGGACTAATATTAGTTATTTTCAGCTGTACTTACCAGAGTGTAACAGCGATTATCCAAATTATCCAAGGTTGCATAGAAAACGAACATTCCTGTAGTTTGACGATCCACTTTCTCTCTTCATGGTAGGGCGCGCAGCTAGTCAATGGCTTGGACTAATAAAATATTGCGGGTAAGTTCTATTTATTGAATTGTTTAAAATACCACAAGAATCTAATACAGGGTAAAGTACCTATACAGTATTACACAAATAAAAATAAAAGTAACTTATTAAACGACATAAATATGATTTATTATAATTTTTAAGTGATTTGCGAGAGAACCTGTACTGTATTAAAAATATATTTAAAATTAAAATGGCCTAATTACTTTTTACATATTTCAGTTCTTTTCACTGAAGTTCTAGAAGAAACAAGAAGTATGGAGAAAATACATATTCAAAAGTTTTAATCTAGTGTGCCATAATAAAAAGTTTATTTTGTTTGAGCTCTGAAATGTTTTGCGTACCTTATTGCGACGCATTAAGCTGAAGTTAGGCATTCGTCACACAGGTGACCTCTTTTGAAGGTGTCCCAAAGATAATTTGGACGTGTTCCTGGCAGGTTGAGGGTCAAAGTGCTGCGAAAATGACCCGGCGGGGCCCTGTGGGAGAGGCCCGTTTCGGGGTCACCAAACATTTTTGCTACAGTATCCTCTTCACAAAATAAGGAAGGTCCATAAAGTTATTTAACTAATGTAGCTACTTTTTTCATTTCGTTATTAAAAACATCGGCTTGTGCGAGTCTGTTGATGCATTAAAAACTTTGACAGCTGACAGGTATCAACAGCATTCCCAATGAGAGTTGGCGTCAGGAAAGCGGCCGTTCGTTAATCTACTGTGTCTAAATAACAGTGAAAACTGCATCAAAATCGGTTACGTGGTTTAAGACGAAAGCTTAGTAACAGACAGTCGACGCAGAGGGCGTTTTTGTTTTATACAAAGTAGTGATTGTTATTTTTCTATAGCGTCCTATTTTTGGCATTCTGCAAACGTTATTTTGTATCCTCGTGAATATTATAAAGGGCACCGCATTTCACACTTTCAGACGACAGTAAAAACGTTCAGTCCCGCGTAGGGCAAGCTTTATTGCTCGGAGCACGCGTAATGTTTGCATTTCGGTTTTTTCGCTCGTTAGCTCTTTTTATACCATGTTTAGCGTTATCAAGTTACGCGCTTTGTTCAATTTTGTTGTCAAGTGTCAAGGTGATAGCGTCTGTTTCGTTTCGCTTCAACATATTCCTTTTCTGGGCTATACTTTTCGTTTTTACTAGCCTACATTTGTGAAGTCGTTTTTTCGTAATTAGTTTTGTATTGAAGCAAAATATGTCTTTCTTATTCGCGTACAGTATGTAAAACTTTATACTGTAATTGTAATGAGATTCCTTCGAAGCTGTCGATCTTATATTACAAACTCAAGAGTATATATATAAAAAATATTACCTTCCTGAAAAATACACAGAATAAATAGCAAAATAGCAAAACACCATAAGTTAGAAAGAAAGAAAGAGAGGCATTTATTTGCCAAAAACATGAGTAGACAAATTGATTAGATATTGTCAAAATGAATTAGACCACGTTTTACCGAATATAGGTATGCAAATATAAATAAATAAAGAGGAGCATGCTATCCACTACAAATCCAAAACAAAAAAAGAATTATAATGTATACTAGCCCTAAATTCTATCCGAGTCTATCATTAAAGAAATCATTTAAAGTATAGTGACATTTATCAGTTAATAAAGACTTGAGGTGCTTTTTAAATAGATTTAAATTTAAGCTTTTATATTGATTTGGGAGTGGGAAAGGGAGTTTTTGTTGCCTATTTTATTGTTTCTAAAGTATCGAAATGTGTTTAGTTTCTGTCCTTGTTTTTCGTGATGTTCTGTGCACGAAAACAGAAAGAGACGTAGTTCATAGGGAACTAGTTTTGATATACATGTGTTGGGTGGCTTAGGAGGGTAGTTTGTATTAGCTCCGTAATCTGGCTTTATGACGCATGTTACTATCATAGTACAGTTTAAACGCTGAAAATGTGCTTTTATATTAACATCTGATCTTAGTATTACTCTATGGCGTAATACCTATAATATATACTAGCTGTGAATTTGATTTGATAATAATTTTGCTGATACCGACCGAGCTCAATGGCTGAGGAAGAAACGGGGAAAACGCTCAATGACAACGTTATTAATATCAAACTGTTTCAAAGAAAAGTTTGCAATTGGCACAGGTTCGTTTGTATTTGTTGGCTATGTTTTTAAAACACCATACCACAACAACACCACCACCAAACAACAAGACAAGGGTAGGTAGATGGATCATCAGAACTTGGCTGTACTTTACTGCAAGGTGCTTATTATAATATAATCTATCACTCTTTGCAATCAAAGAGGCGTGGTTGCTCCAGATAGGAGAAGATAAAGTTAATGACGAAATCTACATAATTGCAGTGCAGAATTACCTGCTTCATTTAAAAGTCTTTAGAAGGCTGGACTAGGGGAGGTAGGCTTTCTAAAGCGGTTGATTGATGGACGATCTTTACAATATAGGTGCGGGATGAGAAAGCTATGTTAATGTCCATTCAATTTGTTTTAAATGGATCTCTTGTTTTCATTGTTGAAGCACACGATGAGACTTTTCCTTAACAAATAATATCAATTGAAAATTTCAGATTACTGAAAATGATACGCGGTTCCACCGTCGATTCCTTAGGTGACTTCTCATCTTCAATCTCAATATCCTGACGTCTTACACATGCTGAATATTAATTTAATTGAAAGGATCCGTCAGTCACACGTCTAAGAACATGTCCTCCCCTCTCCCCCTGGAGTTGCCAAGTAGGGCTCGCAGTTACCCGTCGGGTCGATGTCCTTGTGGCGGCCAGCTTACCTCAATTAATCAGAAGTCTAGACCCAAGTTATAAGCATTTGCGTACGTCTCATCTCCTATTACCATATTGTTGAAACGTCTGGGGGTGATACTTCGTCTCACTTGTTTCATTTGTACAGGAAAATGCTTGGCTTTTGACAGGCGTGTCGAGATAAATATAAATGGTCTAACGGTCACTATCCTTGGTGAGCAGCCCAGGGTGAAAAGTAATTTAAATATGCTTACGTTTATATACACACATTTTAGTGTGAATGTTTGATTTTTCAGTATTTTTTGAAAATCTTGTACTGTGCTCTTTATCATTTACTTTAATCAGATTTTCACTTTTGTTCCGTTTGTTCGTCTGTTCTGTTTGGAAATCGTATATCCGCTCCCGTTTTGTCCTCACGCCCCCGAGACCTCCCTCGTCAGGTACCACATGACTGATGGCCACATCGACGTGATCAAGGGTCTCGCCAATTTCGTCCGCCTGTTAATGCGGCAATGTATTAATCAACAATTAATTTGCCTCATTTACTCCCATTGTACTATGTTCTCCTGGTACCATTATGATTGAGCACGTATTGTGTTCGAATTTTAGGACAATCGATATTGAAGGTATAAGAATGTTTATATAGAAATTACGCAGTTGATTGAAGCTTCGGATTATGTAAAGGGTTGTCGTAATTAAAAGTAATATGTCGACACGTGACAGTTATCAGTCAATTTTTGTTCGACGTCGTTTACATGTATGACGACGGCATTTAATTATAGTCAGAATAGTATGAGTCTATTTTTGTCTAATATTTTAGGATAACAACACGACAGGATGACTTGCTAATACAATATTTTATTTTTAATATAACTTTACTATAGTAACTTAACATTGTCCGCAAATGTCACAAAGTGGCGATGTAAGCAGGAACAATGGGTGCAGGTGCTATTGTGTCTAGTACATAATGAGCTCGACGTGGAGCTTATAGAATAGGCTGCGCGACCCGGTCGCAGGAAGACGGGCATTCGTCATTTCTGCACAAAATGAGTTAGTTCCGCTGACATGCTGTTTGATAAAGGCTAGTTACAAGTTGAAGATTTCTGGAACCACTAAGCTGAAACCAAGAATGAAGTTATAATGTAGTACATCGTTTCCTATTTGTAAGTTTTATATTAGTCCCAGGACACTTTGTTTATTACGATGATACCTATGCTATGTAAAAAGTGTGGCATATACTCTTTCAACTTAAATTGCGATGGGAACGAATCTTGAAGCGTAACAATTAATAACCAGAACATAAGTTAGGGACTGAATCAGCATTAAAATTTATAAAGTTTGATTCGAATATTAAGATTGAGATATACTGAAAATCAAGCGCAGTGATATGTCACAAACGAAGAGCGTGTGCGAGGAGGATTAACGGGGTGAAAGAAGGGGATGAAATACAATGAAGGTTGCTTTGAAGCTCTCAACACAATTCAAGGGCAGAACCCAAAAATAAACGTTGATATTACACAGACATTATTGACGTTTCTTTATATCTTCGACATAATTTATTTGTCAACATTTCCGAGTCTTCGTCATCTGGCTACGATTGATGTGATTTTGGTAATTAGGACATATTAAGGATTGTTGATTAAATACAATTCTAACACTAGATTATAACTCTACGTACGCGGTACCTGTCTACAGCTTTTATTTTAGTATTTTCTGTCGCACACAAATCCTCGTCTCTATCAAAATCACATCACAGCGAATCAATATCATTTTGTTATTCATAACTTCGTAGTCCGTAGCCTCAAAGAGCCTTATTGCATTTTTTTATTACGAATTCTTTCCAAATTCATTTCCGTTCCAACTTAGGGGTCAGTTTCTTTGATCAGTTTCCTGAATCTTTATTTTATTTACGTCACAGAAATTGCGCAAATAAAGTTAAGATGATTTAATACCATTAAATTTAATAATTCTGAAGCCCTGTTTGATGTTAAAATTGAGCTACATACGTTGGTAAGTTAATCATATGTTCTCAGAATACGCAATCATAAATTTATTAGCTCACAGTGAAGTGAAATTGTATTGTCATCATTGTCATCCTTTCACTGCACAACAGAAAGCGTATATTGATGACCACCGGTCAATGGACAGTTAATACGTAAGTAACGGTTCAATGTAAGTTTTTGTGGTCTTTGTCTTATGCTGTCAGTGGGTTCGTTCACGTCTTCGTCACCAGGGGTCAGCGTCCGTCGCTCATATGCTCCGCCCTCGTTACATGAGCTCATGAGCCGTCGAGATGAGACAATCATGTGGGTAGTACTCATGTTCGCAAACACTGAAGTACCTTATTATCGTCTCAATACCCACTATTGTTAATTACGCCCTCACTTCCATGGACATTTGCAAACCCTTCAGACTCCGCTTTATAACCACCCTCTTTAATGAATTTATTTCTTCGTTTTTTTCACCCTTACCTCGAGTAATAAAAAGTAATTATTCGATACAACTTTTTGATAATTCATTGTACTGAACATTTTCATGACGTTATATTCAAATGGAATGTTCTAATAGTAATTACCAACTTCCAGGAACAAACAAGAACTTGTTGTGTTATGAGGTTTCCAGTGAAAACTAATTTGCAGGATGACTTTGTCACGTTGTGGACTCACTTAAATTGCTTTGAATATAATGAGCATTCGGTTCAGGCCGTCAAAACACGTAAACAAGTTGTTGGCGTTAACATAACAAACGCTGCAGTTTCGGTGTAATAAGGATTATGACTTTCTCATATAAAGATGGCGACATTTGAAGCGGGGGTGGTGTAATGGTTAAGACGCCCGCCTGTGAGCCAAAAGGTCCCAGGTTCGAATCCTACTCGTGCCGCATGAGTTTGTATATCAATCTGACTTATGTATAGTCGTTTTCATCGACCATCACTTGCTTCCGGTGAAGGAAAACATTGTGAGGCACATTGGTTGATTATCAACTTGTATGTGAATTGGAGAAGGCATTGGCCACTCGATTCCATTAATATTGCCAAGAAAATCATTGTGTGTGTTTAATTCCACGTAACGATAACGACCCTCAGTCATGATGAATACGACTATGAAGAGAATATGGCGAATGCTGATATATTCTTGGAATCGGTGAGCTCTTGCTATATCTTTTTAAACTAATATGCAAAAGTCACAATCTGGACTCTGTGTTCTAACCCTGTCTTGTCTCTCTTTTTGTCCATCTTATTGTTTCTCCCCACTTCGTATCAACAAATGTCATCTGACCATCTCATTTTAGATCTTCCTACACGTATCAGCCGAGGGACTGTTAAGATCGTGGAGGTTATTAAACAGAATAATAGTATTCGAGGAAGTACATATACGACTACGTAGCGTTATGATACTATATTTTCACTTATTTGCTGTCACCGACAACCATCCATCACGCTTCGACACGTCACGTCCTCGCTCGCATTTTTTCTTCAGCACAACGACACGAAACACACCAGAACACTTATTTACCGTGATTAATGGTTGTATTGGTACCTGCAATAAATCTCTCAGACAATTCTATGAAGATAAGAAACTGCTTCGTATTGATTAGGGCCATAAATGTCAGAGCTTGATATAGTTCGGTTAATTCGGCTATTGACTATTGTGATGAATTTGACTAAATAATTAAAATTTAGACGACTTAAAATGAATTTTATTTGAAAAGTTCTGTAGTTACAGAATTTGAATTATAATTAAAATTATAATTAATAGAAGCGTGCGCCACATGCAACTAGAGCGATGGACCCAAAAGTTAACAAACAGGATTCCACAAGAAGAAATAGTCGAAACCTAGAAAATGGTCTGATAATTTAAGAAGGTGTAATATGAACTGGAAAGAAAAGACAGGAGACAGAGACGAGTGGAGATAGTAAGGGAGAGCATTGACCTGGCAATGGAATATTTAAAATCTAAAGTTTTTTAGCACACTAAATCATAAAACTGTTAAAATCATTAAAGGCCTTGAAATAAAAAAATATAATTGCATCGTCTTTTCGATCGAGCGAATTCATCAAGTTTTCACAGATTTATCTCCTACTTCACTACTCGCAGCGTCTGGCAACTTCTATTTATGACCAGAAGTTAGATATAGGGTTGAAACTCTAACATTTCGAAGTTGTAACATCCTTCGTAGTAATACGCGGTAATACCCTACAAGTTCCTGAAACATCTCATTATACTCAAGTTGTTAATGTGTACGTCGCTTTTATGTTCGAACTTTACTATTTTATGGCTTTTTTATAATGCTATGAGGAACTCGTAACGGTTCGTATACTGTGGAGTAAATGGGCGCCCTTAAATAATCGTATAGGCCATTCGATTTATGGAGGTCGCTGTTGGTAAACAATAGCTGTTTTAAAGTAAATTATATGTAAATTTAAACGAGTAACGCCATTTGTAGCCTTCGCGTCAATTAAAACCCCCATGGCTTCTGATCTGATCGAGCTTAGGTACGTTTGAGATTTTCTGCGGATTAATTAAAATTAATATATAATTTATGAATACAAATTCATAAATATACCTATTGGTTTTGTATTTCCTTTTACGAAAGAACTGCTTAAAAGGTGCAGACAAGTCATTTTGGTTTGGCAATCATTCCATATAGTAGTAATCTATTCAACCGTCACTTACGCTTTTATGACTTCAAATGAAACGTTGATTTGTATATCTTTTGTAACATCTTTGGAATAATACTCAGTTTTCATAGTCGAAGGTGAATAGATATAGACATTATTGAATATATACTTTTGTGCGCGCTCCGATGTATGGATTGTGTAAACACAGAACGTTCCTATTCTTTCCTTGTGGAATCTTTGCTTCCATCTTTAATATTCGATTTACTCGAGACTTATGTTTCTATAACATATTTATATTAAACTATATGTTTCCCTAATGGTGTATGTACACCAAGCGAGCGCGAGCATGTCTTATGGTCTGTATATAAAATAAACTGAAAGGGACGGGTTGTAGTCTGTATATGATGTTAGTTAAAATGAGTTATTTGACTTTTATGCACTAAATCCATAATAATCCAGATTTATTTATGTTTGTAAATTACAAATTTGAATATCAAGAATCAAACTATCAAAATGCAAACTAGTTTATTAATGAATATTTTATTTCGCTAATTAATTACGATAAAATGTATTAATTCAATCGGATTGAACATTTCATGAAATGTAACATATTTATTGGTATACTAGCAAAATATTTTGTACCCATATTATAAAATGTCGAATTAGATAAAAAGAAAAAGTGTTCGCTACAACGAACATGAACAACAATCACCTCGACAGAAGCGAGAATCGCCGAAATCTTTTAACTACTTGCATTTAAAATGAAATTGCTAAGCGGCGTGAGCACGGCATTTCGCCGCCATTACCGTCCGCTTGGAAACGCTCCTGAAACGGTTTAAAAATAATTACAACGCTTTCAGCGTTATTTCAATGTAGAATGTAGGCCCCGAGCCCGGCAACGAATAACCACGACAGTAACGGACTTGAACGATAGTTTTATGGGTTTACCTCCTGTATGCTGGATTCTCAACGTGTAAATTATATCAGTAAATTTCTTTCTTTTCGAATATGTTACTTGCTAACACTGGTGTCAGATTTTATTTATGTCGCCTAAAGGTCTGGCAAGTAAACGCATCGACACTAGTAAACAAACTGTCAACCATTATACAGGTTTCCACGCGATGTTTTCCTTCACTGGACACAAAGCACAGGATGTTGTTGTTTAGAAATTGTGACAGAGATAAATAATTAACCAATCAATCTTAGCTTACGGTAGATGTAGTGGAATTTATTTTTTGTATATGCCAATACATAGCCAATTTTTTAGAATGTTATTATTTACTGTGAATTGTCGTTTAATTATATTTATTTTGTTTTCAGGTAAAATCACGGTGTAATTGGTTTGGTGGCAGTATATTTGTATCTACAAGCTTGTAAGTTTTCGTTTTGTATTATTTCTTATTTAGAAGACTTACACCAGTACCTACTTACGGATGCTGACAATGTTAAATATTATTAACGATAAATCAAAGAAAGTCCCTTGCTATACGACCCATATTGCAAGCAATAAAATAAACCGGCGCGGACATTAAGGATGACGTAACTGCGAGATGAAAATTGTGTCCCACGTTCCACGTTGGGCGCCAGTCAGTCGGAATTTAGACTAGACATTGCCAATACACTTCTCAACCAGGGTTGATGCTGATGCAAGTTTTTACAGTATCTGTATATAATAATTAGGATGTTGATATTAATAAATCAAGAGCTCCTTCGTCAAGTATATGTCACGTTTTCTATGTCGGCGCGAGCGAACTTTTTTATAATTTATTTATTTTGACTAAATAATCGAACGAGGTAACTTGTGACATCTTGTTTTTAACTCAATCATAAACTGTATGATTGTTTAAAATTACACTTTGCATGATTAATATCATTGCATTAAAAGTAATGTTATGATCCAGAAGTATTTATCGCAACAACCCTATTCCATATACGAATCATGGTCATATTAAAAAAATATGTCATGGTCTCGGGTTCTACGTTGGGCGCCAATAACAGTTTAATCTAGAATTCGAGACTAAATATTTCTAACTTCCAGTTTTGTGGTCATGGTCATAATGTTGGAAACATTTCTAGATAAATGGAACAACGTTGTTTCCAAATAAAATATTTATTGCCTTACATTTGAATAAAGAGGGTTCTTACTTACATTTTTTAATTTAATTTATTAATTCTAATTGATATCACGGATCAATAAAATTGTATTGTCATGTTTGGCTTCACTGGGGTGAAGTCAATTCTGGTGTTTTTTATACGTAACAAAATAGAGTCGTAGAGGTTTTGTGGTGACAGTTAAATGAAATCGATATCCAGATAGCCCTTTTTACATTCAACTAGCATTTACGGTGTACGGTAGGTAGATTTTTATTCCTATAGGAATTGTAATGTGATAGAATTGCGAACAACAATAAAAATTTATATTTATCATTTTCCCTCCATTTTCATAGAATTATAATTAAGATGATAAAAAGTTATTAATAATCCAAAAATATTTCCAATGTTACGGCCATGTTTTATATGAATAAAAAATCTGGTTATTACAGTTGAAAGTGCTTTCATGTTATAAAAACGATGTTCCACGTTGGGCGCCAATGAAAGTCAGCCTTCGCCTATAAGTATTTCGATTACTTTGTTTTAGTCGTAGAATCTGTCTGACAGTCACGTGCCTTCGGATCGATACTCAGACAGCTTTTCATATTGAATTTTAATGAGAAGCAACTTAAATAACCCTGCCCTGGAGTTCCCAAAGGGCGTTAAAACTCCCGAGAGCGAAAGTTTCCGCGCCCGAATGCTTTTAATACATCTTTTAACTGTCAGCGCTGTTGTGAGAGTTTATGTTTATCTAACATACTTACAATGTTAATAGAATTTCACGAGAAATTGAGTTGCTCTAAGTTGCAAAGTTAGCAGCGGTCTTATTAATTGTTCTTCGTTTCGCTTCGCTCACATTATTAAGAAGAACTTTTAACGTATGTGAGGTACAAAGGTCTTTACGTCTTAACACCGAGTTTTGTACTTTTATTTAAAGATTATAGCTTTTTCATGTTAACAATATTTATTATGTTACACACTACAACAAACCTTGCTGTAGTGTGTAACATAATATTTTTTTATACCTAATATTTCTGTAAAAACTCTGGTAAATATTCCAAAACGTCATAGTTTTGTGGTAAATATTCTATGAAGGCCTTAGTGAAGTGGAGTACAATAGGATAACATATAAAAATGAAAATATTTCGGTCTGTAGCCATCCATTTAGCGTGTTGATGATCGACCCTTTTTACAGGACTTTTTCTCGACATATATCCTTCAATGAATTAGAATAAGACTTTTCTAATAAGATACTTTCAGAAGAGTTTTTATTATAAATGGCAGTTGTTATACAACTTTAGAAATACAATTTATTTGTGTTCTGGTAATTAAATCATACAAAACATGTATTTGAAGTTTACACATTATATATATAGTAAACCATATATTTAGATTATTCTCAGTAGGCTTTAGGCGTAGGCTAGGTATCTAGTCATATAAAGTTTGTTTAACTAGTAAAGTACTGTTGATTAAGTAGGAGTGGTTATCTCAATTTGACTTTAGAATTGCCATGGTTTGTCCTTTATTTATTTGGGTTTACGACAAATACTTTCATATTACATCTTAGTTGGCAAATCTTGCTTTGGGGTAAAATTAAATGAAAAGATCGCGTGGTATCAGACAAAGTCATTTGTTACAGAAAGTTGACTGAATATGGACATTTAACCTGCACCATTCGCCTTCTTGTTGCTAAAAGGAAAGCATATGTCAGAACTCGCTTCGGTTTTGGCTCAGAAAGATTTTTCGTGCCTCATTTTACCTCATTTTTGTTTTAATATTACTTCATTGCTTTAAGAATAAGTATTTACTTTAGTAAATCAAATGATTTTATTTTGTTTTACACTCATCATAATCAAAATTTAAGAGCTAGTTTCTGTCGGTTGAGTTATTTCCAAAAAAAAGTACAAGGACTTCAATAAGTCCCGAGGGTTGCTTGCAGGACACAATTTGGCAATGTTGCTGGTAAACTTCGAAACTTTTTCCGATGAAAACGACAGATCGATCCGACATGTACATGTACTCAAAAGTATATTTAAATTTTATTCTAATATACCTTTTATTTATTCACCTTTACGTATTATGTCATTGACATAATGAAGACACTCTGGGAAAGTCAAATTACTAGAAATATGATTCAATATATCTAAAAGTACAAATAGAAAAAAAAACCTTGACTGTACCAATCAGTCGTAAGTCGATATATGTCTCATGAAAAATCGTTCGTCGATGAATAATAAATATTCTACCTAAAATACAGCTACAGAAGAAGGAAGGAAAAAATCTTTGATAATTTGATGTGTAACTGGTATTTTTTTAAAATAAATTTAAGGCAAAAGAATAAATAGGGAATGCGCTTAGATGAGAAGTAAATCGACAACATTCAACAGTCCACAATAGTGAGTGGCGATGGACACAAGAGAACAACAACACCTATAACCGCAAACAATACCAAAACACCTAAAAACCAGTTTATGAATATTGTATACGTAATAAATGAAACAATTCTACAATTGAAATCTTAATTTGAATTCTGTAAATGATGACAAATGCGCGGCCCCGTGATTCTTTTTTTCATCCAAACGTAATCCGCAAATACATTTCTTTGCTGTAAAAGTTTGGTCGTCAGTTGGTCTTGTTTACGAACAAAGAGCAAAGTTCAGCAAGAAAACTAAAACTGCTGACGTATTCCGACTTTTTCTCGGTCTCCGGAGCTGCTCACGTGTCTCTTCAATTTATCAGAAACAGTCGAACAATCCAGTTTATCTAACAATCGTTTCGCTAATGAACTTTTCTAAGAAAATTACTTTTCGTCAATATTTTCTTTCTTCATAACTCTTTTTTTTGTTTGTCATGCTCGCGTTTACCTAACACCGCCGTATCGCCCAACAATTAATCCATCTCTCTTTTTGTCTTCCTCTCTCATTTACTTTCGCCATCTTTATGAATAGCTTTATTTCATAATTTAATATAAAAGTAGTCACATTTGTCATACTAGGAATCACTCTTGTGTAGGGGCGTGATTTCCTTTCCTTCGCCCCATTCAGTGTAATAACGAGAGCGTTTCTTTCCAACCCTTTTTTGTGTGAAGCCCACATTTTTCAGTGGCGAGCGAATGGAACGCAATTTGTGTAAGTCGAACCACTTGCTCCGGCTGCCTCCCCCAGAGGCGGTCTACCGTGGGGCCAGGGGCCACTGGGCATTGCCTATGTCTTACGCGATGCATTTCGACGGGGCCCTGTCAGCTCTTTTCATTTTGATGAATGATGTGTAATGGTATCAGCTTAACTCCTCAAGAACTTACAATAAAAAGTTTTTATTTTGGTTAATACAAATTCATAACGTTTTGTAAAATCTGCAATTGTTTTATTATTATTCGATGTGGGCCCCTATGTTAATCCGCCTCTGCCCCCGCTTTCCTCTTTTCCCTTCTGCCAAGTCTCTGTTTGTCATTCCGAGTATGTTGAACACTCTGGACACGTGAAGTATCTCATTACAAGCTGTGACTGTGACTCTTGTAATGTTGAAGTTTTATTGTATTTGCTGGAAGATAAGGTTAATTTTTCTGCATCATATAATATTCAACTTGACCTTAATTTCAAAATATTCATTCATTAATTTTACAGTGACAACAACATGGGGCAGATTTATGTATTTGTTTATATAGTCAATATTATTAATTTTTCTAGAAATATTTTATAGGAAGGAGATATTCATGACCGCAGAGCCAGGTTGGGTCGGCTAGATTGTGCATATTATGGTATAATTATTGAGTCATGGACACAAATTTAAACACAGGAATACCTATTAATATTTAATTGGTGTTAAATGTTAAATCTATGATATATATTTTGATCGGTGTTACAACAATAGAGTCAGCGCCTCTATCGGCGCTATGTAATACTTCTATTGTCCATTGCACATATGTAGTTTAGCATATTAACCATTTATTATAATTTAACAAAAATGAAGATACTTCATAAGAGAGTTATATTATAATATTTGATGGTGTTTAATCGATAACTTTAATAAATTTTCAATTAAAATTTAGACTTGGACAATCTCTAGTATATCTCCTACTTTTCATTTTAGACAGCTTCGCCTGTCCACCGCGTCGATTTTAAAACGAAGTTGTAAGCATCGCAGACTCGGAGTGACACTCGACAAATTGTGCCGAATGCAATTTATTGCTGGGATGAAGTCAGCACCCCCCTCCTCCCTCGACACGACGTTGACTCACCCCCGACCTTCAATCACGTCACTTCCTTTAGGCAGGTAATTGATTAATGTGCTTTATTGTGTAACGTCGTAATCTTAGCAGTATCTCCATTTCAACAGTTTTGCGGGATTAGCAACTTTTCAGTTAATTAAGGTTTCCATGGCTTGTATAAGACCTTAAACGTAAATAAATAAGTGGACAGAAAAGTATCACATACGGTTTATGTTACACTAAGCAAGTGCTCGTCTGCGCGGCGATAGCAGCGACACTTAGTAGCTTAAGCAGAAGACCCTTTGGTCTGCTCAAAGGATTCCAAGCATTCTCGTGGCTGGGTATCATATACATGCCTAGCCATAGCACGCTACATAACTATGCACTATTTAGTTGTTTATGTGCCTTCGTCAGAACATAGAGAAAAAAGTTAAGCGGCCAAATCAAACATTAAAATAAAATACATTAACTATGTATGTGCTGACGATCGAACAATACAATATGAAATAAAAGAACCCTTTTACCCATCTTTCACCTAAAGTTGCCATCAGGTGAGAAGACTGGTGAGACAAAAATCGTGGTTGAAATGTGAATTTTTTTCGCGTTGATCGATTTAATCGATTACTACTCCCACGTGACAGGTCCTTAGTCTCTGTAATTTGTGTTCTAAGTGCCTAAATACGATGCGCGTGGGTGAAGATTAATTTGTGTTATTGTGAGATGTAACCCGTGTATTGAACTGGGGCTGAGTTGTGTAGCTTGATAAATGGGCCCTGGCGTAAAAATGATTTGAGGACCCAACCGCTAACTAAACACTCTGAGACCATACCCCTACTACTAAACTAACTAAACTAAGCTGTTCTGTCTTGAACTGTATATTTTGAATTTCAGATTTTTTCTGTTACTCTAGCTTCCAATCTGTCAAAAATGTCAAAAATGATAATTTTGTGTCAGAGGACGTTCCGTTTTGTGTCGCTGCGTCGCGGTAGTAAGTATACGATATGATGATTCTGCGACCTACAGATGGAGTGTGTAATTCCGCCCTAAAATAGTACCATTCCATATCCACGTATGAATATCCCACGAAATGACTAAAGGAATAAAGCCTAGGCAGTTCATTGTAACAGTAACATTACCAAGGAGGAGATTTTTTAAGCTGACACTGGGCTTAGCGACATCACAGCCCTAAATGCTACCGAGATAACGTGAGTATGAAAGAGAAAGTGTGCGACCAAAAAATGATCGCTTATCAGAGACCTATGAGCCCCCGAACTTAGGGGCCCTGGTGCACGCTACCTATTCTCAGACAACTACGTCACTGAGGTCACAAGGGTCGTGTACCCGCAGCATCACGCTGATTTGCATGTCTCCTCGTGATTTCATGACTTGGTCTTTGTGCGGTAATTCCTTCTCAGAATCGTGACGCACTGTTATGCCGCGTGTCGCTGACGGTGATACCTCCAGACGATACGCTAATGAATGACGATTTTCAGTGTTGGCCATAGGTAAAAGAAAAGTGTTGGCATTCAAATGTCACAATTTATTGACTCTATAACTGATTAATGATAATTGACTGATGAATCTTGTAGTAACCGCAAGGGATCCCCATCACGTAGTTTTGCTACGCTTTACATCAATAACTTTTTAATTGTATTGTACAAAAATGTACAATACAGTTTCCTAGATTTTCACTACTATTTTTTTAACCTTGAATTGATGTGTCCCACTGCTGGGCAAGTCTCCACTTTATCTTTCCACCCATCTCTGTCCAAGGCGGAGTCTAGCCATTACAAAATATGAGATAAATAATTTTGCTTCTTTTCATAATTTTACTAGAATAGAATAACCTTTTAATAAAAACAGCGCCATTGTTTTGCCTGATATGAAAGTGGTGACCAAAGAATGTTGAGTAAAAAACAAAGCAATAAATAAATAAATGGGTAATGGTAATCGGTGGGAGTGTAGTGGCGTAAAGGTGGGCAGTGGCGCGGGACGGCCCGGGATCGACCCCGCGGCGGTTGGAGTCCGATTGGACCTGTCAGCAGCATGCAATTGCATTGTGCATATCGGCAAGCGGACGACCGGTAGGACAACACAGTTGATTACCTAGGCATTGCTATATCTACTAATATGTAAATCTGTGATCTAAACCGAATGACAATTTACCTGGCTTATATCAAAATCAAGTACACATAAAGTACATGGTCAAAACGTATACGGAAACATGATATGATTAAGGACGAGTGCTGATGACAAAAAAAGATATAGGATTTACTAAATGAAGTAATTTTAATACGTGATCGAGCTTAATTGAGTGTACTCTTGTTGTACCGTTTAACTATGAAGATATAGAGTGGGTTTCACCAGTCAACGTTAACCTTAAGACGATAAGACTAAATGGCATACTTTTCGTTGTTGTGCGCAGGTTAAAGTTAAAATCAAATTTGACTGGTGCAACCCATCGTAAGGATCATCGTCAAAACAAAACAAAAGGACATTTTTTTCATTCCCTGGAATAATTTTGTTTATATAAAAATAATCACGCGACAATCCCTATCCGAAGGTAGCCATGCGTCAGAGCCGTTTAGCTCCCGATTCGCATTATCACCTGCACTGGTGACAATGCGAACATAAACCTGCGAGTTGTTAGGGCACACAAAGTTGCAATTCACAATATTTTTCATAAATTGCGGCCATAAAACGTTCTAGAGGTCCTCGCTCGGCTGGGTGGAACTATCTCCACTCCACCATTACGCTCGCTGCATAAAACTTGCTAATTAACATACCTATTCACTGTACGATGTTCAAATATTTAAACGCTCCCTCGGGCAAAGTGGAACGGCGCGGAAGTACCTACCTATTTCATTTCCCGCGGAACTCCAATCCGCCGACAATGATTTATTCTATTGTCGTATTGAAAAAAACGTCATCGTTGTTATTTTCACCAGAAAGAATGAGGGGAATTGAACGTTGCGTGAAACGCAAATTTCGCTGAATTTCGTTATTATTATTCGCTGCCGGTGAAGATTCGCGATAGCGAGGGACTGTTGTGAAAAATCTAATAAAGAGGAGTGTGCGGAATGGGTGTATCTCAGATTGGAAATATCGCTTAATGCTCAAAGCGACAGGCGCCGAAATTATTTCGGACGCAAACAATTTCCGAGAATTGCTGCGAATTTTATTAGGTAATTCTTTATATACCGTGCGCGAGATTCGGTCAAATCTAAAACACTTTATGTTATTATTTGTATTAATTACTTACTATGCAAGGACATTATACAGTTACAACCGGACGGTATCTAACGACTGCGGCGCGCCGGTTAAAATCAACGTCAAAATTTGCGGTGCAACTCATCCTAAATGTCCTTCTTGTCTTACTTTGGAGCTTTTCCTATCGAAAAGGGGGTTTTTGACTACTAGTGGGACATCAGAAATCCCTTGTAAAGAGATATAAGAGCGAGCGATTTACCAGAATGAATGCTACTTAAGAACCGCACGTTAACGTATAAAAATGTTTTAACTACTATACTTTTACAAAGTTTACGATAAAACCAGGGTACTTAGTTATAATGAATGCTATCATCAAATTAGAGCTTTACATAGTTAAACTCCCATCGTTTTAACAAGGAAGCGTTCTCGGGACGGTTTAGTTCTACTTTTTATGTGACCTAGTTTTTGGAATATGTTCTACCTGAAGCTTATGCAGGAATAGAGATACTTTATAGTGCTACTTATATCTTGGTACAACATTATCATTACGTAGTATAAAAAGTTGCTGTCTGTCTGTCCCTATGTATGCTTAGATCTTTAAAACTACGCAATGGATTTTTGAAGCGGTTTTTTTTTTTAAATATACGAGTGATTGAAGGGGAACCCGTGCGAAGGCGGGGCCTAAATTTAATAATATATTCATTAACTTCTGACATGAGTTTTTGAGCAAATCATTTACCCTCGATCGACCCACTGTCTTGATTCTGTGGTCTTGATCCACACGTATTCTAATATGACGTATTATTGGACATATAATGTATATATGATTAAAAACCTCGATTATTAAAAACAATTTAGATAACTACATTGTTTTCAATAATCGACGTTTTCCTTTTTTTAGGTTATAACCTAATTACCCATTAACCTATGAATATTTATTCCATCAGTTTAGTGTCATTTTCACAATCATCTTAGTTAACGTAAGTTTAAATTTCACCCTGAAACTAGTTTGGTGTATTTTAAATCATCGAGGGTGTAAATAAAACCCAAATTATGTAAAGCGAGAAGATAAATAAATAAAACGAGTCAACGAATTCAAGGATAATTGTGTTGCGTCGCACCTCGATTAAATTTTACTTACGAACCTTTTTTACAATTAGTGAGTAAACTTCAACGATTTCAGCGATTCTACTAACTACAATATATATGTATAACTATCTATAAGGGTCAAATAACACTGAGTTAAGCCCAAAGTAAGCCCGTGACTTGTTTTATGGGATACTAGCTCAACGATACTATATTTAATAGCAATATAGATATAGATAACGATCCAAGACCTAGATCAATCTGAAAATATCATTTTCCATCTTGACCTGACCGGGATTCGAACCCGGGACCTCCAGTGTAGCAGTCCGGCATTATGACCATTAGTCCACGGAGGTCGTCGAACAATACGATCAACGTCAACAAACCAAGCAACAATTCAGAAAGTTAACAAGTTTGATATCGTTGAAACCAAATATAAAATCCAGTGTAATGTTCCCAAGCAGCATTTCGAGGCGGTGTTGCCCGTTTAAATATTTAGATCTAGCAACACTCGGCGCTCATCCCTAGGGACCCGTTTAGATTTTGAATGATAGAGGCTCCACAGAAAGATTCGCCGTGGGTCCATGAAACCTCTTACCGTTCGTCATATTATTCTGAATATTATTAGGGCCATACATAAGAGGGAGTGGATTGAGTAGGATCCATATCCGTAGTGTTGTTTGATAGATGGGGAATCACTTCCATGTTCTAGTGGCTCATTTATCATATTATCAGGAAAACTTAGGTTACATCGCGATACGTTACTTTAGAACCCGAAATATTGATAATAATAATAAGTTATGCGCGGGCGAAGCCGCGGGCATAAGCTAGTGCTATGATAAATAGTTGTTTCATAGAAATTATGCTGTAAGGCGTCTGGATCTTTCAACATGACCTCTGTGCATCCTCTATGCCCTTGTATAACTTTTTGACCGGTCGGCCACAGGAGCTAATTGGATAAGGCCTGCATCTGTTCTTGACAAGGAGATTAGGCTTAGACAGCCTCGCCGATTTGATGTAAATATTCCCAAAGCTATCTGATCTATCTAAAGCCCAGTTTATGTTCGTTGGTTAGTACAAAGTTTTAAAAAAATCATATATTCAATGCAAGATGAAACATAAATACAGTAATTACAGAACTGCGGAAAGGGTATATATGTGTAATATGAGAGGCTAAATACATTTTGAATAAAGGTATTTTAGCCCAAATTTTAAAAAATAAATGAATTATTGCTAGACATATACTTTTTAAATATAATAATATAATAATAATAGTTTTTATTCAAGACCCATATAAGATATTTTTTGTTAGTAATATAAACAGCGTAAGAACTAAGTGTTAGTAACACAAAACATACAACAGATACATAAACACACACAAACATATAAATACATATAGTCACATTTGTTTATTTTTCAGTATGTGTATCATTGCTACATGATACACATACTGAAAATCATTTATTATGAAATATCATTAGGTTATTCATCCCGATAAATTGATTTTGCAGTGAACTCGCTCCACTATTATCAGAATTAGTACATAAATTCAAACCGATGTTATTCTAAGATTTCTGCGTGTGATGGATACAAAGGAAAATATAAAAACATGTTTTTTACAGTAAATAAACAAATATAGATTTGCCTCAGGCGTTTTCCTCCCTGAGGGCTGTGGGCGGACGCGATCATGGGAGCCTACTTACAAATGATTACATTAAAACACGAATAAATTAAAGTTCTGTTTATGTTTGTTTGAGCAGGAAGAATATTACGTTGTTATTTTATTAATTGAAAAAGTTAGCAACCGCATGTTTATCCCATTTGAGCCGAGATAAACAATAGAATTTGTTATGTTTATGTACCGTGTATAATAAAAGTTCTTCGCACGGTTGTAACATCTTTGGTTATGTAAACCAAGAGTTTCTGGATTCAGTGCCCGTTTTACGTCTTAGTATTTAATCACTTTATTTTCTTTATCTAAATTTGACGAAACAAATATTTCAATCACCTTTATGAGATTTTTAAAACTGCCTGATATCTGAAATATATTATCTAGCACGAAGGGAAAATCAATAGAAATCTGTTAGGAAAACTGCCCAAGATCCAATATACTCGATATATAATAAATTACATATAATAAATAATGAAATAAATCGTGACCGAATTGAAAAAACTTTGAAATGACACCCTCAATTCACAACTTTGATAGATAAGAATTGGTTTTCAATGTTTGCATATCGTCTTGAATTTAGTACATATTTATGAAGGGCCATGCAAGTTACTTGGTAGAAACGGGGAGAGTAAACGTGGCAAGAAACAGGGTTACCAACAACCCACAATAGATAAATATTCTAGTTTCGTAATTAGAATCAACGTTATAGTCTCAATCTCACGCTCAATCTCATGTAATTCATAATAAATGTATACCTACGAGACTTTACCAGTGACTTTTTGTTATTCGCTTTTAGTTTGAATTTTTTTGCGCATGCAAATTACGAACTACGCACCGAGTTCGATAGCGGTACATTATGGAAATCGCTTTTTGTACGATCCGATAAAATAAAATATTCATTGAGAATCAATAAACGTTAATTATGAATTAAATTAACAATGTTGTTAATAACTAATTTCAGTTTAACATTTTCCACCATTGTCATCGCAATAATTTGTTTCATAAATAATAATAATCCTGTTATTTCCAAGCGATAGCATGGAAATTCAGCTGTATTTATTTTCAAAATCTACCACTAGTAGTACCATTTTCCGGAATAAATTGTATAAAGTATCTTCATACCAAATGTCAAGTTAGTCGGTTCGTTGTATATTGCGTGATGCGTATTTAAACAGACAGTTACGAATGTATTATATTATCTGTATGCCTTCGGATTCACCCGTGTGAATTTCTCTGCGAAAGCGGAACAGACATGATTTTCATACAAACTTTCACCCCCCCCCCATTATAGTCTTTAGGGGGTCAAATTTCAGCAAAATCGGTCCAACGGTTTAGCCGTGAAAGCGGAACAGACAGAGAGACTAACAGATTTTAGCATGTATAATATTAGTATGAATATAGATTCCTGCAGTGGAAGCCCTATAGCATGCTTTGCAAAAAATCTCGTGGACGCGTGAACATAAAATAGTCGAGCAGTCCCTGGAGACCGCACACTGGCCAACTTTATAAAACTTGTGAGATGTAGCCATCTGAATATTATCCTCGCACATTGAGATGAAACGAGACGAGATGATATCTGGCGCGAGCCAATTTATCTAAATAAGTTTTCGCTCCATGTATCATATAGATATATCCGTCTCTACTTACTTTTGATATATTTTCTGTGGCTGCGTGTGAAATTACAAATGTTTCATATATTTTAATTACCATGCCATTAAAAGAGCTACAATTTGTAAAGTAAGAGTAAAGTACAAATATTACGTGACACTACATACAATAGACAAAATATTTTTATATACATACATATATACATGCTAACTCTTCGTCCTTTTCTACGAGACAAACTAGGTACCGTGACAAATAGTTTTTCTACAATAATTAGCATTTCCATTATCTGAAAATTGCCAATATCTCGCTGTCGTCGTCGACTCTATGCCAATATTAACCCAACGCTAAAACTTTATAGCTATTTAGCTATATCACCCTTTAATTGAATAGTTTTCGATTACCGAAGTTTGCTAGTACTCCCTTGCTCGTCTTTTGAATCCTCACACAAAAGATTCGCAAGACGGGAATGAAAACCAAGCTCAGTCTATTAGAAGTTTTCATTACAAAGTGCTGTATTTCTAGTTAGGGAAACATTGAACTTCCGACGGGGCTAGTTAGTTTCGTTCAACATTTGTCTAACTGTACAAAGAAGAGATACAGGCTTGTATTTAAGTACTTTTATATAAGTAACTATTATGTTTTAAATATAGCAGGACTAGGTGATTAATTGGAACATTATTAAATTCGGCGAAATAATTATCGATTGAATCACCTAATTCATCACGACAGACTATTTAGCCTTTTATCACATTGCCTCGACATTATCAATATTGTCGTGTGTCTGTTGGGCAAGGATATAAGGAAGGTAGGTATAAACGGCAAATGTAACCTCATAGTAAGGCCCTGGGAGTTCGTTCTCCTGCACTCCCGGTTCCTGCAGTCTCCCAGGAAGCAGGTTGAACGCAATTTAATCTATGCAGTGATGCGCGTTTCCCACATGTTAGACGTGTTATACATTTTGAATGCCGTAACATTGAGCGTCTCCTTAGTAGACTACGACTTTACGCTTGTCATCTCATCTGGGCGTTTTCCCAGTTTCTTAGTATGTTAAGTGTCAGAGCCCAGAGTCCGCTTTCCTACATTTTCTTGTCCACAGGCTTCTAAATTCTTAGTTGTCATACCATTGCCATGGTTATTTGCCTTGATGACTTCGGAGCTTTATCAGCCGATGAGCGAAAAAATTTCTTCCGAAAGAATTCAGAAAAAAATTCTATGCTGTCTACTTGGGGTAACAACTAAGAGTTACCCCAAGTTGAGGTATATTGCGCTACTTCAACATAGAGTAAACTATGTTGTTCACAGTTTTATAGCCATGGGATTCGGTCCTACCTCATAAAATATCCGCTAACAAAGAATGTGGGTTATTGTCATCCCACGCAAACGACAAAAAGAAAGTTGCTCAGCCGCTTATTAAGGCTATCGCTGAGTTGCCATTAGAATAATTGCCCCATTGACATGATGACGTCATCAATTCGGCTTTATTGCCGTGTTTTTTGATGAATGACCCGGGCTTGTTGACGATTACAAAAACGATAACTAGTGTTATGTCATAAGGCATAAGGCGTCGGAGCCCAAAAATTTATAAAAAGTGGGCATGGAACTATGGAAGACAAATGCCTTTACCCAGCAGTGGGATAATTAAAAAGGCTATAATATAGCATTGTAACTACTTTTGAGTTTCCGAGAATAGGGCACACAAATTATTTATTTAAGCTTTGCAATTGCAATAAGTCAACAATACAATTTGTAATTGTATAATGCATTATGTAACAGTCAACCTTTGGGTCAAACAGAAAATGCTATGTGGGGTTTGTTCGGCCACGCGAGCGAAGTGGTAGGCATCAGCATAGATAATAAATACAGTACATCGACTACACTATATAACTATACGAATGAGATTGATAAGTGTAAAATGTGTTTATTTTATTAAAATTCAGCCTAGCAACTATTGTTTGAGCTACATCTATGGTATGCTCTTGGCTCTAACGTTTGCGACTATTTGTGACCCACTTTGCAAAATACAGAGTTTGTTAACTTTTAAATCGTTTTACGTAAGCCGCAACTTTGCAAACCTCGATAGAGACAAACGGGGATAAAGCGACAGGCATTTAAGTGCAATTTGCAAGTTTAGATTTAGACATTTTCGTAAACGAATTACTTTTTCTTCGTCGAGTCGACTATTCTAATTGCAACGTAAAATAAATTACATTATTTTGGAATAAAAGTTTAATTAATTACTAAAATATGTTACTTTATAATTTGCAGGAATTATGTGAAGTTTGACATTTCAAGTCCATTATATCATGGTATTGTTAGGTGGTAGGGTAATCTCAGGTAGGGTTGGAGTAGAAATAGGCAAAGCCAAACAGTTGTATAATAGTATAATTAATAAAATACAGACCTGTGAACAATAAAAAAAATACATGAACTATAGCACTAAATCACTGTAAAATTTAGAACACTTTTCCGAAACATATTAAAACACTTACCCTTCAAGGGTCTATAAATAATTTAAGATATTTTATTATATATATAATTTATTATTATTACACCGTACTGTGGTACGTGCCGATATCGATATCAAGTGGAACAATAATTTAAAATTTTGAATTTAGTCTGAAATAAATAAAAATCATGCCAGCGCGCACGCGATATGACTAAAGAGGTCATAATGCGTGGCGTTACAGTATGAATCAAATAAAAGAGGTGGTTTCGTCTCGATATTTTGCTAGTAAAAATTTAAAAATTCGATTAATACAATAAAATAAAAAGATCTCAGACTCAGCTATCGTGTATTCTGTAATTATATTCTGAATTTCACAAAAAAGCATTTCGAACTGCTGATGTCGTAATAAAATATTTTATCAGGCTCGACAATGTTTTAGAATTAGACTCCTAAAAAGGTTCGCAGGGACATTTCCAACCGCACATAAAGTGAACGAAAAGCCTTTTAATGATGGAAATGGGATAGCTTCACATATGGAGTAGAAAAATGACAAGACGAGAGGATTGAACAGGTCAATGAGGCTAAGAACTTGGGTATAGTTTTTGATGATCGGTTACGCTTTGAGGGGACATATTTTAAATTTAATTAGAAATTGCTTTTACAGGCTTAAGGAAAGCAAGAGAAAGCAAGAATAATTATTTGTGAGTCACTTATACTTTCTCGTCTAAACTATGGTGATCTAGTGTATGGTCCACGTTTATTGTATAAGACTAAACGTATGGTGCAACGAGTGCAGAACGCATGTTGTCGTTTCTGTTTTGCTATTCCGCCTCGCACACACGTCACGCTTTACCTGAATGATAAATCCATGTTGAATATGGAATCGCGGAGACATTTACATTTTGCTATGTTAATGTTTGATATAATTAAATTTAAAAATATTGATTATTTATATTGCAAATTACAATTTCATCGTCCGAGTATTCGCCGTACTAGAATGCCGCTGATGTTCCATATTCACCGTACTTTGGCTTTCACTGGCAGTTTCCGTCGTCAGGCAACCAAGTGCTGGAATAATATTCTAAAAAAAAAAAAATTTAAGACGTTTATTTTAGAAAACCAAAAAGCAACTTAGTTGCCTGGTGGTGATGTTTGCTCGTTTTGTGTGGCGTGTGACGAGTGGCTTGTATTTGTCTGGTGCTATTGTGGTAGTTTCGGTTTAAATTGAATTCGTATTCCTTTAATCTACTTCCTATTGTCTTCATAATATTAGCAATGTTATTATTTTAAATGTGTTAAGTGTGTATCAGTAATTATATAATTACTATGGCGTGACCGTCTCCGATATGCAGGAAACCCCGTGTACCCTCTGGTGGTATCTGAAAACCAGTGCCCTGCTCTCTTTGTCGAGCAGAATATGCACTGAGATACTGCCCTTTTATATCGCTGCGGCACACGATTGTATAGTTATGTAGAATGTTTCTTGTGTATTTGTCTTGTATTTTAATGGTTCACTGTATTCATAAATGTATATTGTGTGTCCTCGATATAAATAAACAGTTTATCTATCTATCTAAAAACAGAACTGCACTAAATTTTGACAGTATTTTGCAAGTATAAAATTACATTCAGTATTTTGTACTACCCATCGTACCTACCAGTTTAGATTGTTTGCAAATCACAGTGTGCATTGGTGCAGGTGATGCAGTTCTGCATGCCAATTCGTTGGACTTGAATGTATACTGTAACATCGTCCCTTCAGTTTGTGCGTGTGTCCCTTTGTGCCGTACGTCGTCAGGCACCTTAATAAAGGTCACAGCTGTATGGCAATGGGAATCCTAGTTTTTAGGACTTAGCATGACATGACAGTTTTTGTAACGTTTTCACCATTAGATAGTGTGATTCCTGAGGATGGTTGAGGAATATAAGTTATTATGGTTTTAATTGAGCGAAGCCGGAACGGATCGTTAGTAATTAATAAATGCAAGAACAAGAGTGGAGTGTTTATGAAACACGCTTTGTGTAGCACTCTATAATATTTGCCACTCGATGGCTGGATGCTACACTTTATAATATTTGCCATAGACAGAAAGAGACAAAACGTACTTTAGCTTAAAGTTTAACTTTTTTATGAAATTCATTTGCTTTCATTATATTAGAATTCGTTTATCAAATTTCTGTCCACACGAGCAAGCCGTCGTAGGCGTGGGCCTGTACATTATTTGTACATGTATATTAACCACGCATGTACGTGTACGTACATGTAAAATTAATAAATTTAAAGGCAGCCTTGTATTTTTTTTTCATGTGTACGCATCATAAATCAACACAGGGGAGGTTTGCAATTAATCATGGCTTTTGTTTTGATTCTTCCATTTCGAGTTTGACTTCACTGCGTCTGGTTTGATTGATTCGAATGAAAAACTCGGGCTATGAATAATTTTTATGATTTGAATTCCACTATTGGTCTTCACACTTCAACTAACATCGCGATCATTTGAAATTGTGTTTGGTGGTTTGCTCTTTTCTACGGAATTTATAACAAGCGCACAATTTGTTGATTTTTAAATTACAATCCTACTAATATTATAAATGCGAAAGTTTGTGTGATGTGTGTATGTAGGTTTATTACTCTTTCACGCAAAATCTACTGAATCGATTGTTATGAAACTTGCTATATGGGTAAAATATAACCTGGAATAACATATAGGGTACTTTTTATCCCGAAATTCCCACGGGAGAAAAAGCTCCAGGGCGCAGCAGTAACATATATACACACACATTTAATCGAATTCTTCTGTTGATATATAAATGAATATTTAACACATAACATACATAAGACAATTTATGATCGTCATAAATTAAAGCATAGTGCCCAAATGGCCTACAGCATAACTGAACGCTACCCATTGAGAGTAGCAGCCGATTTCATCTGGCACCCTGAGAATGCACGCGCGGTGATTTCAGAATTTAAAAGCTTTTTTATCACAAACACCTAGTTACTATTGATCTTGTCTACAGACTTTCCAGAAACAAAACCTTTCTTCCCGAAGGCGATAGAAACTCCAATAAACTTTAAAACATTAAAGTTATCCTACCTTCCTTCACATAAAAGTCCAATAATATTCCTTCAATTTAAACATTGCTGACTAAAAGAGTGCCAATGTAGAATGTACCTATATTGGTGTAAACCAAGGTTTATGCCATTTTAAAGGCTTTTGAATGGCAACGACATGGCGCAATAAATACTTTATAGGTTTTCTGCAAAGTCACAAAGGTGGATTGCGTCGCGAGCTGCATTTTATTGCTTCGTGCTCGGAGTACAGTGGATGCAGAAGTGTACCAAACCAGACGCAGCAATAACTGTTCACTGCATGACCACTAGTAGAAGACTGGCGTGGAATGTGTGAGTGAGAGAGCTATTAAAAAAAAATCTGACACCAAATGTTTGAAAAAACTTTGAACTATATTTTATGAAATTTTGTTGTTTAATAGTAACTAAGAGCAGCATGTATTATGATGCTTTTCATAATTAATTTTTCTATGGCATTATACCCTGTAAAAACACGTTGTCACTTTCTCTATATCTGTGAAAAATTGTTGAAGTTATTTTAAACTTTTTTTTTTCTTCGCGCGTGAACCGACATATTTATGATATTATACGCCGCCACATTGTCGTATTCAATAAAATAACTACGCTTCGATCCTCTCGTTATTTTGCGCATCGATCCTGTTCCAGTAAAAGAACTGAAGTGAACTACAAAGTAACTGACGAAGGTTTCGGCTCATTTTAGATTTGTTTAATGCCATCTTGTTCACATTTATTCATTACTAGCTTTTGCCTGTGCCTTAACCCGCGATTATATCGTGCGCGTCCGCGTTCTCCTATTTTTCCTCCGTATTTAATATTTTGTATTTGTTTCAGGTAATTTCATTATTATGCTAATCGCACCGTCCTTGGAGTAAGTAATTATGTTTTATTTTGCTGGTAATTCATTAGTAGCTAAGTAGCAAGAAAGATACGAATTACAATTTGCCACAGAAAAAGGCAGGCTTTATGCCAGTTCCACACTGTCGCAGATGCCGACGCGAATGCGCGAACATTGCTTAGTATATATATATACTAATCAATACAACGGCGGTAAACAAAAGCACTCATATGATTGCTTTTTCAATGATGCAATGAAAGATCAGCAATGTATACCGAATCCGCCAAAGTTCGACGAAGTCTTAGGCAACAGTGTGGAGCCAGCATTAGAAGCTTATTTGATAGAAGTAATTTATAAGTTTTTGTGTTAAGGTTGAAGTACTCAGTGAAAATAAATTTTGATTTAGGTGGATTAAGTACTTTGAAAGTGAAAGATTGTTTCTAAGGTATTTTAGGGCAAACATGCCAGCAACATGGATTTAATCGCACTAATTGGATATATTAGACCCGAAAGTGGCCAAAACTAATCACATCCCACGCGTAAATTCGATAGATAATATATATTTTCTGCCTATGTACTTAAATTATTAAGTAGTAAAATAATTTATCTCAATTTTATATAATTATGAGTGATATTTTACTTATTAAGTAATCGTATTCTATAAATAAGGAAATGTATGTTAAAACTGTTTGTCGATTAACCTTAGTTTTCTGCGAAGAAATACACAAAAGTACGCCATTTTATCTAAAAGACGGCGGCGGCACACATGTCAATTTTAATGTTAAAGTTGACTCGTGCAACCACCATTCATAAATAATTGAAAGGTTGAATTGGCACCAAGTAATTTCAGGCCTTATTCAGTTATTCAAAATATTGCTGACCCTCGACAATATATCGAAATTTACAAAATTCGGTTTGGCTGCTAGTCAAAGAACTGGCTAGAAAATTTTTCACTCGATTTACGTTTGAATAGAATCTCTTCCAATTTTCGGTGAACATTCTAAACTCATGTATTGGGGAGTAATGGGCCGGTAAATGAAATCTCAGGGATACAGATGTGATGGATGATATTAGAAGGTTTTAACTTGACCTTGTAACATAATTCGGTTGCGGTTAGATCATAAAGGAGAATAAATTTTGTTTTTCAAAACCACTTTTTTAATATTGCCGAAGAAACAAGTCGTGTCGGAGAAAGAAGGAGTCGTCGTGTGCGTTACATTCCACAAAATGGCCACGGCCGTCAGCCATGAGGAATACAACAAAATTATGTTTCGGCTCGTCACATAGTCTGATCCTGAAAATGTCCAAGCGTGTTAGGAAAAATGAGCTAACAAAATCAGATCTGGTATCTCGGGTGATTGATGTGGGAGCCTCCGCCTTAATTGCGGGCCTCCATCATTTATATTGTTGCCGTTTAATCACCCGTCGCCACTGTCCGAGGATACTAGCTCATGCTAGCGACTCCGCTCGTCAACGCTCCGGGTCGGAAGTATAAACACGTTATTCAATATTTCTTCATTAAAATAGTCTTGGTTAGACCAAATAATTGATGATAAATAATGAATTGATAAAAAAATAAAAAAGAAATTGAGAAAATATCCAAAATATTTTTGTATTTTTCGTGGTTTTTAAAATGTCAGAATTTTCGGCAGGAAAAGCTCCTAAGTATATAATTCTAAATTCTAGAATAAGCAACCTTATCGTCTCAATTACAAAAATCAATTTATATTGATATTTGTTTGTTATATTTATTATTTCCTATCGGTTCATCGAGATACGAGATTTTTCTATTCGTAAAAATATATATCCGTACGAATATCATATACAACAAAACATATTTTCCTTTTACAAAAATGAAGCCATTATGTCTGTAGATAATATGTGACCTTATTGCTAGTTATTTGTTTAGGATGACCTCTGTTCCAGAGAGGGCAGGTAATTAACGAACAGCGGAGTTTAGTAAAGTTATCTGTAAATTAACGTTTTAATAATCATAAATGGCCCCATTTTTGGTTTAATTAAAATACAAATCAAGAGAATGTGTGCTTTAGAAAGAGACAAATCGTTTCTGAAACATTTCAACGCCACAGGCATAGTCTGATATAGGTTTTATCTTATGGTATAGCAGGCAAACGACAATGTGGATTTTGTTAAATCAATTTTGAAATTTATTATTAGTAAAAAAGTGTTATAAAATCAATTTTGTCCCAACTGGGAGGGGAATTCTAGTCATCAGGTTCAAATGGGAAATCTCTTGTCTAAAATCCAGTGACGTGGTCTTAAGTCAGCAGTAAAGTTCTGATCCGGCAACACTGCAGTTTAGTTCAACAACCTCTGTATGTCCCTAACAATGTATGTTTGAGCCTAGATATGTTTGCCACGCTACGTGGCAATGGCATGACATATTTCTATCTAGTTAATTCATTGTTTAAGTCTGAATTTATACCACGTTTTATATCATACGATTTTCCTTTCTACTCGTTTAATCTATTAATTTAAATCACGCCATTCTATAGGAAATTAACTAAGTTAACTACAAAATTTGACAATTAATAGGTCGATTGTTTATTGTAAAAGAGAAGTCCATAATGAGGCAATTTAGCATAACGCTGAAGTAAATTTCACCTTCAACAAATAGGGTTTTAATTAATGAAATAAATAAACAGAATCCGAAACAATATTTATTCAATGGCCGCCTAACCGAATTTCTGACAAACAGTTGTTATAAAAGGATTATCATTAAAATGTCGGTAAAGTAACTATTAGGAATTAATGGATAAATTGCTTTACGTTGTAACGGAGTTTTCTAATTAATTGAGATTGTTATTTTAGTGGAAAATGATCAATTATAAAAAGTGTCTTACGATTTTGCACTCTTCAAGGCATGGCTATTAACTCTTAAGAGGCATTTTTTGAGTTTGCGTATAACACTCTAGACATCAACTTTGCTTCCCATCAGGCTAGATTCAGGTCAAATGCACTCAATATATATATATATATATATATATATATATATATAATGAGGTGAAATAGATAGATTTATAGGCATATTTATGTATAGATAAACTACGCTTTTATTGACTAATTAGTTGACTAAGATCATCAACCTTACAGTAATCATATGTGCTAGCTGTAGTGTACAAAAGTGGTGTCAGTTTTATCTCAAGTCGCCTTATGGCATCTCATCAACATACCAGTGATTGAATTGATACCTTTCAATAAATGGAGTGATCTGTGGCCTATCCAATTACTGGCTTCCGCGAATTGGGTGATATGAATAATGTATGTACCTAATTTGAATAATTCCAGTAATTCACCTGTTAGTGTTTAGGTCTAATTACCTAAACAACATGCAAATTTAGTGTCGGTGTCGGTCGACACAATCACTCGAATCACGAGTTTTGTTTGTTTCTTATATGGGTATTTTAATGTTTTGCAAATATTTGCATGTTCATAATTTGTGTATTTATATAACGAGGTATGTGTCAGTAAATAAGTTAATGCGAAATTACAGGAAAGCAGGAATTATTATATGTAGAACCAAGATGATACTGTCTATTTTATATTTATACCAAAACAGTTTCTATTTATAGGAACGTTATAAACCACACTTCTTATACACATCACAACTTTGTATAAAAAGCGTTTTATACGTTGTCCTCAGCTTAGTCATGTGTATCAGTACTTAAAAGGTTCAATAAGGTTATTTATACCCCCTCTGACTCGCGGATTCCTTTCAAACTTCCTTAAAGATCCCTATCTACCGCGGCGTACACCGATCACATATTCTCTAGCAGTCAAAACTTTGCTCAAACATGTCAAACACTTGATAACTTGCTAAATAACTTATCAAGTTATGTTCTATTATGCAGATGTAGCTGTATTGTATATGTACATATATAGAGTATTCACGACGGAATATTAGAAATTAATTTCAAACATAGTCGTTCACAACTCTCCTGCGTTTCAAGCTACTTATGTTTAGAGTAGAAAGATATTCAAAATTTATGACGTTAGGACATCGAGATGAGCCTAATGTACAGAATTTGGTCCAAAAAGTAATTGAATGAATGAAAAACACTTTATCCCCTTATTATCTTCTATATTGTTTACAAGATACGACTTTGTCTTCGTTTCAACATCGTCACTTGGTCTTGAAAGTTTAGTTATAAAACAAACCCACTAGATTTTGAGGCTACTGGTTCGATGCAAACAAAAATAGGTACAAAAATACAAATATTGTAAATAAAACACATTTTAAGCTAAAGAATGTTTTATTTCGTTGCCTCAATGAAAAATATTGTAGAGTATTAAGCGTTAAAGTATTATGTAATGTAGTAAGCGATAGTGCCAAAACATACTTTAGTTTAAAGTTTGCTTTATATAATTTATAAATAACAAGCTTAGTTAGACTGGAATACAACAATGACGATATAAGTAAATAGTAGCAACACATCAGACGATGTTATAAATTTATTTACTTTATAAAATGTCCTCTAAGAAAATGTCAGCCTAATTGTGCCAGCAAGGCAGCCTAATTGTGTCTGCTAATAAGGTCTTGTTGTTGCTTGATTAGATTTCAGCCCGATCGATGTCGCATAATCACATCAAAGTACACGACGTACGCCACTCAAATTAAGTATGTATTGTAATGTAACAAAGCCAAGATATAATAATCAAGTTGATATTTATTCTGTATCTAGTAAAAACATATAGATCAACTAAAAGTATATTTTATGAAATGTCAAAATTTTATTCCAAAAACCTCGCTATATTTGCAGGCAGTAATTGAAGTTTGTCTGCATTTTCCAATGTTTCCGATTCAAATTATTTTTCACAAATATTTCTGGTTTAAAGCAGGAGTTATTGATATATTCGACATTTTTAGTTAAAAATAAATAAATATATTAGGACAAATTACACAGATTGAGCTAGCCCCAAAGTAAGTTCTAGACTTGTGTTATGGGGATACTAACTCAACGATACTATATTTTATAACATATACATATATAGATAAACATCCAAGACCCGAGCCAATCAGAAAAATATCATTTTCCATCATGACCCGATCGTTGATCGAACCCGGTTGAGAGGCAAGCACTTTACCACTGCGCCACATAGGTCGTCGTTTATTTTATTTAATTAAAAATATATTTGGAAACGTACGAGGATGTAATATATTTAAAAATATATTACATCCTCGTACATATATTTCATGACATAATACAGTTGCGTGTCATTAGATAACTCAGAAGGAATTTGTGTTGAGGTCGTCGCATCGTACGGCCGCGTATGCAAATCTGCAAGTAAATTGAATTTGCATGATTCAGCAAAGAAAATGCTTTCGCATTAGCCCGTATTCCGAGACGCGGCATTTGATTTTATTTACTTTCGTGTGTCGCGCCGAACGGAAAAACGTAACGTGTTTACCTGAACAAATTCGTTCATTCAATTTTGGAACACGGCGTGCCCGATTTTTGTCGCTTTTTATGAATATTTTGGGTGACTAAGTAAAAAAAATCCGTAAAAGAAGTCCTCCAGTAGCGTCTGTCTATCTGTACGCAATAAACTCAAAAACTACCGAACGGATTTTTATACGGTTTTCACCAATAGATCGGACCGCTAGTAAAAAATAAATAAAACATTCTCCATCATGTCTTAGTGTCTGCACAAGTTAATTAAAATGAAATAATAAAATGCATATGAGACCACGAACACAATGAGTCGAGCCAAAGGGAAGAGAAACTGTTATAATAAAATTGAGTTAGCACAATTTTCAAGGTAATATTTTAATTGCCGGCACCTTTTGCTAAAATTGCTAATGAAGATAGAATAAAAGTCAATATAACTCATTTTCCCCGTTAATTATATTATACCCCCTCCACCCTTCCTGGGTTCTGTACCCGTGGGGAACTCTGGTTTGAATAAAGATGACGGATTTTACCCAACTGACGAATTTGGCATTTGATGTACGAAATTGGGTTGCGCGGATTTAATATTTTGAGGTCCAAATAAATAAAAAAAAATGTTTGAGGAGGACGGCTTATTGTAATAGTTTGTAATTTGAATTTATTTTTAACATTACTTACAACTGATTTTACAATTTATTACATACACTAATGGTAAAAGGCACTTGCTCAATCTGTACTTACATTAAACTTGACTTCATTAAGAGTGTAAAGAAGTAGAATGAAGTAATCTGAAATTACTGTTTAGTAGTCAAAACCAAAAATGTTTATTTCAACTTAGTGAGTTTGAAGACTTATTGAAGTAAAAAGTATACTTAAAACTTAAAACAACATTTTAAAATATCGAGTACAATTTTCAATTACAGATTTTACCACCTTTACTGCGTACACGAAAGTAATTTAAGTGTGCCTGTGTCTACGTTTTCTTAGTGCAATTGGTTCGCAATCGCGCGAACTATTCGCCCCAATAAAATACCGCGCCCCGGACTATTCGTTCCGGGGTTTATTTGGCGGGAAAACTTCCATTCCCTGTTACGTGAGTTTTAGCCGGTAAGCCTGAAACATGTTAGATCCCTGTGTCAGAGAATAGAATATTTTTTTAGTTCAATCTCAGGCATTGATTTTAGTTATGTACCTACAAGCGATTCCACTGTTATAAAACGTTACATCTCGGAATAAATATATTTAATATATTTATAATAAGTCTGAATCTTTATAAAACATAATGGTAAAACCCAAAATAAGTTCAATAAAACAAAAGAAAGAAATATGTATATGCAGTTCGATGATTAGTCAAAGAACTTGCTAAATTTCTAATTACTACACGGCATAAAAAAATAATTACGGACTAAGAAAAGAGGTAACCTGCTTCTCTATGGACTATGAACCTCTATTCAGAAAATAATATTTGCCTATATTTGCTATTTCTGCGGCAATCGATAACAGTAAATCACCGATAAATTGTTTGATGTACAGTCGAGTGTACATGTGATCTCCGTCAAATCGTACAGGCGTAGTGGAAAACAGAAACTGAAATAAATGTTCGGTAATCCCTCGAAAGCCTGGAGTTTCGGGAGCTCCGGCTTCCTGTATCTTGTCAATTTTATTATTATCTGACGAGGCACAGTTAATACTAACTTAGCCAGTTGTTTTTAAATTATTTCATTACATAGTACCAGCTTCGCTTTTATTAAATAAGCGGTGTTAATAACGATTACCACACTGTATTTTTCTATTTGTTTGTTGCAGTTATCGATTGTTTTAAAATGCGAAAGCAAAAATTTATTTCATCAAATTTTCAAATGTCAGGAAATCTGTTTGGAAAAATCTTTGTAATAATTTCGAGTAAACGTTATACATAAAATATAAGTCGTAATAACCTACTTAAAGTTTTGAGTTTGCTTTCAAACTTTTAGAAAGGCTATATTTTATGCAATTTTTCACTCTTGTATGTACACAGCGAAATTCAGAAATGTTTTACATAACGTTAGGTTGTTACAAAGACGACGCAGTGCGGCAAACCTTGTATGTTTCATTTCTACACGAGGTCAAATTTCATCCAAGACTCATTCGCAGAGAAGAATTATTTCATAAATTAGCAAGCAAGAGTATTCATAATTGTGAACGTGTTTCAAAAAACTTGATTAGAGATGCCTGCAACTTGAAAAAAGATTTTCATCGCACTAGCATGATGGTAATTTTTAGCTTGGTAAATTAAAAATATAGGTACCTATGTAACGCGCTTCTACCTTTTATCTGATCGCCGATCTTTAGATCAAAGTTCCAATCCAAACAAGCCAATAGTCCTCATATGACTCCCACAGAAGATAATAAAAGTAGAAACGAAAATATTTTTTCTACTAGGTATATACTAAAAGTTTGTATATTAGAGTAGCATTTTTAGCGGTAGTTATACATAGGTTAAATGGTAATCCCAGTGGGATTTTAGGATAAGAAAAATAATTTAAATGTAGTGTCCCTTATGTTATCGAGTACGGGTCCAAAAGTACGCGTCCCTCTTCTTGTATTTCTTTGACATCCCTCAGGAGCTGCGGGCCTCCCGGGATAATGGAATCTCGGGCCACTAAGATTGCGCCAATCGCCTCCTTCGAAGGGTTAATTCAATCATGGTTATATATTTCACGTTTTTTTTTGTGAATTTTGGGGATTCCAACGTGGATACAAGGCTTTGTGGCTTTGTATCGTTTACTTTGTAGATTTCAAATAGATAGGTATTTGAAAGTATATATTTACGTATTGCTTTGATGTCAAGGTCGATAGAATACACAGACAACTGAGAATGCTGAAGACCGTGGTAAGGAAAGGAAAACTGGACTCGACGCTCTATGTCTAACGATGCATAATGCAAATGCACAGATGAAAAACTTGTAGAATGCTTTTGTTTGGCTACAATATTTTCCATAAAACGGCTTTATACTATCCACGAATAGTTCGCCAAACTTTGGCAAATTTGCCATACGTTACTGTTCCTTCATTGCGGTAAATAAATGCACTTATATATACTATGCAATGTTCATGCATTCGCGTCGGCATATATCCGAGTTCGACGATAGTGTGGAACCGGCATTACATTCTTGTACTTTGATAAAATCGGGTTTCTTTTTATGAAACACAGAAGATAAAAGATATTATGTATATAAGTAGTGCATCACGCCGTTTATCTTCAAATATCAATCATTATTTTGATATTAGACAGGTTTAAACGCGTAAATATCTTCTATTATATAAGTATTTCGTTTTGAATAGTAGTGAGAACATTTTAGCGTCCCATCCTTAGTTTATTTAGGATTGAACGTAACCTCCCGAAGTATTGGGAGCGTGATTGGGCACACAAGTGGGTTGTATTTATTGTGTACATAAATCTTTAAGAATAAGGCAAATATACGAGCTAAAGATGTGATATTTTATTTGAGTTGTATGAAATTCGCGGACCCATCCAAATATTGTGTCAAAGTCCAGTGGTATTTCGTATCTAAACTCAATCTGTGTGATTGTCCCTATATAAATAAAAATAAAATGTTCGCTGAAAAAGATTGATACGCGAAAAGTTCCAAAAGGGAACCCTTTAAAGGCAATCTTTCAACAAATATTGAAAAAAGTAAAAGGAAATACATATATATATATATATCTGCATATATTTATGTAATGTGAGATTTTTAACATAATTGAAATTCTTTCGGCAATTGCCTTTGATTCATACTTTCACTATAATAATTAACTTATACATATATAATCTGCACACTGATTGATAGTTGCAAGTTGACCATATGCTTGTGTCCACTATCGCATATGCGTCCTTGTCCATACCTTTAGGCGACTTAATAAAATCAGACACCATTGTTAGCAATTAACACACTCAAAAAGATCGAAAGATGAAAAATGATTTAATAACGGCTAAACTTTGGAATTTTGGAAAACATACCATCTACATACTGAGCCTTCATATCAGCTTTTAAATGATTCACTCAATACGAAATGATACCGACGTGACCCAAGAGACAGGCAACATTGTTTTGTAGTCGTAATTGCTTCTTCCTGAAATTGTAGCAAACTTGGTCTAGCACGGGAGCCAAACGGAATACTAAATCAGGACGTCGCCTTGGAGTGACACCTGCATCGTAAATTAATGGTAGCAATCACCCCCAGCTGTAGTTTTTGTAGCAGATTTTAAGACAACTAATACTAGTTACAAAAAAGTAAACGATTTAAACATTATGCACTTTTTTGAGCTTGCGTGTCACATCTTTGCTTCCCAAGGATATTCTGAGGTCAAACGCACTCATGCTTTCATATTCATATTTATTAATTGATAAAAACAAATATTATTTTGTCCTTGTTGCCTGAAATAAATTAGTCACCATAAAATTGAATTAGCTATCATAAGGTTTGAACGGTTATTCATTTCAGTTCATCCGATGTGTCTTTTCCACTCACTTTAATTAGGTAACTACTATATTTAAATTGATGGTATACGCTCCAAAACTTTTACATTACTTTTTTAAAAATATGTATGTATTGTATGATTACTAGAAATAAACGATACGTGTTTATAATGTGTCACAAACTACATGACAAGAGAGCTTAGTATTATCTATTAATAAGACAGTGAAAATAGCTTGTAACTATTCTACTATTACAATATGTCTCATCTAGGGCTGCCATTACTAAAATTTCCGACGCCTGATTTTGATTTTTTCCCGGACAGTTAAAATTTATCAACGATTAATACATTGGAATAACCAAAGTAAAACATTTATTCAGACATTTGACGTTCAGATTAATTTATTCGCGTCATATTTAAAATTATAAAGAAATTATAAAGTATTCTCAATGCTACAGAACAGACTACTAACATTTCCTTATTTAAAAAAAAAATTCGAAACTAGGACAAAACCGGGGAAACATCATTGCCGTTGTGAAGAGTGAAGGTAAAATAAGCCGCAAACTTCCATGTTTTGCAATAGTTTCGCGAACTACCCGCGGTATACAAAGGGAAATTAATTTCGGGGGTAAAAACTTTACAGTTCTGTACAATAAAACAAAACAATTGAGTTAGTCTATGGTTGAGCAATTTGGACATAATGTTTTCGTTTAGTTATTTAAAATAACTGGAAACGTTTCGTGAAGTTTATTTTCTGTAATAAAATATGGTATTTTAAAACTGTAGTAGTAGAAGTAAAGAAATCTTTTTCGAATGGAAAATGATCACGAAAAAGGCAAAAACCCAGAGCAAAAAGTCCATATTGTAATTAAAATGGTGTATTTGTTATTTTTAAAGGGTTTGTTTTTTGTTTAATATTATTAATTTTCAGGATGTCAAATTCATAATTTACGATTATTTGAGATTTAGCCAACAACTCTTTATTTTAATACCAGCATTTCATAAAATAAGTATACTTTTATCAAGCAATGTAAAGATCAAACAAAGAAATACTTCAGCTTAGTTTCTTTGATGATTCCATACAATACATTTAACCTAAATACATATCATAAAAGTTCTTATGTACTTATATCTCGTTTTACTTGTAAATTCACAAAGGGTTTTGATGATTCCAAAGTAGGGTTGAATTTTAAGTTATTATTTTAACTTCTGACACCATCATACGACAATATATGCCTAACTTTACGAGTATTGTGCTGTAAAGTTGGCAGTACTCGTAATTATGATGATCGAATACGAAGTCTTTACACTTTTCAACTTATCGACTTTGATCCAACTGAAGGTCTATCACGAAACATACAAACACATAGCACGTTACTAATATCCACATTCTGTCTCTTTTTCCATTAACGTGTAAACAAATAAGAGAACATGTGGACGCAATGTCGTGGTGCATGTTTTATGTATGATGTTAGCTGTTCTCATCCTGTTTTTTTTTATATCATAATAGAAAAACATACATGCGGGTTGCGTGATAGTAAGAAAATACCATGGGTCCATTCTGAGAATAGTCTATTTTCTTAGTGACTTCCAAAATAAGTTAAGGCACCTTTATATGTATTGAAATGGAAGATTTATATGTTACAGAGAATTACTGCTTAAATTGGAGAAAGGAAAAGACAGTGCTAAAAGATTTTCGTGTATCAATGAATTATTAACTAATGTCCCAAAAAAAGGTTCCGCTTTAACACCGTTGAGAGAAAAATAAAACAATTTCGTAAAATTTTTCGTTTATTCCTATCCACAAATAAATAAAATCGGGGAGGTACTGTCACAAACTAGTGAAAATATATAGATAAAGCTTAATAAGAAGAATTTCAGTAACACCACATTTGTTTCTGGTATTTACTTTACTTTCTAATTACAAGAAAGTCCATGGATGTATTAGTGAAACAGTATTTTAATGTAACTGTAAATGGTTCAAAATTGAGAGAAGGACAACGTTTTTCTGTAAGCTTGCTTAATAAAATCCTTATCTATTAAACTCTTATCTTTTCAGGGTATAATAAATGAGTAAGTATACTTGAGCTACATTTTCTGGCCCAGAGAAAGAGAGATAAATACGGCGAAAAATAACCTTGACGTCTATAATCTCGATGTTTTGTGCTTAAGCAGACAATAAGATGATACCGAATTTTCCATACAGCAGGTTTCGCCTACGGTAAGCAGGCACTGAATCGTTTGTTTTATTTTTTCTCCCAAACTCTTCCCATTCGGAGTCGTGAAACTTTGTATGGGATTCAAGGACTCCGGAACTTTTAGGGCCGAAGCGAGGCTGACTTTTAGACGAATTTATATTTATGTATGTCGAAAATTTTCTGACATTTTCTTGTGTCAATCAGGCAATTTTTATCTTACAAGTACCTAATATATACCTCATACACAGTAGTCACAGACTTATATATTAACTGTTACCTAGTTTAATTATTGACAGTGACAGATTATAAATTATTCGCATATAAAATATTATAAAAACAACAACAAAGCGACATCTTTTAGTTCCCGTTTTAACGTGTGGATCGGATGATCGGCATCGCTTCCGAGTGGCAACTCGTGTTAACCTAGATTTGCTTTTGTCCCGCGTCCCGCGTCCCGCGTCCCGTGTCCCATGTCCCGTCATCTACCGGCCGGATTTATTTCAAGGTTCGCGTTACCTGGACTCGGTATAATTACAAGGGGATATCTGTGATCATTACAGTTGTCCTCGCGCCCTGGATAATTCCTATTTGACTGGTTAAAGAAATAAATACATTAATGACGTAATTTACTATTTTTTTACTCTCATTAAAATATATTAGCAAATGCATTTTTAAAATCTGATTTGACTAAATAGTTGGAAAGTAGTCAATTGTCAAAACAAGTGTAATTGTATTTTCCAAAAATGTTTTATACATCCGAATGCGTATAAGCCAATAAAATGTAAGGTCCGCTATAACTAAATAGATTTATTTAACGCAGTTATTATTTACAAAAACAACTAACGCGAAAATTATAGCCACATTCTGTGTCCAAGAAGTGATTACTGGTCCTGGAAAAGGAAACTGCTTTGTATGGGCGTGTCGTTTACGAGGTCCGCTAGGACTGCGTGCGTTTACTGCGGTACCGTAAACGCTGGCTTTATGACGTCCCCAACTGTCTCCGTAAACGGCTTCAAACCAGACGAGTAAATAAAGGGAATGCTATGGTAATTCAGATTGTGTCGGTGCAAATGTCGACCCTGCTAATTAATGTTGGATTGACGACTTATTTACAAAATGTGTAAACATTTTGTAAATGAGTCGGAGTTTTATTTAAGGATATGAAGTTTGTAAAAATTTACTTCATCTATTTTTTTTTATATCTTATTCTAGTGTCAGTTTATTAAGTCTGTTATTAATTTATCAAACGTAATTTCTAAGTTACTTACAAATAATTGTTTTTAACATATAGAAGCTTATTTATTAAAAGCTTACATGTAGATTTTTACATTCGTCGGTAAAAAAAAATGTTTGTATAAATAAAGTTTATCTCCTTTACCCCTACCCCTTCCACCCGAGTCCGTGAGCACATCTCGAGATGCTCGCAAGCCAACAAGTGCACTCGACGCCTAATTAATCCGTAAGCGGCAAGTTGCGAACGAATACTTACAAGCAGACATGGGCTAAAACTGGACATTTTCAAAAATATCATCTTTATTTGGACATGAATGTGAGCCGTATTCAAATATAGATCGACGGACTCGCGCCCATCGATTGTAGGCTTCTAAAAATCTTATAATGAGATCCAGGTAGGTCCCAAACTTTTTAATACTAAGGCGGTTCCCCAACAGAACTGTGCCGCATTTTATCGTTACATAAAAGTTAATGGTTTGCTTGTAGGTCTGAAATAAATAAAATAAATATATTAGGACAAATCACACAGATTGAGCTAGCCCAAAAGTAAGTTCGAGACTTGTGTTATGGGATACTAATTCAACGATACTATATTCTATAACATATACATATATAAATAAACATTCAAGACCCGGGCCAATAAAAAAAAAATCATTTTCCATCATGACCCGACCGGGGATCGAACCCGGGACCTCTTGATTCAGAGGCAAGCACTTTACCACTGCGCCACCGAGGTCGACAAATGCTTGAACATCACTTAAAATGACGGTCAGTAGTTTTGTATCGTGAGATAGTAAACAACATTCATGCGATAGAGAAAAAATCATGAGGTACTCTCTAATTGATGATCGATCAAAAACAATTACTGCTTGTGGGCTAACGATTCTTTAAGTAAGAGTATATAACTGCTAAAAGTAGTCCTGTCTTTCCTCTATAGTAAGACTAGCGTGTAAAACCATACGTCTAAACCTTCCTAAGGAATCACACTATCTACTGATCAAAACCGTACAAAAATCCGACCGGTAGTTAGCTTTTTTAGTTTATCATGTTCATACAGAAAAAAAGGGCTGAAACTAGGCGCAAAAAGTCCAGATTACCCCGGGCGCTTCTCCATCCCTCGTTTGCGAGTGTATTTTAGTACATCTTCAGGGGCACGCGATACAAGGCACGACGAAAATTGACTTCAATTATACCTTGAATTGAGAAGTAAATTAACTTCAAAATGTTTGTGACAGGCAATCAAATAATGTTATTTACGGTTAACGAAAAGAAACGTTTTAGTAAAGATTTTTAATTTTTAATTAAAGTACAATTTATAAGCAACTAGTTTTAGCAATTATAAATACAAATGTGTATTTTTAGATACACGTAATTGAAAAGAAGCATTTTTAAGTACGGGATGAATTGTCCAATACAACGTTTAAATTTCATTAGCGGTTTGAATGTCTTTCGGTGACTATTTCCAAAGATAATGGGGATTGGCATGGCATCGGCGGTTTACTGTGTAGAATATTTCTTGCATATAGATAGTTTTCATGGGAAGAAATAATATAGCTACGTCTACATGTGTACAAGTAATAAAATTATTCTGTTTATTGTGCGCTAGCCTATCTACTGCCGAAAAATTTGCACAGCAGGAATATTTATTTTCAAAACAGCAAAGCCACTGCAATGTTTCACGATAACAGTTTCGAAATTGCACTAGAACCTGAAAGCTGTAACAAATGCCCAGTTTAAAGTTTACAGATTCGGTGAGCCATACAAACGCACGAGCATAACTCAATGGGATATTGTAGAGAACGCGCGAACCGCCACACATGTATGCAAACCAAACACATAGATTTATCTGCATGTTTGCGGATAGCTATAAATATTGCAGGAATCTTCCCCAATTTATTGCGGGATTCCGTTATATGTATTTTGGGTGTGATATTTATGGCAGTTTTCCCCTTTCTCAGTTAATTATAATAAAAGCTATCCTGTAGTCGATAAGGAAAGAGAAACAAGGTTTTTTATTTCCACAATATGGAAACGAGCTACATTCCATGCCCTAGCAACCTGATAAGCATCTATGTGCATGGAATGCAATGACAAAAGCGTTGACGGACTCTGAAAGCGATATAGATTCTTTTCTCTAAGGCTACAATGTTGAACCTATTTAAGTCCTATGTTGTCATTAATTAAAAGAACTTTGATAACGAGCTAAGTTCTCAAACTCGGCGGGCCGTGTCTCCTGGGTGTGATCCTACATTGCAGGTCAAAGTCATGTTGTTGGCCTCAGTCCAGCATCCTGTGCCAAGGCTAAGCCAAGGACAGCTCTCCATGCCTTGGCGTATTACCAACATTACAAAGTAGTCAAGGTTATAGAAAGTGGCGGGTAATTATGTAAATTAAAAACATAACTAATTTCGCGTTTAAGTAGAACAGTCGGACTAGTACACACTGGACTTTTGAGATTCGACCCAACAGCAAAAAATGCCCATTAGACCTGAATTTCAAAGATTATTCTAGTTTAAAAAAAAAATATTAATGCACCCTTTTTTGAAATGTATCCGGTACCCACTAGATTTTTAAGATTAGGTCCTAATGTCACATACATTAGGACCTAATCTTGAAAATGTAGTCAGTGGTCTAAGATAAGAAAATAGGTTTTGTTTGGAGGTCGAATAGATACTACACGGTAGGGTCGAATTATGAAGATCCAATGGGCACTAGACCAAACATTTGAATGCTTTGAAGCATTCAGACCTAGTTTTCGTTTTTAATCGTATTCGTGTTGAAAATGATGGCCAGTAGGTTAATGTGTGTCTAAATAGAAAACCAGTTTTAGGTGTTTTGTTTTGACGTATGATTGTTCTTGGGTAAACGTATTGAAAAGAAATATTTTGAATAGTAACATTTCTACACACTTGACTGAAAGAGAATTATGTACTATATAATAGTTTAGAATTTGTGAGAAGTGGGAATTATTATTTTAAAACTTTTTGATAGCAGTCCTTGGACCAAACTGTGACCACCAGCCAACAGCACGGTGGTCAGAAATGGGTAACGGGAAAATGTTAGATGAGACTGGCACAGAAACGTAGAAAATAGCGCGAGAAAATGGAGAACTATGCCCAGTAGTGGGATGATCAATCAATCATTTCATTGTCGATCAAAGGTTACCAAAATATGGTAAAAGTACATGTTGGCTGTAAATGATGATGATACTCCATAGTCTCTATACACCTACATAGTGAGATATGTTTTAACTTGTATGAGTTATATAATAAGTTAAAGTTTGGCACGTGGCAAAATATATTACGACCGAAGAATGACAATTAATTTAAAACGGTTAAATTAATTGCAAACAGTTGCTGCACAGGTAAATTAATTAAAATGTTATCGGTTCATTGTTAATTAGAAGATGGAAAATTTAACTACAGTCTTGACTAGCAAGATATTATGTACTCTCAAAATAGTTCAAATTTGACGAGGATGCGGACTTAGGCTGTATGTACACATCCAAAATTGTTAACAATTTTTCAAATTTAAACATATTTTTAGTAGACTGTGCAACGTTAAATTATTGTCGGACGCAAGTGGTATGTAGTGTTTTTGCGATAACATAATAAACACCTCTGTATTTTTAAGCCTAATTGTAATTCGCGCAGGTGGCGCGAGATCTCATCGCTACGTGTCAGCGTTCCAATTTCCTCGCCCCTCGATTTTATTGGATTTTTTCGCAATATTCCTCATTGCGTATGAACGAGCGTATCAAATTACCCTAGCTCGTAGATGAAAATTAAATCGATGTCGTCTTTGATTTTCTATCTGCCCTCCTCGTAATCATTTGGCAGGCATAAAAATAAAATTTAACTGAATTTGTATTGTGTCACACGTGCCCGTGACGGAAGTTAATTTCAAAATCAAAACACAAATTCTGTCATGTCCAATTTGGTGTTACTACGGTTGCTTTAAATAAATATTTCGTATTCTGTTTGTAGACGTTTTCCCCTAGTATATTTTTATTGCTGCCTATATTTTTCCTCTATTTACATTTTTCTTTTCATGAGCTTAGACTTTTTGATTGATCTTTCTTCCTTCTATATAATTCCGCCCCATTGACTTAAGAATACAATTCCACAATTTCGATTCTGTGTAGTTTTTGATAACATTTTCTTGGTAGAGAAAATAATGATATTTTCGTAGAAAGCTCAGTGGAGCTCGAAAACAAACCGTGATTATTTCCAGTCCGCTTATCGTGCTTTCTTGTTCATGTCAATGTGAGTGAGAGTAACTTTTACTGTAGAGCGCGCACTGTCAGCCGCTGTCGCAACTTGTTTCCAAACAAGAAGTATATCCCAACCGAAACCACTTACAAACTTTGGTTTCCTAAGTGGCCAAAAGGTTCGTTTACATTTCTTGCATAAAATGCATCTCTACTCCAGGTTCTTTTTTCAACCAAATAGCAAATTTTATATAAACGAATTGTATCGATATCCATGCACTAGATTTTACGTGATTTAAATAACAATAATTCTCACGTTTTCATTCACTCAATTACTTCCAACTTTAACTGATTTTTAACCAGTCACGCTTTAATGTTGAATAAAATATTATTATGTAACTGTTCATGCTAGTTTACAAGAATAGGGTATGTGATTTTAGTTTCAGTGACTATGAAAGACGTTATAGTAATAGAAACACCGGTGGAATAATTACTGTGATAATGGCAATTTAAAGATAACAAAATTACAATAACATTTTTGTGACATCTATTCCCAAAGAAAGACGAAACCAGAGACACTTAAAATTACTTTAAAATTTATATTTATATCTAAAGGATAAATAACGCTATTTTTTGTAGATAAACTAGTAAAAAAATACTCGCGCTCTACACTAGATATTAACTCTAAGATGTCAATATTTATCAGACATCCTTTATGGGCAGAGATGGTATTTACTAAAATACGTCCAGACAGCTTCTGAGAAGTTAATGATTAGCGATTTATTTATTTATAATAAAATTGGACGCTTGATTGACATTTATTACAAAGTTTTCTCCGAAAGAATTTATTATTTTATTACTAAAATTGTAGTTTCCTTTGTACTCAAGTAAATAAAGAAATCAGTCAAATTCCATTAGTTTTATCGTGGTTAGGTGTGAAATATCCTTATAAAACAAAGTACTCTGGAGGAAGGTTTAGGTGTATAATTTCTTATGTTTTTACCCGAGCGACGCCGGGACGGGCTAGTAACTCATAAGATCATGTATGGCAATGTTCTCGAATATTCCCGTCAGTGGTAAAGTCTAGGTATTTTACTCTTGAGTTTATTTGTCACAAACATCCAAGAATATATTTTCTTTTACAAAATCGAAATGCAATGACTGACTTTTAACGGCTAAGGAAACTGGGAAGACGTTCAATGAGATTCAAAACTTTTCTCTTTTTGTTAATTTAGTATTAGTTTAGTATAGATGTAGATTAGTAGAAGAACAAATATAGATTACTTGTTTTTCTTTTTATTTTGGCCACAAACATCAAACTACGTTTCGGATCCCATGCACAGTAACACGATATTAGTAGTACTCTAACATAATGTGGTTTCAGTCTAACTTCGTAGCCTCGTAGGCCCCGTACCACAGTTCGTAGCGTCCCACGTAGCGCTGTCGTAGTAGATCTATCGAGTTTTTGTATATAGAAACATTTCTTCTTATTCTTATCAAGATAATAATGAAATAATTAATAATTTATTTGTCAAATATTTAAACTACTGTAAGATTGCACGCGAATCTTAATTATCCGTTCTAGTATGAGCCATGTCCCATTCGCTCAGTCGTGCTTCGTTGTTTTCCATAGGTTTTGTCACTGTTGTACATTAACGTACAGTCAACAGCACGTCAACCTACCCAAATTCGTTGCAAATCCGCTATTACCACGCCATAGAGGTTCCTGCAGAGTATCTTGATGTGCTGTTGAATGTACATTGAAACTTCATACAATTTCTGCGTTTTTACGTTGTCTGTCGACGAACGTCACGGAGCGCGACCAAGTAATGGGGCGTGGCCCTAAGATCTCTTTAATTTTCATTATGCTCAAATAAGCCCAGCTTACGGTCCTACAAAGCGTGTTTCCTAGACGCTGTTATGAGCTCATTCCTTATTCATTGGCCGGTAATACTGCTAATTTAAAGAGCGGTCTGGCGACACATCGTTCTCTGTCGAAATCCTTTAGCAGTTCATAAATTTTGCAACATTTCAAATAAGCCGCATTGGATAGACGTAAACCACTTACGTTTATGATTGGTTAAATTATTGCTGGGTTTATCGGCAACATCTGTTATGTTTGTCTTTGTGCAGTCACGTAATGAAGTGTCATCGTGTAGAACAAATGTTATTTGATTTTGATTTATCGTTTTTATCGTACGTATCTTGTGCGCGTTGTTTTTGCACGACTACACAAAAAAAGTAGTGACATGTTTTCAGCGTTCGTGTTTTGTGTTCGTATATTTCTGAATATAAAATGTCTCATCACCTAGACAGATTATAGATAGGTATCTATTATTTACTCGATATATACTTTTTTATATGTTTGTATCTACATCTGAGATATTTCTCATATGACCAAAAGTAATTTAATCCGTAATTCACAAAAACCTAATTTATCTATTACAATTTGTTAAATGAGTTCCTATTATTAAGCCTTATGTTTTCAACTAATTATATAACCATAATTTTCTTTTATCTGCAGGTATGTCGTCCACTACAAGCGAAGGAAATTAAGCGCTGTAAGTGACTCTCAGCGCGATTGGAGATATATTATGCATGGCGCGGACCGGGCAATACTCATTTGTAAGATAAGATATAGGTTTCAGTGCTTGCACTTTGTTCTAGAGAGCTCATCATTATCAACAGCCATTTAAACGTCCGAAGCGGGCGAAGTCGCGGGAAAACGCTAGTATAATACCTATATACATAAAAATTTAGTGCGATGTAATGAGTGAGAATATATAATATTCGAAATTGCAACTGCCACAACTCCGTTCCTCACCACAGACGTGCCAATGGTTATTCAAATTGGAATGAAATTTCCATAAATAGATTAGAGATATCGACGTCTGATGCCGACACGGAAAATGAAATGTACGGGCCCATTGATTGGTTGATTCGTTTTACACAAGATTTCTTGTGTAAAACGTATTTAAAATACTTACTGTAATCAATTTTACTGATGAGCCTGCTTTATTTGAGGTAGAAAAGGAATTAATTAAACTGTTAATATGCTACATTAATGGGGACTTCTTCATTTCAATAAGAGTTTAATTAAAGGGAAGCTACGACAGCAATACAATAGCCCATAATCTATTTTAAATTAATAAAAGGAAAATTTGTAGTCTAAGGGAGTAACGTAATTAATTTAAATTCAATATATATCATATTTAAATTTAATTTAATTTAAAGTAGGTGGGGCTTTAAGTCCAAACTCAACTCTTGCGCACAAAGTGACGTGACAATAAATCTCATGATAATCGTAACTGAAGTTGTAAGTACATAGCGATATTTTGAAATGAGAATATGAAATAAACAAACCAGCGAGTACTAAAATCTCGCTTTCAAAATTATCTACCACGATTGTCAACTATATCACAACACGAATATGGAAACTTAATGCATAAAATGTACCGGGTAACAGTGTGCGATAAACGGCAGCTGGTACCAACTAAAAATATGCGTATTTTAGCTGGCTTATGCGGAACTGTGAGCTTGTACCTGTTACTAAGTAATAAACATCGTGGAAATTCACGTTTACATTTTCTAATCTGTTCATTTTAATGTTGGAATATGGGAATGGCTTTGTGAAACTTTTTCTTGTTTATTCGTGTGTGTTTGTGGCCAGCACGGTCTCAGTGTTGTGTGCTAGGAGGGGGACGAAGGGAAAAGGGCGAACACTCTGGCAAGGGTGGTAATATAACAATTAAGACAACGACATGTTCCAAATTTTTGGTGTTGTCAATAATGGCATGATTTAGAAAAAAAAAGGAGAAAGCGGAATTAGCCCGGTTCAGCCTTGACGGTTGATTGACGTCAACAGCATTCAAAAAGAGGGTAAGCATCAGAAAAGCCGTCTCGCGCTCAGATGAGAAAGTCAGAGGATGACATTATGTTGTTGTTGAGGCACACTTGGTTTCAATTCTGTAAGAAACGTCAAAAAACTCACGTCGGATTCCGCGCGGATATGGCTAATTTGTAATCTGTAAAACTCACTCGAGCACTAGCGCTACACTTGCGAGTGCGTCGGCGAGTGGAACTAAACTATCTACACTTCTAATACATGAAATAGAAAAATTATATATTGCACTTATATTTAAATACAAATATTTTTGTCAAGTTTGTAAAGGTATGACTATTTCTCAAGTCCGAAATGAAGGAAATGGAGCCTTGGGGCGCGATTTAATAAATATACAAGTACAACAAATGAACCAAACGGTTTCTTTTGTTTCTTTGAACTTATAACGAATTCCAGGGATTCCTTTTGTCAACGAATTTGTGCCGGGACACTATCTGAAATGTGGCAGAAATACCCGCTGCACAGTATTGTGAATCGGAGTTTTATTAAAAGCTAGCGAGAGGTTTTACTGCGAGGAAAATATCTTGTGTGGCTGCTGAGTACAGTCTTCGGATGTCCGGGACTGAACCTTTTAACTTTTATCACAACACGACGAAGGCTCACCAATATTTCATCCGTGACGTAAAAGGTTTTATAGATTTTTACTGAGAACAGATTAGAATTGAATTAAATTATGTATATTCTCAAAGATATATTCAAAGATTAAACAAATGACGTACATGAATGACCTTTATTTATATTATCATGTAAATAAGTATATAACTATTCCAAAAATTAAAAATAAGAGTACCTATATGAAGTCAATAAATGTATCATATGTTGAAACGTTCTTTTTGATATCAGTATACAGTAAACTACACGTCATACGATTAGGAATAACCGTTTTCATGACGGCATCGTGGCGTTACATCCACGGCTAAAATTTTGCATTTTTTTTGGACACAGTCAGCGAAAAGTTGGTTTATACCACGAACAATTTACGAACAATAAATTCACAATGTCCGTCATTTTTACACGGAAACTTTGTCGCCACAACACATAGCGGAATATTTAACTTGAGTTTATATTGTCATTTTATACCCGCCATTGAGGTACCTCTACTTTTTAAACTTTTATTTTCGCTCTAATATTTTTACCGCAACATAAAGTTTACTCTTGCCTGGATCAAACTCAGTTTTCTCATCTTTTTATTCTTATTTTTTAATATTTTGACCGGCTTACCGAGCATCACTGTAATAACTCGAAAATATAACAACAAACAGATTATTTCCTGTTTCACCGTTTGCTGATATAGTATCTGATAATCTACATGTAACATATCTAACAGATAGCGTTTAAAATTCTGTTTCACGAGTGTTGGTACGGACAACTGGCCTGTTACATCAGGCAGACTTCTCTTAGCAGATTAGATTTTCTGTCAGATTACGATATCATATTTTATAAGAAAGGGATGAAAAAGGCCCTTAATATCGTAAACTAAACAATTCTCTTTCATCTGATCATTTTCCTGGCTACTTCCGCTGCTATAGATCGTCGGAGCCCAGGGTTTACTTTTCTACGGTTTCACCTCCACGTCGCACGGCCTTCGGCATCCTTAATTGTCAGACCATCGGCACGCATATCAAGCCTTTTTGGGTTTGCCCAACAAACTAAACAACATACGTACAATTCAAGTGATTTACTACATGACACCCGAATTTTTTCCCCAAAGCCGGGACTGCATACCGGTATAAAATATCTGTATAGTACCGTAAAAAAATCGGTACAGACATTTTCACCCTTATTATTTTTTTGGTTTAGGTATAAAACATTCCTTATTTAGTAAAGTATGCTTTAACTCTTTTATGAATAAGACCGATATTATCTATGTGTTTAATGAATAAAGAATAATACATTACACATTTTATTTTATTTTTAATTCGTCAATTTTTTCAGGGTATGCATACTACGAACTTGATGTATAACCTTTCTTCGAAACATCCAAATGAATATCAGATCGTATTGAAACAAAACTATATTGCAGAAGATCAGTCATCAGATGCTAGTTCAAGTTCCACTGCTAAACCACCTGTCAGTACCCCCGATAAGCTAAACAAAAAAAGCAAAAAACACAAAAAAAAATTGAATATTTAAAGGAACAATGTGCCATTCATGGAAAATCATTTTCTTTAATGGACGATGAAGCTTTTAAAAATATTATTAGTTTAATCTCGATTGATCTAATAAAACTAGCATCGGTACATAGTCGTTCGATTCGAGAATTGCTGATAAAAAAAGCAATTGAAATAAGGCAAGGAATATCTTGTAAACTGCAGGACAAACTGATATCAATTAAAATGAATGGTGGTGGCTCACGCCAAGATCGTTTGTTTATGGGTGTTAATGTGCAATATATTGAAAATGGGAAAATCAATATTAACCATTTAGGACTCATAGAACTCCACGTGCGAAGTACTTCTGAAAATTTGAAAAAAATGTTACTATACGTATTGAGGAAGTATAATATATCAGTAAATCAAATAATAACAATTACGACTGATAAAGGAGCAAATTATTTAAAAGTTTCGCAATTGATAAATGAAACTATCGAAGAAGCATGTCGTGACGAAGAAGAAGACAGTAGTGAGAATGAAGAAGAGGAAATCGTACCACAAGATTTCGAAGATGTAACTTTGGAAGATGATATGATTAACATGCTCAGCGGAGATGAGGCTCGTGACAAGACGTATTCAGTAACATCTGTTCGTTGTGCTGCTCACACATTGCAACTAGCAGTAGGCGACGCATTGCGTGAAGATGAGGCTAATAACACTATTGAATTGGCCAGGTCAGTTGTGCGCAATTTAAGGACTCCCTCGGTTCGACAAATCCCGAGGGCAACAAACAAGAAGAAAGCTATCTTAGATTGTACAACCCGATGGCATTCAACGTTAGATATGTTGCAACGCCTGAAAGAATTGAGATAATGTTGTTCAACAGACCCTAGAGAACCGTCCTTCATATCAAATAACACTTGGTATGCCATTGATGACATAATAAGTTCGTTACTACCGGCCAAAATTTTAACAAAAATATTACAATCGGAACAGGTTACAATAGGTGATTTTTCCCAAAGTTTTAGTGTAATTAACTTTTTGTTACTATGTACCATGAATATTTGCGTGAGAAATAATAAATATATGTTCGGCAACACAATTTCTAATAAGGCTTCAGTTGCATTGTTCGGGATGATTTATTTATACCTCATTATTATGTTAACGAATGCATGCCGATGTGATAGTGTCGGATTGGACAAAATTACCATAGAACAGAAATATCTACTTCCTCCATATTTACGTATATCTCCATATTTATAGACGACCTCCGTGGCCTAATATCGGCAGTGTTGCAGTCCGGCATGATGACGGCCGGGCCATCATGCCGGATTGCAACACTGGAGGTCCTGGGTTCGATACCCGGTCAGGTCAACATGGAAAATGAACTTTTTCCGATTGACGTGGGTCTTGGATGTTTATATGTATGTTATAAAATATAGTATCATTGAGTTAGTATCTCATAACACAAGTCTCGAACTTACTTTCGGGCCAACTCAATCTGTGTGATTCATATTTCATTCATGTCTATTCATATTTATATACATATTTATAATTGGTCGATGATAAACAAACCGTAAATAGAATAAGAATAATTTATTTATCGAAAAGCACATGCAGATTATAGAATATTAGATGTTCCCACACTAGGCTAGGCCTGTATCGTGGGCATCAAGTCCATCAAAAAAAATCTTCTGTACTTTTTTTAATTCCTTGCGGCATCTGCAACATTAGCAATTTGATAGTTATCTGCGCGCGGACAAAATATTCATTTATTCCGATTTTATTCGTATTTGCGCCAAAATACGTTACTCTGTTCCGTTGCGCAACTACTGCTTTATTGCATGACTTGTGCTAGTTGTATGTGTTTCAAGTTCAATGTGAATACACTCGTGTTCTATTTTTTTTTTAATATATCTTTTATTTTCAACATGTTGTTTGTTAGTTACATGTTTATATTTGTATAACAAGTTGTGTTCATGTTTCCCATCTCTCATAATATCATCTATCTCTAGTATATTCTTGCAAATTAGCGTATAAAGAAGATTTGTCTATAGATGCAGGTTTAAATATAAAATTAGTTTAAAAGGTACTTCAAATCATTAGATAATATTGAAAGAAAATCTCTCTGAAATCTGTCTCCTAGTGCAATACATATCGAATACAACGCTATATTTAGAGTAGGTTGCACCGTCAACTTTGATATTAATTTCAATCGTGCACAAAAAAACGAAAAAAGTACGCCGCTTTATATAAACGGCAGCGGCACGTCGGTTAAAATCAACGTCAAATTTGACGGTGCAACTCACCCTCAAAACAGTTACGTTGATTGTTGACAAATATACGAACTCTAATAATGTGAACACGCCAATTATGAAAGCAAAGTGCGGCAATTCGAGGCTCTACGCTTTCACTTTTTTAATGTTTTAAGGTTTAAGAAATGTTGTTAACATTTTAACTGGTATATGGCTTTTAAATTATCGAACGTCTTCATTTAACGGTTCACCATTTAAGTTCAGTGTGCGTATGCTTCTATAGGGGGAATTATTTTTGTAATGATTTATCACAAATTGGTAGTTTCAAATTTAAAAAATGGGACTACATCAAATCTGCTTGTGCAATGGCTTTGTGTATTTCATTTCACGTAACAAATTAAATCATCGGATGATAATTATATATTAATAGGCAGATGCCTACCCTTATGTGGGGTTGGTACAGCATGTCTAATGAATTATAACGGCTAATCCTGGTTCTAGCCCAAGTTCTAGCACAAGTCTACATCTAGGTTTAATCAACTGAGACCTAGGTCTAACCGCACTTCGGGATTCAGCCGTACTAATATTATGTATACACATCAAATCAATTTTTTATTCAGAAATTAAACTATCACAGGCACTTTTTCACGTCTAATTTTATATTATATAGTAATTTCTCAAAAAGTTAAACACTACAGGCTTTTCAGAACGATAAGGACACAATATTCAGGGCCCTTAACTATGAGGAAAATGACTACAGAGGAACAGAGATAAAAGTTAGGAGTAACTCAGATGAAGTGCGTGTTGTAAGTGAGGTTAATTCGTTACAAATTGGTGGTGATAAGTTTACTAAAGTTCAAAAAATCGCAGCATTGTTCCATTCAGTTCTGTTGAATAGCACTATTTAGAAAATAGAATTTCGTTTATATAACTCGACCTTATAACCGACAAACCGCACGCATAACATGTAGTGCGTGAACAGCGTGAATGATGACTTTGATCTCATCACACCAGCACAAACGCAATCATCATGTACCTTATGATGAAAGCTTTAAAAGCCAAATTAGCTTGATCGGTATTGCAGGAAAAGTTGCGGTGAAGCAACATGATGAACATTTCATTCACTGTTTTACACCAGTTGCGTGTTTTGGTAGTGTTCAATAGAATACTAATACAACTAGTTCAATGTTGTAAATTGACTGATCTTCGTGATAAAATAACATTACCTACAATCTGAGTGATCGAGTGTCATTATGACACAAGGATTTTTACCTGTTCAGTTTTTTCTTGGATATTTTAACATCACAGTCTCTCTGGAATACATAAGGAAACTATCTCTCTCTCTCTCTCTATCTCGTCTGAGGCCGCCATTCTCGCAGTCGCCCATGATAGGTTTTCCCCTGCCTCGAAACTGGTAACAAAAAGCCCTCTTGTTATGAAATGCTATTTATAAAAATAACGCCTCGTACGACATCCACGGGAAGATAGGGAGTGGTCCTATTCTAGGGTGGAAACTACACGCAATAGTTCTCATAAGGAAACTAATGAATCTAACCTAGTATCATCTGGCGTAGTATCTCGCTAATAACATATAACTGGATATAAGTGACTATTACAAGTCCGGCCTCTGCGTTTGATTCAAGCGCCAACTTCGCTATTTACATAACCAATGCTCATAAGTTATGACTCATACCCGAACACTCTGAAGTCCCGAAGGACCTCTAAACTAACGCAAGAACGCAAGTTAACGATCGATAGATCAAGAAGACTGATTTTACGCCAATATTGGTTTTGCAAAGTCATCAAAATGAATAAATGAATAAAAAATTCGGGAAACAAATAATCTCAAATTACTCACATCTGTTGATATGATAGTAAAACGTCGAAAGACGAAAGATGACGAAGTTAAAGTTGCCAATAAGATGTCATTTTGGGCTAGGTTTTATCCCTAAGCGATAAAGAATATTGAATGTTGGTCATGACTCATAACATAACATTCTTCAAATCGAACCAAACATAAAGAATGGAAAATTGCGAACGGATGAATCACTGAGACTAAAGAAAATGATACGGACATTATCATCTGTTTTAAGTTCAGCGAACTAGAAACATTAGGATGGGTTAACTTTATGACCAACGAATTGGAAGGACTGAAAGAATACAGCGGTTTTAAGTCGAAATTAGGTAGTTACCTATTGAAAATATATTGTTATAAACGGGTAACATAACGGTATAAAATTAATTTGTTTATTTATTTCTTCAATAATAGTAAATAGTAACATCTAAAAAATTATTGGATTGCTAAAACCCTTTCGGAACATTGCATTTTTAGGATAAATTACAAGAAAATATAATATTTTCCGAAACAAAGGTAAATTTTTACGCAACTAGTTGACAAATAATACACCTCGATACCTGAAGATGGATAAAATTAAACTCGACCTCATTTCGGAAGCAGCAATTGACATAATGAAACATTCCCCAGGCAGTCATTACCTACACAACCCTGAAAGACTATGACATCGTGAATAGCCCTCTCAAAATAAATGTTTCTTATCGTTGTCCTTTTTATTACCTTTTATTTCAGCTGACTTTAAGTTTGGTTGTGAGTCAACAATCGTTTTGTTTCTCTAAATTATTTAGGGTTAGTTACAGTTTTCCTTATCGTGACATTGTTTCCTGGCCTTTGGGTGCTTTTGGTTTGTTTAATGAATTGTTAAAATCATGCCTCTTTGTTAAGACACTCGGAACAAGCGGAACTTCCTACCGCTTTTTGAATAAATAAAACTAACAATAAAGAGACCGAACTGTGCTGATTAGCAATGAAAGTATCAATCATCATCGACATTGAGTCATTTGGATCTGTAAGAGATATGAAACTTCTCACATATCAAAAAGCCCTAATGGATATTAATAATAAGGCATTTTAGACCCAATTTCGTTGGTAAATTCGGTATATCATATATTAAAATTACGTTTATTACGTAAAGGAGCTACATTTCAAATAAACTTACTTGGCACTGTGGAATTGTGTGCTTTAATCTTAATTTTACCTTTCGCTCGGTGTGCATGTTACTGTGCATAATTTGCATGCCACTCGTGCGTTATGCTCGGATATTTAATTTCGTCTGCACCTGCCAGTACAGACACAACTGGACCTTTTCAAAATGTCCAGTTTCAGCCTCTTTTTGTTGTTTTTATTCCAATTAATTTTAGGTCTCTCGTCGTTCAGGCAGTTGCATATATTTTCTCCGAAGTTCTTGTGAATTAGATTACTTTTTTAGTCTCCTAGTAATTTGGCAACCCATTAAGCTGAAACTCCGGTCCAATTTTGGCCGGACTAGCGGACTGGTCTCTACAAGCGAGAGGTTGCGCTCAAATTATGCTTAATTGTCGGACCACCTAGGTGCCGACTGGGAAAATAAACAACATTTACTGAAACGTGCTTCGTACATATTTAAACCTAATATCTTTATTCAAATAGATTCAGTAGTGGACTCTTAAGGCAAGTAAATATAGGGCAACTAAATTCTGAATGAAATTACTTAAATACCGTACTGTAATTGATTTTTATTTAATTTTATAAGCTAATCCAGATGAAATTTAATCTGCAGAAAGTATAAAATAAGATGAGTATAAGATATACATACATATTTTGTGACAATAATTATGGAAGGCGTCATAGCAGATGAGCCTAAATATGTTATGACCTCTATTTACCATAACATGAATAGTATTAAATTTGAATTGTGTGGACCTATTAATTTGACAGTCAGAATCAGAATATTTCCATGTAATATATTCCGTGTACTACACACTCCGCCTCCCTATAGAATACGTATATGTTAAAGAAATTCATTTCACGAAGGATCACCCAAATATAACTAGAGTGTCGCCGCGAAGGCGTTTAGTGGACAGGGTTGCCAATTCCATTATTAAATTTAGGAAGGAAATTATAGCTGATATTTGCTTGTCAGTGTTTGACCTTGTACTGCGTTCTACTACTAACCTAGTAGTTAATTTCTACATTTTATGTCTAGCTAGTGGCCCGTCGCCGCTTTGTTCGGGTAAAACCTTAATAAATAATATACGTAAACGTTCCTCAGGACTCACCCTATTAAAATTACAGACAGACAGCGGGAAACTATTTTTATACTTTGTCAGGTTAAGGTCAGGTTCTCTCTCGTGGGCGTGGGTTATTTCGTTACCCACAAATGGGCCACGTCAGTACTGAGCCAAATTGGAGGTAATTAAAGGAAAAATCTACTTATGAATGGACAACCCTGTTCTCGGACAAAAGAAAAGTGGAAAGAAGGGGGAGGGGGGATTGTAGCGATACAGAGATATCCATCGCTCCACGATGAATAAACAACAGATGTTTATGTCACTTTCCTCGAGGCCCCGGGCGGAACACGGCCAGAATTTATAAATAATCAATTCTTTTTTATTGGACACCCTATATTCTATACTACGATTTTTTATCCCTGTATCTACTTAAATAAATAAATATATTAGGACAAATCACACAGATTGAGCTAGCCCCAAAGTAAGTTCGAGACTTGTGTTATGGGATACTAACTCAACAATACTATATTTTATAACAAATACATATATAGATAAATATCCAAGACCCGGGCCAATCAAAAAAAGATCATTTTCCATCATGACCCGACCGGGGATCGAACCCGGGACCTCTCGGTTCAGAGGCAAGCACTTTACCACTACGCCACCGAGGTCGTCATTTGTCGCTTTTAAATGTTATCTAGAATACTACTTCGTATTGGTTTTGCGGAACCGTGTAAATCACTTTTATTTATTTATCAGCCATCAAGATTCCATTGTTGAGCTTAGGTCGGCAAATAATTTGCTATTTGTGAACCATTTAATATAAAAACAAATACAATATGATGTCATATTTTATGCCAAGAGTCGCGAAACTCGGCCACGTTTAGTTATAGTTGCGTAAAAGTTTTTATGGTTGCATCAATAAACTTTATTGTGTAAAAGAAATAGCAGACTGACAACGTGAGATTAGCCTATCTTGTATTATTCTAACAAACCAAGTAGAGCTTGTTGAGGGGTGGGCCTTGACACATCCAGACCTTGACCTTTTCAGACTTAGGAATTAAAATACGATACTTCATCACTAAGCGGACACTGGGCTCCGACACCGAGTAGAGTTTGACGCTAAGTGACACGTTAAGCGCTGCCAAATTCGCGATGCATACATTGAACTAATCAAGAACGAAAACATGCAGCGTATATTTTCAGCAGTCCAAGTGTAAATAAGTCACTAAGAGTGAGTTGCACCGTCAACTTTAACATGCCCAGAAAAACGCAAAGTATGCCATTTTGTCTAAACGTCGTCGGAGCGCGTGTTAAAATCATCAAATTTGACGGGGCACCCTAAGGCCACGCCCTTAATTGCCTGAAGAAATATATATTTTTGTTAAACCCAAAAAAAATTGACTGTTGACCAGAATGCTTGATGTAGTTATTCGGAGCTAATCTCGTATGCACAGCTTCCAGAATTCGGCCGCATACCTGACGTGCCCAGGATTGTGCCAGGTAATCTGCGGCGCGCGCCCGCATTCCTGCCTCGTGTGGCCATTGAACGTAGCAAAGAGAAATAGTACTGGAATAAAGCCTAAAGATTTGTTAAAGTATAAATTACTAGCTTTTTCGCGCGAGATTTTCTCATGGAAACATTTATTTTTTAGGATGCAAGGTACCTTATGTCCTTCTTCGTATTTCACACTATGTGTATGCAAAAATTTGTTCAGGCCAGTTGTTTCAAATACTGGTGTCAGATTTTATTCAGGCCGGCTAAAATCATCTAACATGACTTTTACGACTACTTACCGCCATCTAGTGACAATTAGTCGCATACACTCCACATCAACCAGACAACCAGTGTGCAGGTTTCCTCGCGATGGTTTCCTGCACTGGAAGCGTGTAGTCTATGAAATGTATTATGCATGAGTCAGATTGGCATACAAATTCATGCGGCACGACTAGGATGCAAACCTGGCCTTGTTCAAACCTAGGCCCTTTTGGTTCAAGGACTGGTCTAGCCGCACTAACAGACGCCCAAGGCGTGTAGAAATTAAAAGTAATAATAAAACTTTTGTATTATCACCTCCGCACCACAATTAAAAATTACTACGTAGTTCGGACGTACCGCAGGCTAGCCGCATCAAGTTTTTACCAATTCCACCTTCCCAAGAGCGCAGATCCAATTAAAACCAAGCTCGTATTGTACCCATTAATACAAGAGCACTATTTTACACGGACCCGCTAGGTTTCTGCTCTTAAATCTATGTAATAAACAAAATTTGAATCAGATTTTGTATAACCCTTTTTATATTACGCTGCGGGAAACTATGTGACATGATCATTATTTTGAATGATCATGTTAAGTTGATGAACTTTGTGAATAATTGGAACTCTGGTGACATTCTTACTCATCATAACATGAAGAGGCATGTCATATGTAGTTTTCATCGACCACCACTTGCTTCCGGTGAAGGAAAACATCGCGAGGAAACCTGCACACTGGTTGACAGTTTGAGTTCACTAGTGTGAATGCGATTACTTCCCACTAGAAGTGGTAGACGGAAAAGTGTCAGATGCCTTTAGGTGACTTAAATAAAATGTGATAGCCATAGCCATGTAGGTGCTTCGGGGGGAACATGAGACTTTTTTGTATATCAATTTATGGAACGATTTAGAAATTCACCCAATGTTTCCCCACAATGATCTTGTTTCATAAGTATAATGTCGCAAATCATTGTCTAGTTTAGCTTACCTAAATTATGTTATTGCGAAGATAAATCTTTTTAGAATTACACGCAAATTACATTAGTAAGTAGTTCATCTTTCAGGAGTAGGCCCACATGAGGAGATTCCACGAAAGTTTTTGTAAATGATCCAGGGTCGGACTGAAAAGCCAAAACAGACAGATTGGCACAGAAAATAAAGCTGTATGGCTATATCTGCGGCGATATCTGCAGCACCAAAAACGTATACATGATTGTAAAATTTACATCTTTGTTGACGTCACTGTATTAGATGGAAATAAATTTGGTAATACATATTTATACTAATATTATAAATGCGAAAGTCTGTCTGTTTGTCACGCAAACCGATGGGCCGATTTTGATGAAATTTGGAATAGATCTAACTGCGGACAGCAATCTATAATTACTAATTGTTTTACTTCTATTAAAATAAACTTTCCTCATAAAGGCTAAATAGAGTCTTTATGAGTCTCTACTCTATATGGTTCAATAGAACAAAAACTTCAAAGTTCTTTCTGGAAATAGAAATCTCATACCTAAAACCTGCGTGCCGTCTATTTTCGAGGGCCCAAATAAACACACGCCTAATCCGCTCCTGGCCCTTGTACTGCAGAAGAGGATCAATTTATTATTTCTATATTAGATTTGCAGGTCTCGCCGCAAGCCACGAAACATATGGATGTAATAAAGTATAATCTAATAGACAGAAAATGTATTGTAGACAATAAGGATAGGGATAGACGGACAGAATTTATTGGGATACGGCGACCTGCGGATGTTCTTGAGGCGGATGACATGAAGTAGTTTAAACGAAACAATTTCCAGATAGACAGGATGACTTTTTCTACATTGGCATTATTTTGTCTACATGCTCAGTCCACAACAACAACAACAACAACTTTAATTTTGTTTTATTATTCTAATCTGCTGATCCATACATTTTCCTTGAGTTAGGTATTTGATTTGGTATGAAACAGCTGATATTTTCTTCGCGATTTAAGGATTTCTCCAATACAAAAAGTTGTTCAGTATCATGCACTGAGCAATTAGATAAAATAATGCCAATGTATATAAGGTCACCCTGTAGTCAACGTTTTATCCAATTGAACAAAAGCCTTAATATTATAGCCATATAGATTATATAATATTATTAGTATTAGGTGGCCATTATAAAAATATATATTCAATTATTTTTGTCACCGATCATCGAGAAGTAGATGGCGGATCGATATCGACAAATTCCTACCAAAATTACCGTGCTTACAATAGAAATAGACGAATGAAAGAAAAAGGGAGGTCTTTGTCCAGCAGTTGGACACACACTGCAGATATGCACAGGCTTGATTAAAAAAATAAAAGCTTTTAAAAAATAGAAATGTTTGTCAAATAAAAATATAAAAACAAATCAATCAAAACCAATCTGTTAGTTGGGTGTGAGACGGACTGTTTGGGAATAAACATGGAAAATACTACGTAAGTAAACCTTTGCATGAAAATACTGGCCGTGTGACATGTTTGGGGCTAAAATAATTGAATTATTTTTCAGTATTATTCCATTCTATCCTTCCATCATATATTTGAAAGTGTTTGTTTGTCCTATTTCACGTCAAAATTGAGATTTGGATTGAGGTGATTTATGGATGATAGTTGGAGACCTGGAAAGTGATTTATACTAATTTAAGTAAGCTCAGTATTTAAATAAGCTACGTAACACAAACAATATCACAAACTCATCAAGAATCACTTTAGTTGGTCTAATATAGATTCAGCACAAATGTATAATTAAAATGCCCTTAAATATCCTAAATAGCCATCAACTTGAAATGCACGGAGAAAGTTATAAAATGACTATAAAATCACAGGTAATATAATTCGCTTACAAAGTAATGTTGAGAGGATTTGGAATTTTATGGAATTCGGAAGCTCCATAAAAGCTCTATAATAACCGGGACTCAATAAACGATAAACCGTAAAACGTTAATCAATAATTCAGGAACATTAAAATTGATACGCAATTTTCATTTTATAAGCTCCTGTTAAAAGCTCTATAGATCTGCGAACAAAAGGGAATGAACACGTTGTGTACAAACAAAACGCGACATTAATAATGCTTTTCAACGTCCATTTTTACAAATATCAATATTTTCTGTCGGTAAATATTTATTTTTAAAAACAAAATCTAACAATGCATACTACGGATGCATTTCAACAAAATAAATACAATGCAGAGAGGCTACGTTCGCACAAACGCTTTTTCAGCGCGAGTTAAAAATGCGTTGCATTGGAACATACGAATATCCATGGTGTCACAGGGTGAGGGTGTCAGGGTTCCGTGGCCAAATGGCAAAAACGGAACCCTTATAGATTCGTCATGTCTGTCTGTCCGTCCGTCCGTTTTTTATACGTCATAAATCGTAAACCGCAATTTACCATCATTTAGGTACCGAATTATAATGTCTACTTATATTAATAACATATTTCTTAAAACATCGATCAACAAGAACCTTTATGTTATGTTACTTGCCCTTCATGGGCGAGTCCGACTCGCACTTGGTCTCTATTTTTATCACAAATTAAACTCATAATGTTGGAAGTAAGGTCAAATGTCCATGTCACTTATATCAAAAGCGTTTTAAAATCGCCAACGTCGATAGTTATTTTAACTCTAGTGCGAACGAGGCCTTTTACTCAATAAACTTACCGAATGCACTTGGAACCGCCGCGTATTCTTAAGGCAGAAATGCAACTCTAATAGAAAATCCATTTATGCTGAAGCGTAGCTACTTGCTTACCGCAAATGATCAGAGCTAGAGATGTTCCGTTCCGCTGTGTGCAATATAGCAACTCTCGTGCTAATTGCTGCGAGTAGTATGGTTTCCGCCCTAGAATAGGACCAGTACTTATCCTGCCGTGGGTGTTTCAAGAGGCCACTACGGCCTTGACAGTTTTAAGATAGCAACAGTCTCAGAGAGCATAGACATGAGGCGGTCGGTCGTAAAAAATATAACCTAATCTTCATATTATGAAGTTTATTGTTTATATGGCTTAAGTAGGTTACAGGGCTTCTCACAGCCGTCAATGGAACCTGGAAGATGCATGTATGAGAGAGAGAACGAGTGTTGCCGGGTATGTTGATATCATACACATTGTTGGCTATATATGTAGAAGTCTAGTAGAACAGTTAGCCGCTCCAGACAGGCAGAGAGCTTCTAAATATTTCTTATATATTTCATAGATTTGGTGAAGTATCACTGACATTTATATACTTTTTTATATAATCAGACAGGCAAGATCAGACGTAAACCTGTTGCCAATACGTATAATATAGATGCCTGCCATTGCTCCGACTACTATAAAAGATGCCGAAGACAATGCGAAGTAGAAAAAAAGTAGGAAATCGGTTCCTGGACTCTGACGCGTTAAAGAAGCAACCGCGAAATCGCCACCCGAAATTGCAAATTCGCCGATATTATCGCACTATTTAATGTTTGCAACATAAAAGTTACATAAATACCAGAGATACTTCTGCATTGTATTTTGCGCATCCACCTTAATAGATCCCCCCTGCACTTCTAGAAACACTAACATCATTGGGTCCGTGAGGGGGGGACCAATGAACCGGCAAAGTTCTTATGTTATTGGATTTGAGATGCACTATTTTGAATTTTGCGTTTGCATTTAATAACTTTATCTGGTGTGGTTATTACATTGTGTCTTTATTCTGTTTGGAAGTTAGTAAGTTTGGAATGTTTTATATTTTTTTTTGATGTCAAAATATAAATATCCTTAGTCGGCACTAACCTTCAAAGTACAAAGAAAATAAATTCATATAATACATACAGTTAGATCTCGACTGGACCTAGTGCAGTGCTGTCATAGAAGGTGAAAAGAAACTGTAATAAACTAAACTAACCATTTAATAATGGTTTCAAAATGGTAGCGAGATACGTCGTCTCTCGAAGAAGTCTAAGGCAGAGATTCAAAAGTCACTAGAAGTTGTTGTTTCATTGCAGGTGGTGTTCACCATCGGTTCGGTAATCGATAGTCAATATATGTTGCATAGAATGTTATACTGCGCCATAGTACAGAGATATTTTTATGTACTTGAGATATAGTAGCTAATTTATTACCATATGATGTATAGTCTCTTCAGTTTTGTGCGAAGTACTTACAGAAAAATCTACCTCTTCTCTGCAAAATTAATAAAAACTTGAAATAAACATTACATACACTCTCCGGCTTTCTATACGATCTGTTGAGTTATCAATTTGTTTCTAGAAAACGAGCCTCTGGGATTTAAAAACATTGCTTAAATCACCCCGTCGTCGGAGGCTCCCAGAGACGTCGACGTCTGACTCTTTGAAGAATTAATGCAAAAGCAATTCCCTTCTGTCTGCGACAAGTCAAAGGACGAACGGACGCCATATTGTATTAATTCCGACCACTAATCTCGTCCGGCGTCCTCACTGGGCGCCGGAAGGCTGTGCAATGCTATGCGTGTCTGAAAAATTACGGTGGGATGACACTAGCCACACGTATACGTAAGTTTGTTTATTATAACGATATTGGTACATCGCGTCGCGTTGCCTTGTTACATTTTTAAGCTCAGTTAGGACACTGGGCCAATACGGTGAATTGCTAATGCCAAATCCTCTTAAAAGAGGTTTACTCTTTTTCAGCGTCTTCTTGCAGTCGATAGCTAATAAGCATTCGAGCTGCCTTCATTAAAGCAAGCCACGAGAGCTATTGATTTTATTCTAATAAAGGTAATTTCGCCGTAAAATGTCGTGCATTTTTGAAAGAACCCCTCCAATCCAGTCTTTTTGTCCTGTCTGTCCGACGACGGTCGCAATTAATACGCTCTGCGGAATCTTTTAAGCCTATAAAGCCTCCGTCTAGGTATCATTCAAAGCTGAATATAAATCATATAAACGCTGTGCAGAGTGAAGTAATAAAGTTGTTTTTATTTCTCATGTTTTCAGATTGAAATGTGTAATTAACTTTTAATTAAGTTTTATTATTTATTATTTATAGTTATTGTATTTTAACTTTGACGCGAGAAATTATTATGTACTTGTAATGAGAGTTGTTGTACGCGTGCCGAAACAAAACAAGTAAAATCAAACAGCGCGCGATTCTTGACCTTTATGTTACACTTTTTCGTCCCTTTTCGCGGATTATAGTGGATGTGACATCAAAAAAAATTATGGTGTAGGATGGGTGTATGGCCAATTAACTTTCAGTGTGTGAAATTTACCAATAATTTGGCAAAAAAAAAAATGACACTTTTATGATTTTTCTACCTTAATTTTGCCTACTTGGATAGTAGATCAGTTTTCCGTAATTTTAAAAGTCATACGACTTTTAAAATTACGGAAAACTGATATACTATCTATCTATAGGTATACACTCATAGACTACATATACCTACACTCGATAAGTACAGGATTTATCAAGAGTATATGTAGTAGTATGTACATACATAGTACATGTCAAAGTACCTTGAACGCCCAACCCAAGCTCTTGTGGAGAGAGGAATGGCTCAGAGATTAAATTTAAAAAGTTATTTATCCACTCGCGCGTGGTAACGTGCGAAATGGCTGTTGTAAGTGGATTGAAAGGTTTAACGTCTTTGTCTGTGATAGCACTTAGAACTTTGAAAATTTGACCATTTTTAGTCATTGTCATGTAATTTTTGTTATTTAACATTGGTTTGTGTCTGTAATTTATGAAACATGCAACTGTTGCCCGCAGCTGCGCCCGCGTTAGCCTCTGTTTGACCTTAGCTTTTATTCCAAATTTAATATTAAATCGGCCTAATGGTTCAGCCGTGAAAGCTGACAGACAGAAAGATATAAAGACTATCGGATGTATAATATTGGTATAGACTAGCTGAGTGTAGAGGTCTTTCAATAAAATTTTCTATTTATAGCTAAACACAGTTTGAATGTAAGTCGGACATGCTTTTTTACCAGAAATTAAAAATCGTGATCTATCTATAAATTTGTCTATGATTAGAGCGCAATTTTCCGCAACAGCGGGTGTTACGAAACGCGCGTGTAAGCCCATCGCGTATCATTTCTATAGACACGGTCCAGGCTCAAACTAGACTGTTCAAAAAAGGCCAGTCCTATATTCAAATACGGCTGAAAATGGGTCAAAATGTCCATTTTCGGTCGGATCCCTCCTCTGGAGTATATAATTTTTCGCGCCATTTACCATTGGACGTGATCACGCGTGCGCCGTCAGCATGCGGCGACGTGACCTGGCGGGAGCAGTCCATCTTACTGGCTGCTTGAGGAAGTCTTTTTGAACTCTTGGAAACTAAAGTATAGCTTTTGGGATATATTTTAGGAACTAGCCTAAAAACAGTATTGTTATAACAGTTCTGTTATTTTTAATAAAGAACTATGCTAGTTGTTCGCTCTCGTGAGATTTCCGTAATGATAAGTACGTTGTGTATAATTTCAGATTTTATTCGTTCGTTAACCGGTTAGTAGTATAAGTCCCGGAACATTTAAAATAATGTGTGTCAAGATAAAAACTTGCATCATTGTAATAGCGACTGTATATTTGTGTGCCGTGTTCTTTTATTGTAAGGCCTAGAACAGACGGACAGACGAAACGCAACGAAACTGCCAATCCTTGTTAGGTACGTGTTCTGTAACGAGCCCGCATATAACACACAAACAAACGCGGCGATTCAAAACCGTTGTAAAAGTCGAGTTTTCTACTCGTTAGAAGTTGCGACCATTTATTCCGTGGCTAACAAATATTCAAAGAAAATAACCTGCAGTTTTTTAACCTTAGACAATACAAAGTATAATGAAGTATCACGTTGCTATCATCTATCTTTCATAGAATAAACATTTTTATTTAGTTTTCTTCAGAATTATTCTTTTGAGCTACGAGAAGCATTTCCACGAGAAAATTTTATTACTTTGTAAAAACTAAAACAAGAACTGTATTCCTAGTAAAGAAAATGTTGATAGTCTAGAAATAAGATAAAAATAAATAAATAATAGTCTAATTAATTATCTTTCACTCTCTCGTGTAAAACGTTTCCAAGGCTTCTTCCACAAAGGTTCGCTTTACTGCTGTTTCTTCTCCATTAATTTGACCAATAAGTTAATTATTAACTAGCGGCTACCCGCATTTCCGCCTGCGGTTGCCTATGTGTAACTTCGGACCACTAACTACTTCTCCAAATTCCATTAAAATCTGCCCAGCAGTTTAACCGTGAAAGTGAGATAGATTGTCGCATTTATAATATTTGTATGGATGTACTAGTACCTATACAAACTTGTAAGAATTGTTTCTCTGTACCATAACGAGTAATGCGAAATACTAACTGAAACAAGAAAATGCAGCACAATACGTTATTTGTACAGCTTCGAATTCAAAGGCTCTCTCAACGAGCTTTTTATTGAATAGAAATAAATAAAATGCCATGCTGTTCCATGCCATCCATTCCTAGAATATGTACAGGCGACGCCACGTCAACCTTCCAAAATCATTTAAAAATTGACTGTATTGACGTGGCATAGTATCATGCAGTTGATTTATGTACTGTGTAGTATATAGTAGGGAATTTTCTATAGATATCAAAGCAAATATAAAAAAAGTTCATTGGCACTCGCAGTGTCGTTCCGAATTTTCAATAACAGTTTTTTAATATCGTTTTTGCTGGGTGCTCTTTTTAATTGAAATTATAAATTCCAAATGATTTTCTCTTTATTTGAAACTATTGTTTTACAGTTTATTGAATTAAACTAAATAAATTTATTTTGCATACTGTTATTTGATGTTACTGCTATTGCCTATGGAGTATATACAAACAAATAATAGAAAGAGACAAAAGACACTGATTGAGTAAGCCCCAAAGTAATTTCGAGACCTGTGTTATGGGCTAAACATATGCAATATATTATTAAGATAAAGATCCAAGACCCAGGTCAATCAATATCATTTTCCGGGCGGAATGGCCGACAGGGCTCATCTGACATAGATTTCATTAAATTTTTACGTCATACCTTTTGGAAAACTTTAATAATATGAATCTAAATATAAAATGTAGAAATTCTCAAATTTTCCTATCTTTTCATAGTATGTTTAATTTTTCATTTCTCCTAACTTTACTAGCAAGAAATATGTATACGTATGTTACAAGCTGTCTTGTTAACTGTAAGACTAAGTGTAGTACATGTATCTTCTACAGTATAAAGTGGAGGGAGACTAGAGGGATGTCCTAACGCGCCACTAAACCGAGGTGGCAGAATAATCCAGACGTTTCTGAATCTAAACCATGTGGGTATTCTCTGCGGGTGTCGGCGTCCTAACTTAGATTCAACAAGGCAATGCCGCGCCGTGCTGCGTCAATCAATCAAAATCTATTTTTAAAATTGATTATTAACGAAACGAGAAATTATGCGAACAAAAACTATTTGCGTAACGTTTACTCCATGTCGAGATCACATGGCTCATTCGATGTGGATTTATCATATATTTGCATGGAAATTTGTTCTGTCATTTATTTTGTTCTGTCATGTCATATCGAGATGTAGTCCTATAGTATTGATATGAATCTTTGCCATGCACATTTTCAACTGTGCTCTTGCGTGTTGTTACCGTTATCTTTCACATGCACACCTGGTCGCACAGCACTCCGCCATTCAGAGAGGACACCTTAATACACACACTTCTAAATCTAGACCATGAAGGAATTCCCCGCGGAAGCCTTACGGGAAATATATAGCCCTAGATTTTCCAATTAGGTGCAACTTGAAGCTCATATTTCTGTTGCGGGGCTAAATTACCACTTGAGGGACTTGATATTGGCGTTCCTACGGTAATCCTCAAGTTCGGCTTCGCTATTAATGCAAGATGGCGGGTAAATTATGTTGATTGGCGTTACGTTACGTCAGCGCTGGATTTAAATAATGACGCTATTTGCGCTATTTGGATGGCTTAGTGCCTAAACATACAATCGTTTGTCTAGACTCCGGACCGGCCCGTGCCATATCAACATACTTACAAAAAAAATAACAGTATTGATAAATGTAGGGAGACCCCTACCAAAGCCAAAGTCGACTCGTTAAGAAAAAGGTAAAACGTAATCAAAGCCTGTCTTTTCCTGAAAAATAAATGACAAATTGTACATCCGTAACATATTATTTTTATTTCATTCGAAACGTCGCAAAGCAGACGAGTGACAATAGCTTCAGATTTCCCAGAATCCTAATTTAATATTTCGCGCATTGTTTTCTGTCTCATAGAATGTTCTATTTGTCATTTCCCGTTACCATTAAGGTTTTTCAACTTGAATTCTTATTTATAATGGTGCTTTACTACCGTAACACCAAACCACGTACAGGTTTTAGAGTTACTTTCAATTTTGTTTACCCAGGGGACGAATCTGGCAATGGCCATCTGATCCTGGAAGAAGGATCAAACCAGCAGTTCTTTGGGATAAACCCTGAGGCTTAATAATATCAAGGAGTGTCAAAAGTCAGATAATTAAGGATGCCGAAGGCCGTGAGAATGAGAAGTGGAGAAGAAAAAGTAGGAAACCGGACTCTGAGCTCCGACTTTTGATGACTAGCACACCTAAGGAAACACTTAGAGACACTATGAGAGAGAGTTTTTGCTGGGTGCTCTTTTTAATTGAAATTATAAATTCCAAATTATTTTCTCTTTATTTGAAACTATTGTTTTACAGTTTATTGAATTAAACTAAATAAATTTATTTTGCATACTGTTATTTGATGTTACTGCTATTGCCTATGGAGAGACATGTACAAACAAATAATAGAAAGAGACAATAGAGACACTTAGAGACACTATGAGAGAGAGATACCATACGTCCTTTCCTTATGGAATTAACCCAGCTCGTTTATTAAGAGCACACTGCGTGACAACAGGTAATGACACGATTGGTATCAGCTCAACTGCAACGAACACGCGAGCTTTTGGATCGACGTTTGATTACCTCGTAAATAAAAAGCTAATTCCATTTACTTGCACTTCTAGGATTGCATTTGTACACGAGTGCCTATTAAGTGGTATAATGGACCTTCCAATTTTACAAGCTTCTTATTAGAATAAACATTTATTTATATTTGTTAACATGTGTGGTGCATAAATTTGAACATTGTATTTTTGTAATGGATTATTTATTACAATAATAATATTGTAGTATAATCTATCGACGTAAACAAAAAGGTCTGGGAATAAAAATTCAATACGTTTCTGAAAAAAATAATGATGTAACTTTATATTATGTTATAGCGAGTTTTTACAAACGCGATTAATTAAATTTTGAGTAAGATATAATTTTGTTTTTTGAAAATATGAAAATTTCATCAATCAGTGAGGGGGATTTATTGAAAGTTTGGTGTTCCGGAAATTTTAATTAAAATACACTAAGTACCGAATGTATAAAATAATGAATGTACAAAGGATCACTCATATGTTTGCATCATTACGCTCGTACAACCAAGGAATCACTTTTCACAAATCAATAAATTTAAATAAGTCCTTGCCTCAATGTAACATAATATAACCCCTTATATGCTAATTTCGTGTTCTCTAATTTATTTTGTCATTATTCTATCTTAGTTCTACAGTTGCAATGTGATTAAATTACAAACCAATACAATTAGTAATATGTTAGCATCAAATCACAAGTGTTTACTAGTGTGTATACATGCGTATTTGTCACTAGATAGTGAAAGGTAGTTGTATACGTAAAAGTGATGTCAGATGCCTTAAAGCGACTTGTATAAAATCTGACATCAGTGTATATCTAAATAACACACTCAATAAGAGAATATTTGTAAGTTCTTTTCTATAATCTGTCATATTTTGTATTCGAGGGTGGCTATAACGATATTTTTATGCAAATCGCTTGGTCTCACCTGCCTCTCGTTTATACCTACGTAATTTATGCGAATGTCGGAGTATGTATATAGCTTTAATAATGCACCAATATAAATTTGTAATAATTTCATTATATACTCTTGTATTTACGTTTATCGAGTATCCTTAAATTCTTACGTCTTATGAAAAGAAGTCCCCCTGTGTCGTCTGTATGAACGCGATTAACTGAAAAACTACCAGACGGATTTTTGTATAGTTTTCACTAATAGTGTGATTTTTGAGAAAGGTTTAAGTGTATAATTTATTATAGTGTTACCCGAGCAAATCCGGGACGGGTTAATAATAAAAAATAATAAAAAGACGGGTTATTTGTTTTCAAGGAAGTTATCGAACATTTTAATAAAATTTCGCCTGTAGTTTTATTTTAATTGACTGACACATTCAATAAAATAAAAATAAAATAAAATGAAATTTTGCGTCATCTTCGTTGCATGATATGAATTAATAAATATTTACAGGATACTACACTTCTAAACTAAAACTATAAAAAGGAAATGAATGTAAGTTTGTTTATGTGTAGTTTTTCGGCTGTTCATCTTAGTAACTGTTCAACCGATTTAAAATTCTTTAACCTTCACAAACCTATATTATTTCTGAGTGACATAGTGTACATTTTATCGATATTCCCACGAGAGCGAAGTCCCAGGACGCAGCTAGGTTTTAAATTAAATATAGTCCGATACTGCTACTGTTTTGTGTATTCTTTATAAATGTAATCCAACCAAAGTCTATGTGTCTCACTTTCACGGCTAAACCACTGGTAAATATTGATGAATTTAAATTCGATATTAATGACCGACCATATCGTCAAACATGTTATATCCAACAAATACAAATGTCCTAGATTCGTCAACTGAAGCGAAAATCAATTTCCTTTTTGTATATTTAACGTGTTCTGGCTCGAATCATTTTATAATCTGTTGAAAATGTTGCAGCGGCAGCGTGCCATATTTAAATGCATTTTGCTCCAAACGAATATAAATTGGGACGCCAATGACATCGACGATGCAGTCGCCAGCGCACTACAAGCCAATTTTATGATAATATTTATTTTAACCGCATTTAAAGGCCACCATCCAGTGTTGTGTACGCTACAAACTCAACTCAGTACCGTTGAGAGTTTACGAAACGGAAACCGACATCTCTAAAATTAATTAATTTCTCTAAAACCTGTTAAAAGTCACCTCATCTTGATTGCAATGGCTTAATCAATCAAACTAATAGGTTAGGGATTAGTTTGATTTTTAACTTTAATTTTTAACTTTAAACTTTAATCACTTATTTCTATTATATAAATATTTTATAAATAAGTGATTAAAGTTTTAATGTGTCTCAGCAAATTTATATTTCAGAAGGACAAACACGACATACAAACCACAGAAATGGAATATCGGAATCAGAAATAATATAGAATCTGTAAATTTTAATTATTAACTTGTAAGACAAATACGATCATACATTACCAAATATAGTGCAGCGTTGTCGATGATGGATTACGTACTCTACCTTCATATTACTGCCTCGTTTTCAGAACGTTTTTACAGTCGTTACATTATCATTCTGACATAATTAATACAAAATGTTTGGTCTCGTCCATTACCGTCAGCCTTGCAAACTGAAAATTGTGAAATATTGTGCAAGTTCTCGTAAAATGATCCAGAAATAGCGACGTTAGTGCCCTGGGATTTGTTCGCTCGAAACGAAACTTGAAGCTCGATTCGCACGCATCTCGAGACTCGATTCAAAACGAATCCTTTTCTATCGTTTCAATATATTCTTATCGTATGTCTGGATACAATTTTGTTTTACTGTACAAATAGTTCAATGTTTACAAAAGAAATATTCATTAATATAACAGAATGTGACGTAACTTGTGTGGCGAAATTATATATGGAAAATTATTTAATTAGTTGAGTGAATGAACGTTCTTTAAAATCAAAGTTATGACTATTTTATAATCGTATAATTTAAAATTATAATATATGTTATTTTAGTAAGAACAAAAATTCTAGAAGTGATTATGAGAGCTAACCCTAAATAAATTGAAATACTAGCACAAGAAAGGGACAAGAAGAAGAAATTAGAACAAAAATAACCTTTTTATTATTTGATTTTTACAACTTAAAGGTTGACTCTATATGACCAAGTGATAGTCTATAGTGATAGACTGTTAGATAATGCATTGACAATGCCAACTCTCATATGGTTAACTTTTAAAATTATGCAATAAAGTTAATAATGATTTCAACGACTTTTTTTTAGCAATTTTTGTACTTTTATAAATTTCATGCAATGAAGTTCAAATAAATAAAATATGATTTTAATTTGTTTCAGGGCTGTCGCTGTCTCCATTCGTGCGGCACTGGCAGCCGGCGGCGTACGCGCCGCTGGTCGACCGCCGCACGCGCCGCTCCACGCCCCCGCGACCGACAGCACCCCCCCTCAAACTCACCTTCCGGGCACATAACAGGTATTTGTCTTAGAAGATAAACCTCATGCCAGCTCCACACTCGTCGAACTGTTTGCCAAAAAACTTGGTGGTTCGATACATATTGCTGGTTGTTCATTGCGGTAAATAAAAGCACTCTTTCTAACTACGTAATGTTTACGCATTCGCGTCGTTTTGTTTGAGTCCGGCGACATTGTGGAACTGGCATCACGTTATTGGTATAAAATAGTGTATTATACATCAAGTTAACAACGTGGGAAGTTACGTCGAGGGTGAAATGTCGGACTAATTCATAAAAAAGTTAAAGTATACTTTAAGCGAAAATATGTTTTGTCTTTTTCTGTCAATGACAAATATTATAAATTGCGATGGTGATAAAACATATTTTTGCTTAAATTTGTTTTAGCTGTTTTATAGATTAGATTTTACGGATCCTTACTTAGAATTTCGAACTTTACAAGCAAATATTAGTACGAAAATTCATAACATTACCTAAAATTATAGAATATTAATAGATTTCCTTATAACAAATGCGTTAAATTCACTCTCTTTTTTGTTGAATGTGTGACGATACTAAATTGCATCTCCTCGTGTCGTACCTACACGTTGAGAGAAATTACCTAAGATAGATTGGTTTGGTATGTTTTTTTTTATCCATTAGTCAGGGAGAAATCCATGTCCAAAAAAAATCAGTACAAAACTAAATGCATTGGAGGCTATTGGATCCATTTACCGATGTACAATTGTGGATCAGAGACGGGATAAAAAGGGGATTGGTAGCTATTTAGACCGGGCCACTTTGTTCCTCCACCAAACTATCCAGAAGCTATAAACTTGACAAATGGCGTCCGATAAATGTTGTTTAAGGCTAGATTAAATTTCTCTAAAGCTATGCTATCCTGGTACATTTGTTTAGTGCTGATGTGATGAATAGTTTCAATTTAATTTAGTGATTTAAAGGAAGCTTTATAGTTAAGATAGGAAAAGAGATTGATATAAAAATAGCTCTCCTAGAGTCGTATTTCTCATGTCTGAGTATCAAGATCTTTGAAAAGAAACATAGAAGAAACGATTTCCTCAGCTGTATTAATGAAGTAAATTCTTCTTACTATCTCAAAAAATAAATTCCACACACTATCTAATCATTAACTAAATTACAGAGTATATCCTATACCGCTACGCTAACTATATTAAAACGCTAACGCGAACACTAAAGGCTCTTTGTTTTTTAGTTGTTCAGATTCAGGACTCAAACCTCTATTGAAAAAGTAAAAAGCATGATCACTTTATTGTTCATTAAACGTGTTCAAAGCCAACTACAAATATCAACGATACTAATTAGAAGAAAAACAGAAAACACAAACAGATTTCCAGCTCACCAATTCTTCTATATAATTAACTCAAGCAAGTCAGAAACTCGTTTCATAAATACTTTGTATTGCAAATTTTATTTATTTTTAATTCATTCATTCATGTATGTATGTATACCCATACTTATTATATTATAAACATAAAGTGTCTTTGTTTGTCCTTCTTTCACGTCAAAAGGCATTATTAAATTGAGGTGATTTTTATTTTTTTAGTGTTGAGTTAGTCGGAAAGTTACAATATTAACCCGAGCAACAGCTAATAAATATAAAATTCGTTTACAAACCTATTCGATTATATCACTGACAGGTACATATCGAGTTATCAACTCGACTCCAACTCCAACCAATCTAATTTACATGAAATGTGATTAACATGTAATATTAATCGAATTTTATTATTTTCGATCTGAAAGAACACCAATAAACAATTATGATATACCTATTCACAGGAATCAAGAAATTATTATTATAGATTTATTTATTTTTTATACTACTGAGTATACGGCATGCATGCCGCCCACCTGATGAAAAGTGGTCACCGCAGAATATTAAACGCTATTTAGATCTTGTGATTTTTGTTACTGAATGTAATAAATACAATGAACAGAGAAGACAAAGATTAAATCAGAAGAAAAATAACTCATAACATAACGTGTATATGAATCATGAACCAGTAAAAACAAAATTAAACTATCTGAAACAGTTTCCGATGCCTGACATTAATTTGGTTTTCACTTATAATTTATAATTTGCTGTGGCGGAAAGTACGGCTCTCCGAAAATATGAAATTTGTTTTAACTATTCGAAAATATGTAGTTTATTTGAAACGTAAAACCAGAGGGAGTGACATAATGTTGGTTTGGTAATCTAAAACATAGAGTTATATTAATATTATTATATACATATTTTTTTTCTCAAACAGAAGAACACCCGTCGTTTCAAAAAAACTACTCAAATATTTGAGTGACAGTTAAGCAACAACCTCCTGGCTTTCAAAGCAAATAACGGCGCTCCCATGACGTACCGCAGGTTATACATGCAGTATGTCACGACTGAGGTAATCGAATATTCCAGAGTCCAGACTAATCTGCTTGATGACTGGAAGCATTATGAGCAACAGCGCTAGGAAATAACGAGACTGTAGAAGTATAACTTGTGGATAAAATATATTTTATCATATTTTTGCTTAAATTTGTTTTAGCTGTTTTATGGATTAGATTTTACAGAGCCTTACTTACAATTTCGAACTTTACAAGCAAATATTACAGTTACAACTTAACGGAAAAGATTCGCTGATCCTTTAAGTTGAACTCATCTTGACTTTAACGCTGTTATAAAATACTAGCGACCGGCCCCGGCTTCGAATAGGTACAATATCATGCACATTATACACATATAAACCTTCCTCTTGAATCACTTTATGTATTAAAAAGCCCGCCCCAAAATTCGTTGCGTAGTTTTAAAGATCTATGTATATAGGGACAAACAGCAAGGAAGCGACTATGTAGTGATGATTACTTACGAATATTTAGAGCAGATATATCACCTGGTGATTTGACATCAATGTGTGAATATACAGTCGAAAGCACGTCAAGTTATCCAAACCCATAACAAAATCGCCGCTATTGCGGTTGCATAGAGTTCCATGCAGGGTAATTTGGGAAGGGGTGAGCTGTACATCTGATTCTATCGGTGAGATTATATTACATAATATATATACAGATAGATAACAACAACTTTTTTTCAATGTTACCATACCATGTTTAGTCGATTTTGATAATTTAGCCATGATGTAGCCCTGTGTTAAGCTGTTTTTCTTATCTGTTTTTGATTATTTTTATATTACATTCATGTGGTTGATATTTCAGCTATGAAAAAAGTTCATTGTAGAAATATCAATGATTAATTCTGTACAGTTTTTATTCCGTGTTACCCAATTCCCTTAATTAAAACGATTGGGTCCAATAGGACTATTCATGGGTTTTACTTGCATTGATTGGACATGCCATAGTAACGAGACGCGACCGAATGCCGAATCAATATTATATCTGCTGATTTCCTATCTTTATGATTACTGAATATTTCAGTCGATTCGATTCGACCTGAATCGTTCGATGACGGCTTTCAATAATTGTGAATGTTGTTCCACTGTTCAAATGGGTTTTAAATTTGTTGAATGTGATGAAAATGAAGGTTTTCTACAATACGGTAAAATAACGGCTATATTTCCCATTTTACAAAAACCTCTGCCGCTCAAAAACTACTGCACGGATTTTCATGCGGTTTTCACCAATACATCTGTATGTGTTCTTGAGGAAGGATTAGATTTTGTTTTTACCCAAGCGAAGCCGGGACGGGCCGCTAGTTTTAAATAATAAATTAGACAAATATGCAGATATCATATTATCTTTTAGTAGTTTTATTTTTATAACAACCTCAAATGAAATGAGGAAAAAATGCTTATTTTAAAGAATAGGTACATACTCCGTTTCTTAATTAGACTGGACACAGTATTCTTTGGGTGAGATGAACAGTCCTCTTTGGCGTTGAGTTTAACCTACGCGCCGCTGACGTTTAGATAAAATGGGATTACTTTGCGTTTTTCTGCGCAGGTTAAAATCAACGTCAAATTTGTCTTGTGCAACTCACTCTACACTGCATAAAAGAAGTGTCAATTTGAGATTTTGCCAAGAAATTTCCAGCCGATGCGACGATTATATCATCGGGCTACAATACGGCGTCAATTTTATGAAGTGAGGATGTGGCCAATCTTCATGATGGACCTGGACGTTTGTACCTATTACGGGGTGAGATGAGAACCGATTCAAACCGCTTCTAATTTTCTTTTGTTAGTCAAATAGCTGTTGCTAGGGATACGTAATATTCACATCAAAAAATCGCAGTGTGAACTTTTGAAGACCATTTGGAACATTTGCTGAGTCCATTGTTCATGTCCATCACTCAACCAATAGACTGAAAATACGGGAGAATTATTGTACTGCTGTATATTAATTATGCAAACTCTTTTTATATTATTTTTATTTTTATTATGGACTGAAGACGTGGTTCAGTACTAAACATGTGCATTCAGGCATTAAAACGTGATAAAACAAACACTAAGATTTTTCATTTCTAACGGTGGGTTGTGTGTTGTGTCAGCTTTAACGTTAACTTTAACATGCGCAGAAAAATGCAAAGTACACCATTTTGTCTGGCGGCCGGTCAAAATAAACGTCAAAGTTAAAGGTACAACTCACGGTAAGTTTTATGACATAAATGCCCGGTAATCAACACTTCGTCATAAAAATTTTATGAAACCCCCACTTAATTCGTAATTGCAAATTCGTTCTAAATTGAGGCGAATGGCTTTGGCGACGGTTTGAACCTAAATTGCAGTGGAGTGGTGGCTATATAATTTTATGACGGCAGGTCATACCACCAGCGATCGCACTGTGCAACATTTGCGGTGCACTCAATGGTTTTATTACAGCACATGCTTAGCCTGTTATTCATAAAAAGAAGTTAAATTCAAAGTTTTGTCACAATCGCACTTTACACTATTTGATATTGACAGAACGGGACAAAACATACTTTAGCTTGAAGTAGCTTCAACTTTTTATAAATAACGGGGTTAGAGGATACACAACCCATGATATTGTTATAAGTGATATAAGCGAAAAATGGGTTAGGTAATTTGCATACAAATTTTAGACAAGAGAAACACAGATTCCATATCATACTTTTATCACAAACTATTGCATTAATGAATACATTCAAATGAGTACCTATTTCCTAATTCATCAAGCTATTTACATGATATCAAAATTTCTAATTCTCTTAAACCCACAACAAACACGTCATCTGATTCGAACGTACATACATACATCTGAGAATAAATTGTATACACACCATCTAATTAACTTGAGGGAATTAAAACCGGGATACGGGATTATATACTTGGAAAACTTATTTCGGCGTTAAGCCGTCGGAATTTTATTAGTCTTGTTATGTGTCTCATGAGAAGTTTTGTTTAAAACAAACACGAAGACGCTTCTGAACTATTTATTCAAGTCTTTAATTTGAGAAAGGTCAATTTAATATATTTTGCATTACGAACAATACTTTGCGTTGTAATATATATGTTAATGTTAATTATGTATTTCCAATACATTATTGCTATTTTTAATACTAACACTCGAGAGATTCTATAACAAAATAGCGTTACATATTGTCTATAATAGTTGAATATTATCCAAACATTTCAACATAAATTTGGATGTGAAAAAATAGGTTGGAACAATGATATAAAAATATTGTACAAAAAATGTTCATTACACAAGTGGACAGCAAACTTGTCTAAAGAAGAAGTGTGGAAGACGTTGTCTCACGTCGTACAACCTGCAAAACATATTTAGAAGCACGTCTAAAGTCGTGTTATGAAGTCCGTGCTACGTGATCTCTTCGGGGCTCCTCTTTCTCTTGTTAATTTTATAAAAAGGGCTGGGGCCTTACCATCATCTCTTAACGCGAACCACTTTACGACTTAAACTGATCTGCATCGCAAATTCGTACCATCGACTTAATTTTTTGTATGAATGCGATTCATTTTAGGTTCTCAAATTGAACTGAGTTGCATTGGAATCGTTCTGTAAAAGTTGATGGTAGGCCAGGCCTGCAGGTCCTTTCAAAAAAATTATTGATTTTTGCATTTCTATTGTCATTATGTTAGTTTTTCTCATCATTGAAAGTTCTGTGGTGCGGATAGAGTTTAATAAAGTTTCACATTTTTCTTAACGAATAGTTCCAACATTTTTCACAATTTTCAATATCCTTATAATGATTTAATAACTTTCCTATGATTTTTCTCAGCTCTCCCGTGATCCATTAGGATAATTGCAGCCTCTGATAAGTTGATAAGATAACATTGTTATGTTAGTTAATTAAGGGATGATTGATTGCAAGGATCCATTATGGAAAGCTACCCTAATTGTTTGTGGTATGCATCGTCGCTTTTAAATTAAAGCTATACTCCAACCAAACGATTTATGTTATTTAAACTTTCATGGGGAAAAATTTAATTAAATCTCGCATTAGCAGGATTCAACTTGTGTCCGTCATCTTTGACTGTGCACTGAGGTAAAATTATAGCGAAATATTAAATAAATTTCTATGTATATAAATATTTTATATACTTATTCATAGAAACAAAAATAATTATAACTGCATAATATGTGAAGTGATAAATAAATTATAATATATATATATATATATATATATATATATATATATATATATATATATATATATATATATATATATATATATATATATATATATATTATAATTATTATAATAATTATATATATATATATATATATTAATATATATATATATATATATATATATATATAATATATATTATTATATTATTAATATCATTTCAAATAGTAACAAATATAAAGACCTACGCATTTGTTGTATAGTTAAATACAAATTGGTTATTACTTCCATGGAACACATTTTTTTACAAATAGTGATCGCGACTACTGGGTGACCAAGATAACGGTTTTAAATCTAACTTAATAGCGTAATTTGCAGATAAATTAAGTGGTGGGGCCCCTTCAAATTAAGGCAAATTTAGTTTCCAAGATTGCGTTGATTTTACGGTCGCAGACGTCAGTAATTTTCTCAAATTCAATTTGTGATGAATTCATTTTCAAATTTGTTTTAATAAGTGAATTCAAATTGTTAAGTCCATAAATTTTAACGCTAGCATAACTTAAACCTATAACTGCTCGCAACTTCTCCAAATATAATAAATATTTTCATACTAGTATAAAGAATAAACGGCTGAGAAAATAGTTTAAAATGGTCGGTGAAATTCGTATAGCCTCTAACATTTGACCTGATTTAGTGAAACATTGTTCCCAAGATCGGCCTTGTGTAACTTGGCCTTACCCGGCGTCCTAACTGCACTGTTGAATACTACACGACGCGTTGCGACGTTATGGTACCAAATCTTAACGCGATAACACGCGGCAATATTTCGCGCTGCGTCCCGTTGCGTCGTTGCATATGTAGCTAAGCTGGGACGCCTTGCGACTCCGCCGGCACATATGGACTTACTGAAATTCAATTAAATTTACCGATAAACTGTAATAAATAGTGCAATATCTCATTGCCGTAGCGGTGCTACGAGCTCCGAGCCGCTTTTCGTAGCTGCTCGTAGCCGTTGTCTACGACGTAGCACTGTTCGTTATTTACTGTTCTTATTTCTTAAGATTTGCAGTAGTTTAATTTTTCATGTGTTATTTATTTTGGAAATAAATATATTAATAAATAGATTATGGAATGTTTAATAAAAAGTTTAATTTTAAAAGGTCTATATTTAAGTACATTATAAATGAACAAAAGCTCATAAATATTTAAATTGGAAATGATTTCTAACAAAGAGCTTTCGTTTTAAGTACGTTAAATGTAGGCTACATTTAACGTACTTAACGTGATCATTAAAAATCATAAAGAGCTAACGCAAAGACCCGGTCGTGTTTAATTTTAAATTAAGGCTGCTGCTGGCTGTGATTTAGGCGTCGCAGTCGCACAGCGAGCGGGAAGCTCAGACATACTGGTATGTAAATAGATGCTCTTCAGTTGGGCAAAAAGTAGCGTGTAATAAAAAAGTATAAATTTAAAATTATCTTTATTATTGTAAACCTTTAAAAAGTCTGAATCCTGGTTCATGATTCTCTTTGACCATTTACTTACTTATTGTACTTGCAACTTACTGTTATATTATACTAGCTGCGTTCCGGGGCTTCACTCCCGTAAGAATTTCGGGGTAAAAAGTAGCCTATGTATTATTCTAGCTTATATTCTTAATGTACACGGTATGTATCTATATACATGTAAATTTCATAAAAATCCATCTAGTAGATTTTGCGTGAAAGAGTAACAAACATACATTTATAATATTAAGTAGAATTACGAAATTTACATGTTATGTTACGAAATCATATTTAAATTTCGTATTGTATTTGGCTTCTTCCACGAGTTTCTTCACCTGTTTGCATGTGTCATGGACAAAAAAGTCGGAATAGAATTTGGAAACATCTGTCGCCATCCTGAATAGTTTTCTTTGAGGAGTTTCAAAAAAAGGATCCGACAAATGGAAAAGGAACATCATCAGGAAATAACATTGCACAAAGCATTAAATAATACATGCAGAACAGGAAACAATCCAATTCCGTGTTGCCCCCACTTACTTTGTAACGTACGATAATTTCTTTGGCAAGCGCTTTTATCCAATTCTTGAAAAAGACATTCCTTCATACGAAAGTATTCACTTAACGTCCAACTAATGCGGGCAGTTTTTGCTTGCAAATATGAAGTATGAAGTTTCGAGTTTCACATGAATGAGAGATTTAAAGAACCCTTCTTCTACGTGTGTCAAAGGGTGTTATTTATAATTATTTATATCGTTTCGGTGATGTCACAGATTAGCGCGATCTTATACCAATTTGCTGGGGCAAACAAATCAAATGTATATATATATTCTCATAATGAAACACGATACTACGATCAATTGTATTATAAGATTTTTTTTAGAAACATGCGGTCACCTCTACTCACTCATACAACATTTGGAGAATATTATTTTATTATACATTTTTATGAGTTGATGGCAACTGCACAATTTATGCTATATGTGCGTCTTCTTTGCGTGTCGTTAGGATTTGACAACGAGATCAAGTCAAATCATATCTTCGCAAAAATGGGCTACCAAATGATATGGTTACATGTCCGTAAACAATGATCTTCAGCTATATTATATCAGTTTAGTTAGATATAGATTGCGAAATTGCTGTCTGATTTGTCAGAATATACTTTGTGAAACTTAGCTGTAAGAAACTTTGTCAATAAATATATTTTGTTTTATTATGTTACCGCCACATAGAGGTGAGTTCGACGTACGTAAACGTAAAATTACTTAATTATAAATAGTACTCCGTTACCCGGCATTCTATGAATTTAGTCCACTGCCGACCACCACATGTTGATTAAAGTTGTAGTTAATTACTTAACCGTAATTGTTTGCGTGTCGTGCACCCCCATCATCCGTGGGCAAACTGTACAGAGGCACCTAATCTCCAGAGCTCATCCGGCGTCCTCACCGAGTGCCTGAGCGCTGCAGGACGCGGTGTGACTCTATGCGTCTCGTTAGACGATTTGTTGATTATAATGCGATTCCCAACAGCATAAATTTCGACCATGCCGTTTCGCCCGGTCCTGGTACACGGGCTTGGTTACTACTAAGGAGTTTAAAACCCGTGCGAGGTTGTAGAAGTAAAAGTAGGACTGCCCCTTGGCTCTATCCGATACTGCACGTAACAGCCGTGGAAGAATGATAGAAGAAGCCGAGAAAACGCTCAGATTAAAGAGACCGTTTGATAATTTTACATTACGCGTCACAATGATTTTTCGCATTTGTACCTCAGTTAGGACGCGGACTCTGGATTTCAGGAAGATTAAAATTTTTATGTAGAAATGGGAATCCTGGTTTAACTCCACCCCCTTTCATAACGAAGGTTGACGCGCCATTTTATTTCAGTACTATCTACCTACTGACCGCGGCTCCGCCCGCGGACAATGTGTTATGGATGTTTTTACTCAAATTTTCACGCCTTCAAAAGTTGACTTTTGAGAAACCCGAAGTCAGTGCTTCGGATATATACGTCTATCTATATCAAATTTAATTAAAATCGGTTCAGCAGTTCTAATAATATTAGTAGTTATTATTTAAATGTTGAACCTAGATTTGATTCTATAAGCCACTTTAAAACTGATTTCGAACAGTAATGCATATGTTATTATAGTTTAAACCGAATTCAATGACCACACTACGTTTTATTGATTCGTGACAAAAAGCCCAGTTAAGTGCAATGAATATTTTATGTATTCACTTTATGTAAATTATTTTCATAATGCCGTGGAAGCAAATTCATTATTACAGAATTAATTTTCTGATTAAAGTTTATTTATGACTGTAATGTAGGTAATGAATTAAGAGCTGTGTGAAAAACTAAAAATATTGAAATCTTATTTTTAACAATAAGTTTATATAATTTATTCAGATTTCTACTTCTGCTAACTCGTTATGGAAATACGACCATAAACTGAAACCAAATCCTTCAATTGCTTCATAATTTACAGCGGAAGCTCTGTCTCTGAGTAATTGAGAGTCAATCAAACAGTAAGAGGTGGAACAGTGTTACTGTCCACTTCGCCACTAAGCAGTGGAGGGGCAGGCGCGGATCCAACGTTGCGGGCAGGATGGGCATGTTCACAGTGCCTGAAAATATTTTTTTACATTAACTTCTTAAATCATTAATTTTGAAACAGATCTCAATGATTGTTAGCTGTTTGTGCGCAAAAAAAGACATTCCAACATCTTTTGTATGCTGGATATGGACCCAAGCATGGGCGTGGGGAGGGGGAGGCAAACTGACCACAACTTTAATTGTATTTCGCGGCCCTAACAGAAAGACGCCCCGACAATCCCGAACTCTTAACAATGTCGCCAAGTTTCCCCAAACGCCGGATTAACGCAGATCTAACGCCAATAAAACTTTTGTTTACGACTGTTTTACTCAAATATTTTTATTTGTGTAACTCGCCTTTGTACCCTGGGGTACGTTATTGACGGTTAAATGACCTCTTTGTTCAAAACTTTTATTGAAATTCCATCTAATACTGTATAATGCGAAGTGGAATTGGATCTTAATTTTATATTTGACAAAAGATACAAATAGTTCGTACAGTCGACCGCACATCAACCTATCCAAATTCATTGCAAAAAAGGGTAACTTAGTGCATCTTTATATTAAAGAAATTATTAAGCAGTTTTTAATCTATGATCTTAAGATTACTTGTGTATCAAAGTTTTGTTACCTCTCTCTCATCTGAGTCTTCACGGTTTCTTCCTCAGGCGCAAAGAGTCTGAGCCCAGGGTCCGCTTTGAAAGTTGGCTGAAAACAGAGGTGTGCATTTATTAAAATTTATGTTCAATTTCGGAGACAGATTTAAATATTCATAATGTAAAAAGACATCAAAGTTTATGTCAACAATCACCATTATTATCGCAGACTTCTCGCAGTTGAATTACTTTGTTGAATTTTCAGTGCTTTAGTTTTCAAATGAAGCTGATAAAATTTAAGTCTTATTTTTTTAACGCATAACCAGTTAATGTATAGAATATGTAGATGTTTTTGCTCATTATTAGTTCTTTGTTCTTTATATTCCACTCCACTGCTCGTCAATATATAGTCAACTATTATGTAATATTTTATATGTATAATTTAGATGACTATGACTTCATCTATAAGGAAGGCCAGTGCCCCAGCATTGGGAACATTAAAATGGATGAAGCATGATGGTGATGAAGTTTCAATAAATTAATTGAACACTCGAACGCCATGAGACAGATAAAGTGAAACATTTTGAAGGCGCGTAGCACTAGTAAATTTTGACGTTAATTTTAACCTGCGTATAGTCAACAGCACATCAAGTTACCCTGCATGAAACTCTATGGCGCTGAAATAGCGGCGAGTTTGCAATGAATTTTGGTAGGTTGATGTGCTGTTGACTGTACAAGTACGCAATTTTATCTGAACAATGGCGGCGGCGCGCAGGTTAAATTTGACATCAAAGTTGACTGGGGCAATCGAACCCAAACTATTGCTGAAATTTTACTGTTTATTTTATTCCTTTTTTCAAGTTCCTTAATAGGGTAAATAACCTTGTCATTTACCCTATTAAGCTTGACAAAGATATTTAAGATTACTGTGATAATTCCTAGATTTTAATTAGGTTGGAAAGACCATTTATACAAATAAGAAAATCATACATATAAACTCAATCATTAAGAAAATTTTTAAGAAATTGTTCATTGTAATTGTACTATGTCTACCCGCCGCGTACAAAAATTATATAACATTAATTTTAGCTCAAGCATTTACGCCCCGGGGTTTAGCTAGTTACCAGCATGTGTAGCGAACTACATGACTGCAGAAGACAAGGATGCTACAAGGAAGGCGCATTACCGAATCATAGGCTGAAATCAGGTCATGCCTCGATGCACTTAAAGCCCAGTTTACAATGCAGGTAAATGCTGAGGCTGCGTGCGACGTGTCCACGTGACCAGACATGTGCATAAAATATTAACTGTGTTGTGACAGCAGGCATTATGGAGACCTGCCAGCATATTATGTACCCGCCGGCTTCGACCGCGTAATTTTCCAACGGGATCAGTACCTATTTTTTTCCGTAATGAGAGCCTAGGTCCTTCTCTGTACTCCTAACTATATGTCTGCAAAATTTCAAGAAGATTGATTGAATAGATAAATTGTAAAGAGGCAAGTATCAAAAATCAAATTTACTTTTAAGCTGTACGACCTATTTATTCACGTCTTAATCTCATACGGGGTAGGCAGAGCCAAGTGTTGCGAATTGCTAAAATTCTCTTAATTTCACCAATAAGCTGTGCTAAGTCGTGTATCGAATCTTGCTTTAAAAAACAACATTCGATATAACGAGATATCAATTAATCAACAAAAAACTACCGATACAAGAAACATCCGGCTTCTTATCAGACAATTATTCCGTGTGCATAGGGCCTAATATTTTCCTGTACCAACAGACAGGGAGCCCCTGGGAGCAGATGACTAATGGCTTTTGGAAATTGCGTTCGCTAATAACTTCAGACTTTTCAGATACCACGGCCAAATAAGGGCGAGCACGGGACGAGATGTAAATATAATTTGAGTTTCCCGCTTTTCGTTGATTCCCCAATCTCACATCTGTCATTGTTGCTTTGGGAATATTTTAAAGCAAATAAAGTTTATTTCTAGTTTGCCAGCCATCATTATTTAAAAACGTAATATAACATAAACCTTACATATTATAAAAAGAAATCCCCCTCGCGTCGACTGTCTGTTTGTTTACATGAACACAATAAACTCAAAAACTACGGGAAAGATTTTTGTATTGATATTATTAATAATTAGTAGATAGTGTGAGAGGAAGGTTTAGGTTTATAATTTATTATGATTTTACCCGAGCGAAACAGGGACGGGCCGCTAGTGTTATATAAAAACGATAAAAAATTGAAAATGCGCTAAAATAATTATTCACCTACGAATATTTACTACAAGTCATATACCAATTCACATAGGCATACACGGACACGCCCATGACTGTAGAGAAATAGATTGTCAACGACAAATCAACGTTTCTAACATAGAACCGCAATCGTGAGGCACAACTAGTTAAATCGTATGAAAACGATAACGTTTAATTTGCGTTTAAGTCAATCCCTCGAGGGTTATTAACTTGCTAATCTACTGGAAAGGCGTGAATATTATACACGACTACGCGAGACTTAACCGACATAGATATAAAGCAGCTATGGTATATATAAATAATTAAACCTATAATTATAGAATTCATTACGATGATATATTTTTTTAGAACGTTCGGTTATGTAACTACCAAGAATGCCGAAGACATGCCCAGTGGAATGGAAAAAGGGAGGACCCTCCGTTCCGCCGCTTAACTGCTGCGGCAATAACCAGGAATACGCTTCGATGAGATGTCATTTTGAAACAAATGTTAAAATGTGTTGATATAAAATGCAAAAAAAAAAACAGAAGTCACGTGTTTTGTCACTCGTTTATAAACTGACATGACAGTTCATAGACGAGCGAAAAAACAGATTTAATAAAATATACCATCGATTTCAAGTTCTACTTAAAAGATCAAAGTTTCCGGTGATCAAGTAACTTTCAAAAGACAATTGTCTGTAAAATTTATCAAACATTAGCGACGCTCTCACGGTGCCAGATAAGTTTGTCAATTTGTAGGTTACATACCCCGACCAAACATGTCCTTCCGAATTTCCCACATGAGTGATGCCCGCAGGGCACAGCTAGTGATAGTCATAATTCTGTGCTCAACACGCCTGCTCCATATCCAGTTAATTACGATCACATGCTCTCATAATTTACGTCCCGTGTAATTCTAGTCTTATTTCAAGCTACACAGGAACATAAATTATTTTATTTTACTATATTAATCTAGGGTTATGGATTAACGAATAGAATACTGTTAGCAAATGGATTGTTTTTAACCCCCCGACGCGAAAAGAGGGATGTTATAAGTTTAACGTCTCTGTCTGTGTATCTGTATATGGCATCGTAGCTCCCAAACGGATGAACCGATTTTCGTTTAGCTTTTTTTATATTAGATAATTTTATCCCGAGTGTTCTTAGCCATGTTTCATGAAAATCGGTTCAGCCGTTCAAAAGTTGTAGCGAAATGAATATTGAAAGTCGGGAGTTTTTTAATTTGTCTAACAAATAAACTTTTTAAGATAAGATCTGCGAAGTGCGGTGATGATTTTGATGTACAGTGTAACCATAAAAGTGGAACATTATCACTAGTCACTCATCATCAGTAATTTATGCGACCCACTACAAGGGCACAGGCCTCCTTATGGATGGATAGGGGCTTTAACAACTGCAAATACAACCGGGATCAACACGGAGAAGCTGAAGATAAAAAATTTTTGGTCACCCATCCAATGACCGACCATTGTGAGAGTGTCTAATCGTCACTATTGTGATAGTTTTACAAGCCGAGCGCGTTACCACTACGCCATTAACCTCCTAACTATTCACTATATCTATTTAAATTTATTCAAATAACTTAGGCTTGAAACCAGCACAGACTGTGCTATGGTTTAATAGTGGTAATAATATTTATTATTTCATTTCTAGCTACAACGCTCGCAGAGCTAACGCAATAATTTCCATCTAATCAAGTCATATTTCAGAAAACAGAAGCCAGCCCTGATCCCAGGATAGAACCAGCGCCGGCCGCTGTAATCCAGTTACTTTTCCATATAACTAAATTGCTTTTCTGTTATGTAGCATATTTTCTTAATGCAAGTTCCTCGGCAGCGAAAGTTGATATTTAAATGAATCTTAGTTTTATAATTTATTATTATAAATAAACTGATGTTGCTCTTATGTAGTGAATGTCGTATGAGTCGGCTAAGGGACATATAGCCTAGGTTACAATAACATTTCCAAGGAGGGTTAACGTCAGGTAGGCGGCCGGTTACTGCTGAGTCTTCAGAATTTTAAGGTTTTTTTACGTAGAGATAGACTCTTAGAGCGAGATGGACTTTTGAAGAGAGAAACTATTTTGAATAAAAGAGAACTTATTAATTTCAATGTTCGGTATAATGAAACCCACATACAAAGGTATTAGTTTTATATCAAACCGATCAAAAGTTTTAAACCAAAAGTCTCGCAAATGTATACTAACTTAAACCTACGCTCAAATTATAATCTGAAACACAAACTAGCGTAAAGTTAGATCGTTTCACAAATGATAATTAAGTAAATATAAACATTTGTGTTTAACGTGTTATAATAAAGATAGACAGTTTCTGCCACCAATTTATAAATAAATAGATATAAATATATGGAGAAATCACAAAGATTAAGTTAGTAACTAGTTTGAAAGTAGCCAATATTACTGCTTAAACTGCAAAGTCTAGTAAACTAAACTGTAACGCTATGCTAATCCTCGCTTTTCAGAGAAAGTCTTCATTTTCCCTTAAACAACTTAGAGGTTGGCGGTATGACGCATTATCTGAAATTAAGGTGAAGCCTCCTGTTAATTTCGGTGAACCCACCGCTTTAACTCAGGTAATTAAATCGTTAATCAACTTATGAATCCCTGTAACAATAGAGTTCCCGTGGCGCCGAGATGTTTACGTTATACTAACATAGTTCTGAGACTGGGTAATAATATAATAGTGATAATTTCATATACAGACTTTTTTGAAAATAGTAATGTGATGAAAAGCGGTGGTGGTGTAATGGTTAAGACGCCCGTGTGGATGGAAAGGTCCCAGGTTCGAATCCTACTCATGTCACATGCGTTTGTATACCAATCTGACTCATGTATAGTACCTAGTTTAAATCCACTTGCTTCCGGTGAAGGAAAACATCGTGAGGAAACCTGCACACTGGTTGATTATTATTATTAACTTGTGTGTGAAATAACCATGACCACGACCCTCAGCCATGAGGAATACGACTATGAAGAAGAATGTGACAAAAGAAATTTGGAATCGAGCGGGAATGAACCCACGCCCTTGTTTATCTGGGACAGTGCTGTTAATCACTGAACCATCGAGACCATGCCAGGTCGGCCTAATTATGTCGCCCGCGTGTTTTTTCAACCCCATCATAGTAATTTGTCCTATGCTTGAAGGGTGGCCTTTAACTACATGCATACCAAATTTCATTAAAATTGGTCCAGCGGTTTGGCTGTAAAAGCGAAACATTCAATTTATAATGTTAATGTGGATCAGTATGGATTTGTTGCGGTATGATAGAAATAAAGTATATTTTTACGGCATATTTTCTATAAATAATGAATAATCCAATTAAGGTAATACTTTTATAATGAATCAATAATGTCCCACTGCGGTGGGCTTAGCTAAGATGAGAAAAAGTATATTTTTTCTCATTTGGCTTTCCTCTAATTGATCGAATAGCTTCCCAATTAACTTCGTTTGACATCATGTGTGTTTACAGAATCAATTCTTATGAGACAACTTTTCTATAAATTATGTGTTTCCTCAGTAGACGAATCGAATATGAAATTAAAAAGAGATTTGTTTTGGTAGCGATGTCCCAATGCTAGGCAAAATCCTCATCTAATTTCTTCCAAGCATCCCTTTGGTCCTTTTTCTCCATTCTTTGTCAAACGCCTTAAAGTCATTAACGTCCTTCGCCTTCCTCTTGGAATTGTTGGAATCCATGCGTTTAATATGTGTGAAGTGAAAAATATATCTTATTCCTAGAATAATGCTGTACATTATTCATTGAATTACCCCTTGCATGGTATATAAGCAGTAATTAAGTAATTTAATCGACAAATATCAATAGACTTAATTAATAATAAATTATCTTCACCTGCGCTTTGGAAGTCGGCAGTAGACTTAGTTTAAGTATTTTTTTGACGTCAATAAGTGATGTACATCATCCTAAATTGAATAAAGAAATTTGAATTTGAATTATATATTATTACCATTCCGTTTCTTTTTCTCTAAACTCCGCCGGCAGTGCACATTTTTCAATGGCCGACATCAAAACCTATTTACCGATGCCACGTTTTTCCTCCGTAAAGTTATGTCGTTAGAAGTTGTCATAATAGAGTTGAAACTACAATATAATTTCATTCGGTACAGTTTGTCTCATTCCCTCTTTGTATAGTCCATTCCAGTTTGATAATTTCCTAGTAAACTAGTAAACTAAAGAGCATCTTGTTCAAAGTAATAAAACAAAATAAATAAAACATTAGACTAGAAAAAAGAAAAACGTGATGTAATGTTTCATATGTCTTATCTATGGATCGTTCACAAAATAAATTACAGTAGAAATACATGTTTTAAGAAACAAAATATATTTTGTAAAAATCGTTTAGATTCATAAAAATAGCTCGTGACTTCACATAACTTGCTTGTAAGTTGTATCTTCTAGAATTAAAAAGCTGATATAGGTCGCGTGTAGTGATGTCACTACAATCGATGTGTGTTATATAATGACGGTCGCTGCATGTAGTCGGTCAACAAGGTATTTTCAGAACAACAAAATTAAGTTCTGAATTGCTAATTTTAGTTAAAGTATTCCGCTCAGAGCACCAATTTGAGGAGCCAAACTTCAATCGAATACCAGCTATCATTCCATTTAGAGCACTTTTTCATAAAAACAAATAAACATTGTAAATAAACAAATTATTTCTCACAAGTACAAACGCCCGAATTGAACCGCTAAGTAAAATAATGGAGTTTAGATCGGTGTTTTCAATGGAATAACTAGGTGTTATTGTAGTCAGATTCCTCTTATATTTCACCAAAAAAGGCTACCGCATTCTTTATTCTTTCATCTAACCCTCACAACATTCTCTGCACCTGTCAAAGGTACAAGATGTTTGGAAGATAACGCACGCTCGAGATCTCGGAAGAGGCCAAATGAACAGTGGCCTAAAAGAGATCCTGATTACCTTGGGATTTCTACACTTTCAATACAGAATCAACCTCTTATTATACAGCAATATAATTTTACAGCGATATATATAAATTAAAATAGACTACGAAATTGGTTGGATGGAACTTTGTTTCAATAAACGTTTTGCTTTCGAATACAGGTTTTACCTAATATTTTATTTATTTTCTACAAAATTAAACAATAAATACTGTGAAAACTGGTGTGTAAACAAATTAGTACCACTTTTTAAGAACTTATATTTTTTACATAAAGCTGTTCCTTGATTATTGTTATTTTCCCTCAGGTATTTAAGTAGCCAATATTTTCCCACAACTTTTGCTAAATGCTTTTTCGAGTACTTCCACCGGTACCTTAAGTATAATTTAGCACGGCGAGGAAGCTCAAACTCTGGGTATTAAAATGTGAAGCGCAGCGTAATGGCTAATAAATCAGACGGTAACTTTAATATATGGCGACCACGTGACTGTTAGCATTTTGCTAAAATAACTATGTTTCAAAATTGTATTTTATATATTTTGTATTGATCGCTACATTCTAGGATCTTTTCAAGTATTATATAACAAAATTATTATAAATTTAAATCTTGCAATGTTTATGTATAAGTGCTGTCTACAGGGGTCAAATATCCTAAAGTTTATTTTGTCTCTTGTGCCAGGTGCGATGGTGACAAAATATTTTTTTTAGTTTAAAATATGCATTAGCTTAAAGTAAACCTTTTTATGAATAACGGGGAAGATAAATAAATAAGAATTAAGTCAAGACTAATTCAGTAACTGGTATTATATACTGTCCTTGTACAATTGTACTTATATGTACATATTTAGCAAATATTTTTCAGTGACCTAAATGTTTGCATTCTATTTTTGTAAGTGAAGAAGAATCCAAGTTCTATGCCTCTCATCTTCAGCCATTCTGTAGTCATACAAGGAGATAGTTAATTATTAATCTGGACAATTTATGACCTTCTTAGCTTTCTTCGTCTTTAACCCCCCTCTAATCTCAAAATGACTACTGATCAGATTTTCATGCGTCACAAATATACAAAGTTATCTATGTGAACAACTTTCAACATTGTTAGAAGATATTTTAAGCTATTTCATTGTTCCAGGGAATTCAAGTTGGTGCTGCAGCCGGATCCCAGCTCAGTGTTTGCTGACGGCGTCCAGTTCCAGTCGTCCAGTGGACCAGTCGACTTCAACACTGGACAGGTCTACTCTGGCAAGCTCGAAGGTACGTGTCCAAATATGTAATGTCTTACTAGACTCATTCTTATTTACTTTGTGTTGAACAAACCCGTCCTTCTTATCAAATAACCATACATTTTCCCTATCCTAAAGATAGTTTCTAAAGCATAACTTCTCAGAAGGTCTCAGAAATGTATCAACTAATTGGCTTATTATTAGGAGCGGGTACAAAATTCATAAAGCTAATGGAAAACTTAACGAAAGTAATCACTATATAACATAATCGTTAATATCAATCCGATTCAAACTTAATTTCAGTTGAGTGATTCATTCAATATCCTCCAGGCTTGTTAGGATAGTTCAAATTCAAACTAGTCGATTTATTGGTCAAGTCCACTAGCAAGTACCCTAATAAACTGTTAATGGTTGTTTGAAGACCATATTACTATTACATATTACTTGTGAAAAGACAATTTTTTGGAAACGTTAGCGAAATGGTGAGTCCTGTTTTTCCAGTTGACAAGTCAACTACTGGGACTAGTGAATGTGACATGCATATTTTCCGACCATTAAATAGATGCTAATTTTATCCTAGCTAATTTTTATTCTTGTGACTATTTGAAGGCCCCTATATTATTAGAAATACCAATGAAAAAAATAATGTGATAAAAAATGCTTTCAAAGATAATGACAAAAATAAAATCACACACTTTTGGACACGTCGTTCTTGTCGTGCGTAATGACTCGCGGGTTGCCTCGAAATCGATCAATGTGAAAAATGTCACAATGTTCTAACAATTCTAACTCGCGAAACATAAATACAAATTCAGAAGTAATTGTACAAATAATATTGACAAGTTTTATTAAAAACTCCCCTTTGATATTCTTACTTTAATTTCCAATTTTGCACCACTGAAGACTTTTTAGATATTAAAACGATCAAATGGTTTTTTTCATAAGCTTTTGTCTTTGGAATCAAAGGAATATTGTCTGAACTAAACCTTCAAAAAGTAAATTCTGTGGATAAAATTAAAGACTTACAAAAGTAAAATAGCAAAGTTGACTTAATCATAAAAATATTAGTCTGTTTTAGATATTTTCATGCACGTAATGGAAATATTAAGTTTCTGAGAACAATTTGCTTTCTATGTTTATCCTCGATGTTACATAAATGTACTCAGAATCCATAAAATTGCAAAGATCTAGGACGCCGAAAGCCTCTAACGACGGCTAACCTCTACCTACGTGGAATGGCGCGGGAATATTAAGTGACTCCAAAAAATACGTCAAAATGGTTTGGCACTGTGGATTATTAGCAGGCATGTCGCGTTGGCCAAAAACTAGAAGCGGCAGGGACTACGCTCTTATATTTCACTGAGATATGACAGCGACTACAGTATACAGTAGAGACATTAGATCCATATAAGATAGCGATTGTAAACACCAAATCAGTCACTCATACGAGCTTTTTGACAGAATGCAAAATAGCATAGTTTAACTACAGGATACTATGAAATCGGGCGTTTGACGAAAAAATAAATAAATACACCCCACCTAACCCCTGGTAATATTTAGTGATTTTTTTTAATCTCCTCCCCCCTTTTAAGCCTCGTGTGATTAATAGACGAACCCTAATGGCTCACTAAATTCTTTAATGTATTGTATACTGATAGTCCCTATTAGGTTTTTTACGTTCATTCATATGTAGATATAATTCAGTGTAATCGAATTTCCCTTTCAAACGAGTATCTTACGAGTGTTTTATCCTTGGAAGATCAGTCGTCACATCATATCGGGTCATAGTTGGCGCCAATTCAACCTCTTTGCATGACACGAAGCCGGCTGTTACCTTCCCTCTTCTACATAATCGACCTCTTCTTATTCACCGCCCTCACAATCATTATCCATTATTCCAGGTCACTTCTCCGCGAGTTGCCAAACGAGTTACACTTTATTTTTAAACCTTTCTTTCTTAGTTGCGAGTTCCTATATATAATACATGGAACAAGCCAACAAAAAATCCAATTAAAGTTTATTTTGATTCTTGCAAGATTATTTTTTTTCGCACTGTGTTTAATTTAATATTTCAAAAGTTTACCCCGGATTTGGGCTTTTCAATCGAGGCGAAACAATTTCCTTAATTACAGGTCGGTAGTTTTAGAAAATTAAATCTTTTCCTTAATCGCCTTATGGCCCCGGTGATGGTTTTCTTTTAATTTTAAGTAAGAGTCAACATTTAAATTGCTTTTTGGCGGCAACTTTCTAAATTTGAGTTCCTGTTGTTGTAGGAAGGATTAAAATCGCTTTATTAAGTTTTTGTTTTAGCAGAATTAAAGCGCGCGTTTATCTTGTTTCGGTCGCCCCTTGACTATTATTATAATCTGTGGTCTGGTGGTTGAAATATAGATTTAGAGATGACAAAAAAATATACGAAAACGGATCCTGGACTCCAATGCTTTATGACTGTAAAAGCAATTGGCAATATGCTCATTCGCATTACAGATTCGCAGAATAAAGAGAGATGAAAGCTGTCGACGTGCGTTTTTGAGTATTATTATTTAAATAGGTAGCTCTTATTTCAAAATCTGAACTTAATAGATATAATAAAGCACCTATACTACTATTTCCTGACACGACTAGTAATCCTACTATATGTCTAAAGTAAAGTCTTTGAGGTAGCTAACTAGTTGAGCATGAGTTCAAGTAAAATCATTGTGCACTAAAGCGGCTAAAGCCGGAACACTGCGTACTAGGGATTGCAATCCCGCAAAACGGGCTGTCCTCATCACGGATCCCGCGGTCAACGTAATAACATCTATGTAAGAGAAAATTACGATTTCATTTGTTAATCTAGTCAAAATAAAACTGAATTTAAAATATCAAACTTAAATTCGTATAAGGGTAAAATTATATAAAAGTTAGTAGTTCGGCATCAAGCCTAACATTTCCATATTAAGATCTAATAAGAGCGATTACTAGTACCTACACAAATAAAATTATTTTAGAAATACATTAAAAACCTCTAAAAATTAGAATGTAAAACATAATTTCAAAATTATGCATAATCGAAGATGCATGATCCGCGCGGTATTGATCAATCATCATCATCAGCTTATATAGTCCTCTGCTGGACATAGGCCTCCCCCAAGGTGTGCCACTGTCGTCGGTTTGGGCTTTATGCATCCAGTCATACCTGTAATCTTTCGCAAGTAATCGCGCCTTATAGCCAGTATAATACATTAACGGTATAATTAAACGATCCCGCATATCAATCCCGCGGGATTGAATGCGGGAGTAATGGGAATGCATCCCTCCCGTGTTCATAAATATTACAATTTACTAACCGCGGCATAGAACTTTGCTTTTAACTATTGGAAGCTAAGTAACAATCTACTTTACCTTTGTAACTTGAAATACTTAGTTCTGGCTCCCGATCACGCTAATAAATTCAGCTAAATCGCAACTGAACCTCGATTATTCTGCTATAATGTTTTCTCTTTCGCTATCGTGAATGTAGTTTGAAAGATTTTAAGAAATATTTCTCGAAACCTGTGCTCGAAACGCATCTTAATTAACTATTCCTTGAAGCTCACTCGAATATTTCTATCGCGAGCGCAACTATAAGGTGGCTTCGAGGAATGTCTGGATTTTTAGAACAAAACCAATATTGCCATTGTCAAATTAATAGGTTTCAAAGAGAAACATGTAACTGAAAAGTTCAATAGCGTTCCAGCAGAAAAAATCGTGAAGAATCAAACCATGCTACTTGTAGCGGCACTTTCACTGACTTTTATTTTATTAAGAAAAGTTTTCATCATGATCATATGATCAAATGAAGTGCACTGTCAAATTCAAAATTCTTTATTACTTAAAACACATGATACAATAAGGATGTGATTGGAGTCTCCTTTTAAGCGTGCAAGCCTGTGCCAGGAGACCCCGCTCTTTCATAAAAGCATACACTTAAGTACTTAGGTTTAGGTAGGTACACTAAAAAGAAACACACTGTAAAGAAAACAATAAAACCGTTATGTGTAGTTTAGTTCCGAGGAGTCACCTATTTTGTAACAGTAACATCGCCGTTATCTTTGTGACAGCATCACCTGGTTCCCGCGACCACACAGCCTTTGTTTTGTAATTACATTACGTACTAGTTGTTATGGCATACCAGCTATCCATGAGACTAACGTCCGCCGGTGCACCACTTTTGGTAGGAATTCGGTGGGTGCGCTATACATGCACCACAATTGCATGCATTACAATTCTATACAACCGCGCGTGTACACGTGCGATACGCGTGCGGTGTATGCACGCCTTTAGTTTAACATAAACCATTTTATCTGTTATCTAGCTTAAACTACAGTACTCTTTATTGTACTGTGTTTATAACATGCAGTAGACGCACATGAATGAAAAAAATCTAATAACTAATTTTGCGATGCATGATGGCATGATAATGAAAAACATGTATGTAATAATATTATTTACGCCTACCATACGAATAATCGTACTTATTTTTAGGACATTAGGTTAAAGTAGAAAACGATTAACTCTTTGAAGATGACACATAATCTAGGCTTTTAAAGGCCCTTTTTGTCTCCCTTTATGCCTAAGTCATTAAGCAGTAATTATGTACATTAAAAATGACAATCCGTTTTATTATTCTCTTTAAAATTAACAACATACTCTAATGACTCTATGACGTAAGTAGGTTTAAAAAATTAAAAAGCTGAATAGACCAGAATTATATTTAGCAAGTTGTGCGCTATTTCAAAAGCCTTAACGAAGTTTTAATAGCCGCAAACGGATTCACGGCCATTCGCTGTTTTCCACATCGTTAAGACAAGCAATTAAACATGGGCTCAAAGAAGTTGTACTTTGTGGAAGTTAATAAAACGGATTTATATGCGGCGGCCCATCTGGGTACGGGTGACAAAGTGAAATTTGATGGAATTACTTTCAAAGTTTAACGGGGTAGACTTATTCAGGGCTTGCTAATTTATTGTACTTTTTTTGTTCAAGCCCATGAAATTATTTCTACTTTGAGAAAATAAATTTCAGTCTTGCGTGCGGTCTTCATGAGGTGAATGCAGATGCGGCAGCACGATACACTTAACCTAATAGATATGTGATTAAACTATCTATATCCATGTAAACTATGCATATAAAGCATCTAGACTAAACTAGATGCAGTTTTTATCCGCGACCCTGGGTAGGTGCCGCCCGTGTAGGATGGAATTATAGTGGGCAGAAATACAGACATTATTCTATTGACATCAAACAACATATTTGCAATTTATAACATTAATATTGGAACTCTCGACAAAAATGCCTAAAATCATTAAAAATTCCAGCAAACCCACACTTCACCCGTGTTTTTCACAGTTGATGCTCCCTTTTATCAGAAAATTAATGAAATGGAAGGTGGAGGGTAAGATGGTGTAATTACAGTTATTTATGGGCGGTTCTCTCCTACTGCGACTGCAAGTTGTGATTTTAATTCATTCTGAGCCCCGGAGCTCTTTGCACCTCGAATTAGTTTGCATAAAATATCGTTCGCCATTTATAAATGTGTCCCTGAGTGCTTTGTATTTCAAAAGGTTATTTCGGTTGATATTACTTTCATTTACGGAAGTGCTATTGATTTGCTATTGAGTACATATCTAAACAGATATTTAGTCCTTGTTAAGTTCAAAGCGTTGCTAACCTTCTTTCGTTTTAGGTTTCTTATATTCCATTCATATAATTTATATTACTTTACTATTCCTTAATTTATAACTTTTATATTTCATTGACAGATGATGATTCTTCGCACGTGTATGGCGTCATCACATCTGACGGCCTGTTCGACGGGACGATCTGGACGCCGAGCGAGGAGTACTACATCGAACCATTGTCCCGGTACAACGTCGACCATCCTAACATGCACAGTGTCATCTACCGCCGATCCGACGTGGAGGACCCTCAGCAAGCAGGGTCGCCATGCGCTTCACATCTCCTCCATATCAAAAATACTAGACAACACCCCGGCGAACTCTTCAATTTCACCGAACATCGAAACCTACAAGACCTCATTTCTGATACACTGAATAATTACACAGAAGACTTGAGCACCGAAATAAATAGACGCAAAAAGAGATGGCTCCCGGAAGACGAGATGCAAGACGATGAGCCAAAGAAAAATCCCGAATTACCTTTAGATTTAAATTTCACTTATACGCGGAACACGGACGAAGAAAAGGACAGGAAAGAGTCAAGCACTAAGAAACCAAAACCTAAGTATGATATAAGTAACCTCGTGACTAAAGTACGATACGATTCCGAAGAGTCGAGACGAATGCTCGATGAAAGGAAAAAAACTATTTATATTACTAAGGATTTAGTTAAGAAAGAGCCAATAGGTACGTTGTCGGCCAACGGGACCGACGATGGCCGCCACGTGAACAAGAGAGCCACGGTGGACCCTCGGAAGACGACTTGCCTTGTGTATCTGCAAGCCGACCATATGTTCTTCCAGCGGTATGGGTCTGAGGAGGCGTGTATCGAAGTTATGACCCGCCATGTGCAAAAAGTGAACGCAATTTACAAAGTTACAGGTAGGACGTATATTCAATATGCATATTATATCAGACACTATATGTTGTGGCCCCGCCCTAGAACTTGGCGTGTGGTTGCGTCCTACAATTGAACTACACCATCCATACCCTTTTGGGAATGTGTCGCATAAGGCGAGTAAGGGATACATAGCCTTGCATAGTCTTGGCAGCTAGGCAATAATAGAATTCTCAAAGAGTGTTGATGTCAAGCAGGTTATAAAATCACTGTCAAATCTTAAATTTTCTATCAGACACTACTATCAAAACTCATTGATATACCTTACTCAAAAACATCTACCATTACCATTCAAATTATGCTTTTGACATTTAATTACACAAAACAATTGTTATATTTTTATCAAAGTATATTTTACTGCCGAGGGTACTGTAAGTACTCGTAAAATAAACTTATAAAAGTTTACTTAATTAATTTGAATCTCAATTCAAATATTTGACACGGTTCTTCATAAGCAACATTGAGACACGACGTTACGTAGACGCAAATAAACATAGCAATTAATTTTCAGATTTCAATCAAGACGGCAAGCCAGACAACATCACGTTCATGATCAAAAGAATAAAGGTGCACACACTAGACGCCCTGAAGGACCCCGCTTACAGGTTTCCCAACAACTATGGTGTTGAGAAGTACTTGGAACTTTTTTCAGGTACCTTGTACCTTTGTATTTTTCATAGTTAAGTCTATTTTGTTTGTAGAGTAACTACTTAACTCTTTTTTTTTCATTCTTATCTAGTGTGTTATTGCTTAGTCAGATCATAATGTTTATTTTTATTTTTCAAATTGAACGAAATAGTATACTTAATTAACGTATGTGAATTAACCCAGGTAAATTAAGTCTCTGCCCCACATTACTAATTACCTTACTATTAATTTTTTTATGGTAATATTAATAAAAATTTTGTCTCAATGTCCACGTAATCAATAAAGCGAATAATAATAATCTCCATACAGATTTTTCCGGTGGCATGAACCGCGGTCTTTGAATAATTAACATAACTCATTTTGTTCATATAGTTAAAGGGTATTATCCAGGGATCGTTCAATACGCCCCAAGACGATCATAACGCTGTCGCTGAGACCTTTACAATTGATCACGCTGATCTCCCACGTGCAAGTTTACTGTTTATGAAATACTAGCTGCGCCCCGGGGCTTCGCTCCCGTGGGAATGTCAGTACAAAAAGTGTTAAAAAACCTTATATGTGTGGAATATAAAACCTTGTATGTACACATACAAGGGTTTTTTAACAGGTATATTCCATCAGTGTACCAATTTCATAAAAATCGGTCCAATAGATTTCGCGTGAACATACATACATACTTACATACACACATCCTCACAAATTTTCGCATTTATAATATTATATTCAGAATTATGTAAATAATACGTTATTATAAATCTAGTACTAATATTATTCGTACAGATAAATCATTATTATCATCAAGAGTCATAAACGTTACAGATAAATAACTCCAGTAAAATATGTTGATAACTTATAAAAAAAATCCTACAATATATAAACGTCAGAATGTTTAGACGAATATAAAAAAAACTGTTAAACTAATTGTCTAGCTAGGTTTGTTTTACAATTAGTTTAACAGTTTTTCTATTTGTTTTAAATTCTCTATACAAATTATAAGTTTTCGTATTTTAGACTGTATTGATTGAATATTTTTCTAATTGCAGAGGAGGATTACGACGCGTTTTGTTTGGCGTACATGTTCACGTACAGGGATTTCGAGATGGGAACTTTAGGGTTAGCTTGGACTGGGGACCTCAAGAATGCTGGCGGCGTCTGTGAGAAGAATGGAGTAAGTAATTAGTCATCTTTAATTGTAATTATAGGATAATAACATGTTTATTTGTTAGACAAATTAAAAATAACCCCGACTTTCATAGACTAGACAGACACGTAAAACTTATGACATCCCTCTTTTTGCGTCGGGGGTTAAAAAGAGTAAGTCTCATTATACAGCGAGTAAAATTTAATTAGTTTTATTTAATTATATTTTTCTTGTAAGTATAATTTCATTAAGTTAACAAATTAACAAAATTTTATGTTGTGAAAAAAATTACATACTTAATATAACTCTAGAAACTAGCAATTATAAACGACTTTCGAAAGAATCTCACTCATTAGCTGCTACCTATTAGCATATCGTTACCGCACCCTGTCATGGTTTTCCCTAGAGACAAAAAGCTCTTCTCTTAAAAAAGTGCGTAAAAAATACAGTCACGGTCGGGTACGCGCGTGTGACTTCCCCTAGTGTTACACGCGTCCATAGGCTGCGGTGAACACGCTCTGTCAGGAAGGCCACATGCCTATAAAGTCACATTATATCAGATTCTTAAAAAAAATAAAAACTTCTGTACTATTTTGTTAAATGTATCTATATATATCATGATTGACGAAAATTGGTTACATAATAAGACTTGTAAGAAAAAACAGAGTTTGGACAGTTTCAAAATCTAAAAGATGTTTACTTGCTCCAGCACTACCGCGGCAGTATGAAGTCTCTAAACACGGGGATCGTGACGCTCCTCAACTACGGCAAACACGTTCCTCCCGCGGTGTCGCATGTCACTCTTGCGCATGAGATTGGTCACAATTTTGGATCCCCGGTAAGCTATTATGTTGATTTTCCGAGCGAGAACCGAGCAAGAAAAATTATGGAAATATTACTTTGACGACTATACCTTCCTACCTACCTAGGCACGTAGCATCGGCGTAGGACTAAGGGGCAGATAGACCTGCCAACATAATTTTGTATATCATTTTGATTCATGTTCGTTTGCGAAGACCACCACTTGCCCGCGGGGAAACCTGCACACTGGTACCTAGTTTGTTCATCTATTAGCAGTAGTTCGATTGTTAGTCCGGTTGACCGGACTAGACTTTTCGATAGCAGTAGTTATTTTGTTTAGTTCACAGATGTATATGTATATGCGATGACTGCCACTAAATTGTGGTATTCGTAAAAAAGTACCAGTGCTATTGGCACTCGATATTAGATATATATAGAAAGACAAAACTGTTTTTACGGCAAGCGCATGAAGAAACCACGTTAAACGTAACGTCTTCGGAAAATGTACCTAATATAATACCTTCCTTCATCTTCGTTTAGCACGATCCCGAGCGCTGCACGCCGTTCGGTGAAGACGGGAACTACATAATGTTCGCTCGCGCCACCAGCGGCGACCGCAAGAACAACAACAAATTCTCTCCTTGCTCCCTGCAGGCCATCGACCCCGTGTTGAACAACAAGGCCAGGTCGCTCAAAGGCTGCTTCACAGGTGAGACTTTTTTGTTCAATATTTGTCCGGTTTATAGAATAAGGGGAACATTTATTTTTCCAGTATGAAATTCTATGTCATTCTCCGTAGGTACTTTAAACTACATGTTTGCAAAATTTCAAAATTAGTTGAGTAGGTACTTAGATAAAGCGAGAAGAGGTAACAAACTTACTTTCGCATTTATATTATTAGTTAGGATTCGAGAAGCTAAATATCTAAATAAATCTGATATCACTCCTCAGAACATTTTCTGCCTTATGGATCTCATATCACTAAAAAAAACATACGCACATATTATATTTATACATACTCTTGAAAACTTAAGGAAACACTGATTCACCGTGTAGACCATCCAAAGAATCAGTTTCGACCAGTGGATTCGAATTGGAGTGAGTAATATAATCGACCAGTGGATTAAAACCAGAGTATAATCACGAATAATTTTCCAGAGCCGCAACCAGCGATCTGCGGGAACGGCGTGGTAGAAGAGGGAGAGGAATGTGACTGTGGCTGGGCGTCAGAATGTACGGACGTGTGCTGCCGACCGCAGGCCGCCAGACCCAATTACAAGCCCTGCACGCTCACCGAACACAGCGTCTGCAGCCCTAGTCAGGTCTTTATCTATTCCTACGACGCGTAACACGCGTGTCACGCTGGTGATTCTGTTTTGCCGCCATTTAAGGAAAAATACATGTAACATTGATCCTTTATACTAAAATGTATGATTATTTATGTACAGTTGGGGCCAGATAAACCTATAACTTAGGATACCTATCAGGTTTATGTGACCCGACCACTAATTCTTTGCCATCTATTAGCAGTAGTTCGGTTGTTAGTTGTAGTTTTTGACAACCTCGGTGGCGCAGTGGTAAGGTTCTTGCCACTGAACCGAGAGGTCCCGGGTTCGATCCCCGGTCGGGTCATGATGGAAAATGATCTTTTTCTGATTGGCCCGGGTCTTGGATGTTTATTTATATATGTATTTATTATAAAATATAGTATCGTTGAGTTAGTATCCCATAACACAAGTCTCGAACTTACTTTGGGACTAGCTCAATCTGTGTGATTTGTCCCAATATATTTATATTTTATTTATTATTATTATAGTTTTGGCTGGCAGTAGTTCGGTGGATAAAAATCACCGAACTTTTGAAACTCTCTAATTCTATTTTTAACTTAGGACTTACCAATACATCTGTATTGTCCATAATACATTTACAGTTATTTAAGATTTCTACTTTTACATACATTTCTCTCAACCTGGGTACGTTTTAAAACGTCTATGACTTCTATGACATTCGAATCGATAGTTCGATAGGATAGGATGATTACTAGTAAATTATTTGAGGAATAGGCTTACAGTCGAGTCAAATCTTACATTCAACGTCTGGAACTGTGCACTTTGAGCTAAATAGATTATATTTAAATGCCTTCACAGGGTCCATGTTGCACGGCGTCTTGCACACTCAAGTTCGGCGACAAATGTCGCTCAGATAACGGATGTCGCGATGCGGCGCACTGCGACGGCAAGCGCGCCGCTTGCCCCGCCAGCCGACACAAGCCCAACCGCACCAGGTGCGACAAGGAGCTCGTGTGTTACATGGGGGTAAGTATTTCGAGAGAGGCATTCCGTATATCAACTTGTACTCAGCTACAATGAATGGCTCACTGACATCACGTAAATACAATATATTAGCTACTTCGTAACAAAACTTCTATTTAAAAAATGCCCTACGTTCACTAAAATCCATCTTGAAGATCCACCGATGGATCTTTTTCCAATTTTATGTTCACTTTAATCCATGATTCAGGATTGCATAATATTGCACTAGTGCGAAGCCACAGTCGGTGGTCGGTCCACAGTCAGACGGTCGCTAGTCGGCAATTAATTAAAAGTAAGAAAAACTTGTCAAGACTTGGTTATTGACTATTTAAGTAAAAAAAATATTTCAACAATCATACACGTTAATTGTCCCTTTAATTCATCAGTTTTATTAATGACGCGATTTACTTTTTGTTCTCAATAAATTACATTAGAAAATATTGACTCAAAATTTTGACGTCATAAGATATCACTAACCTACAAGCTCTTTCTGAAGTTAGAAAAAGTATTAGTAAGAATTTGATTAGTTAGAAATGCCAATTTGTTTTCTTATTCCTAGGAGTGTACCGGTTCAATCTGCCTCGCGTACGGGCTCGAGTCCTGCCAATGCGCGCCGCGCAAGGACGACCCCCGCTCCGCTTGCGAACTCTGTTGCCGCAAGCACGACGGCCCGTGCCTGTCTTCGTTCCATTGGAATGCACCACCGTACGACGTGCCCGATATGTATGCCAAACCAGGCACGCCTTGTAATGATTACAATGGGTGAGTTACTTCGATAATATTTACATTGTGATTATACAAAAATGTCACCAAATACCCGGTAAGTAATTCATAGGTAAATAAAAAAATTTCAATTGTGTATAAATGAAAATTCACAAGATAGTATTAAATAAAAATAAATATGTTATGTAATAAATAATAGTGAGATATATTAAGCCTAAATTAAGTATTTGATTACAATTAGATAATTCCTCCACACAATAACAGCAGCCCATTATGCTCGCTAAAGTCTGAACTGTATGGCCTAATATGGCAACACATATTTTTAATATTTCAGATACTGCGACGTATTTCAGAAGTGTCGCGAGGTGGACCCCTCGGGGCCGCTGGCGACGCTTCGCAAGCTGCTCCTCTCAGACGAAAGTATTGCTGGCTTCAAACGCTGGGTGCTCCACCACTGGTACGCTGTGTTGCTGATCCTGCTCGCTGTCATTGCTGTCTTGGTGAGTGGATTTTAATATTTACAAGTTTATAAGGTAGCAAAAAAAAGAATATAATTGAAATGTTGCAATTTGCAATACGAGATATTAGATAGGTATAGCACTCGTCTAACCGACAACAATATTTAAATCATGTCTAAGTAATAAATGAATAATATCGCTTGTTTACTCCAGCGCTGTCGCCAAGCCTTAGACGTTGCGGTGGAAATGGAAGCTAAACAGTCTCGTTTTTAATCCACTTATAAGGTACCGGTGATCGAATGGAGTAGAAAATGCTAAGGAAATTATTATACCAAAGCTTACAAAAACAGCTCGATCTTTGCTAGTGGAAAAATATTAGCACTTCGGATTTTGTATATTTTGCTAGTAACTTTCTAGTAGCGCTAATTACAAAATTTCTTTGGGATAGTTTGAATTTTAGCGTCACTTGTTCGATATTTGAGTATATTTCATAGTACGGCGCTGGTTTGATTATTTACACTTTACACTCAAATAACACTTCAAAGCCTACTTGATTTAGGCGAAAATGTTTCAACGACATCACGCCTAAACGTTCCGATCAAGCAAATTAAATTAATCTACACAAAATTTTCGGCACAAATCACGTCGACATATGCTGAGCGGAGGCTTTTTGAACCGTTTTGGCTTTTTCGGTTATTTTTTTGTGTTTTAATTATAATTCAATCCATTTTTAAAGCAGACTTGATACCTGAAAATATTTTTATTATAACAGGATATAGATAGTGTATGAGATTTTTGTTTCTTCTCTCACCAATAAAGTAACCGTTACTAAACGCTATTTACAGAAGAGTGCCTGTAGATTTTATATATTTTTTATTACTAAGCAAGCAAACATCGCGGCCACCTGATGGGAAGTGGTCACCGCAGCTAATGGACGCCTGCAACACCAGGTCACCTTGCGTCGCGTGTTGTCGGTCCAGAATATAACTTTCCATGCCCTTTTAGAAGAACTCTGACTCAGATGTTGTAGTCTCTAGGAAAAAACATGGTATCCGAGCTCAATCCACAACCTGTAAATTTCTGTTTACACAAACAGAATTTCCGCGCAAACTTATGATTAGGAAATTGTAACGGTAATATCCTTTTCCAGGTCGCGAGCACCCGTTTCCTGGGCAGACACGGCAAGAAGCTCAAGTCTGTGACCATCATCCACTCCTCCACCACAGAAACCGTCCGATTACCTGATGCCCCGGACCAAGGGCTCATTGTACATACGGCTGTCAGGTAAATGACGCTAAAACTTCAGTGCCCGGCTTCATTATTAGTTTCTCTGGTTCTTCATTCCTGGTTTTGACATTGATATGCATCTACGTACGTCGCATCTCCATACAACATCTGCGTTGTCCGTTGACGGACGTCGATACAACGGAATACGACGGAGCAATCGGGCCGGGGCCTAGGCACGTAAGTGCATATTGCGACCATACTTACTTGTAATTATGGAGTAAGTAAGTTCAGAAGTTGTGTTCCACCTGTATGTGAAACGCAAGAGACACATCACATTAAATATTTTTTATCAACTCGAAAAAAAATCTATTACGAAAAGTTTATCATAATCTGCACTGACAGAAAAATTAAAAAGACCTTAGTTTCCAGATATCGGATACTTTTCTATACCGAGGTGTCCATTTTCAAAAGAGAATAACAGTTTTTTTTTCTAGGTCTAAACTTCCTCTGAAGAAGAAAGTGGCTCTCCGGACCAGGGCTTACCGTAATAAGAAGGACCTCAAAAAACAAGGCGATAAACCATCGCCGTCACACAACGCCAATAAAAAGAGGGTAAGTGTTAAATATAATCTATAAATTAAATATAATCCATAATTGAAAGTTGCTACGAGCAGAACCATAGTAAAACAATAACAAAAACAACTGCTATAAATAACACGTCCTTATTCCTTAGAAAAACATGATGGGTTCTTGGAAGCAAAATTATTCCATTACCATAAGCCAGAATTCTGGGAATTTTGTTTTCATTCTCGATGTATAGGGATTGTTGCTGGAACTAAATCTTATCAATTGATATTGAAACTGATTTCATAGAAATATATAACATGAATATATTTTATTCACAAATAAATAAAAACTTATCCTTCTTTATTTTCCAGAAGCCAAGCGCGCCGCCCAAACCTGAAGAAGGCCACAAAGTCACAAAAGAAAGCACAGCGATAGTTACAAACGCAGACGGAAAATCGCCGAAACACATCATACTGTCCAAACACAAGGGCAAGGTGAAAAAACGAAAACCGAAAGTAAAGAAAGAAACCATAGACTACAGTTCCATGCAGAAACATCCTTCCTCCCCCAATAAAGATACCGAAGCATTAACGAAAGTACAGAAATGGCTCCTAAGCTCGCCACAGCATGCAGCCATACCGAAATCAAAATCTATACCTCTAAGTCTAACAGAAAGGACGCATAGACAAATACAAAAGGGCACGAGAAAGACTAGACCGTCCAAGAGTGCAACTAACCTGCTGTCTGGCGAAAAAGCTAGACTGCAAGTCGTGTTCAAACCGCCCTTCCGATTCAGTGTCAAAATTTGTAAGAGTGATAAAACAAAAGTAGTGTTAGACAAGTCGTCCAAACCCGACGTGGACCGCAAGCGCCACGAGGCCACAACCGCCGCAGCAGACCTCCCCAAAGCCAATCCCTCCAAAGCCCCAAAACACTCCAACTCAACTAGACCTCTAGAAAATAACCCCATCGTGCCCAAAGTAGAGAAATCACAGAATCAAGAAAGCGGAGACCACGGGTACGTAAACCTGCCGCGAAGTGCCAGTGATTGTAAAGTAATTAAGAATTCCGATATGAAAACTAGAAATGGGCACAAAAAGAGCAATTCAGTAGGACATAGGAAGGAAACCACGGAAAGTCGCCAGAATCTCATCCCTCAGGAGGACTTAGATAACGCTCACGTGTACGAGAATATAATGATGTCCCAGGAGGCGCTCGTGCCCAGGAGCTGCAGCATGCCGCGCCGCCAGAGCGCGCTCGGCATCGCGCGCCAGCGCAGCTACGGCCAGCTGCCGCGCGCGCGCGCCCGCCACAGCGCCAGCAACGTCAGCAGGCGGACCGACAGCAACAGTGAACTCGAACACTTCTACAGCGTCATAGAATCCTTGCGGAAAAACAACACCAAGAACGACACGTGTGACACTAACACCAGCAGTTCTTCTGGAAGTAGCCGTCACGAGGCAATTCTGTCGAAAGGCGGCTCCATGTCGCGGCCGCTGAGTCAAGGCAGGGACCGCCAGAACAGTCTAGTCGATAAACCGCGGTCGAGTCCCGTCGACGCAATTCACAAGCTGAAACGGCAGTCGAGTGAGATAGGGTTGGATAAGACGCAGCAGTATGACGTGCGGGGCTTCCAGTTGGTAGTGGGGAAGGATAAGTTGAAGCGACAGTTGAGCGACAACGAGTTATGTAAGTCGCGAGTCCACATGGCCATGCCGATGTCGGCGGGGGCGGAGCCGCGGCAGCCATTCTGCTGGAACAAGCGCGCCAGCTTGGACTGCGAGGCGTCATTGCCCGCCGCGACGCGGCTCTCATCACGACCAAGCAAGAAGCGGCCCACATACACATTTGGCGAACTCAAGAACACCGTCCCGAATGCCACGGAGCAGACTTAGTCGACGACCTCCACGTGTCCCCTGAGGAATTCCTCAATATCATCGACAACTGATATTCCGTCTGCGCCCTGCGCCGAGCGGTCCTCATCAGTAATATGAACAAGAGATTATGTGTATTATAGTTATACTGTAACGACTCGGCTGATGTAAATATTGTAATTTGCTTTTAATATTAGAATTATCGAACTGCCACTGAAACAGATCATCGCCCAGATTGCCTATATTTTTCAGTATTAAATTAATTTATACTTTTTTTATTTGCTTTTGTATTTCATACGTTTTTACGTGTAAAAATTATGGCCAAGTGTACCTGTTCCGAGCACTTATGAACTTGATCTGATGACTGCAAGGCTGAGTCGGCCAGTGCTGTACATTTCGTCTGACGATGATCTAGTTTCACTGATCGATCTCTATGAATAAATCTCTATTTTTTCTACATGCTATGTATTGTACAAATTTACTCATACCTGTGTAAAGTGTTCATATGATATTATGTTAATACTTTACGTGACTTCTATAAATTCCATTAGCTGTATAAATAAGTAGTACGTTCAATATTTACTTTTGTATCCTCGAATTATTTTATTTAGATAGTCGTCAATTAATGTGTCAATCTGTTGTACTGATAATTCAATTTTGACACCAAACTAATAAATTTTAGGCAAATAAGATGTATGTATAATGATTTGACATGGGATTCCTATTATTTATTTTTTTTAAGTTCCAATCATGGAATTAGTAGGTACTCCGTACATGAAGTACTTACTAAATCCATGGTTCCAGTGCCAGTACTTCGTAATACGTAACTACAATTTACGGGTCAAGTCAAATATCAAGATTGATCTTTTTTCTTAAACTATCTACTTACTTACGTACCCTTTAGATAAAATTCGTAAATAATTTGCTTTTATTTACCGTATGTAATAATCGGAATCCTATGTGAAGCTAATGATATCCAAAACAATAAATAAAACGAAAATAAACTGTCATATAAATATTTTTCTATAAATATTGGATTTAACACAAACTAACACACAATGTAGTATTGTAGTCAGTATATAATTTATACTCGAAGTGGGGCTGTTTTTTTATTTTTTAAGTTCTGCAATATCTGGGATGGAATTAATTATTCAATCTATTAGTATGACAATATCGTAGTAAGTACATTATAATATGATATCTAAATATTGTAAATGTTAATACGCTGTCTAGGTGTTAGGTACAAAAAATGTTGTATTATGTTCCCGCCTATATTTTGTCTTTCTGATAAGATTTTCTTTTACAAATCCAAAGAAAGTTTAAATCAAAACTACATTTTTTTACGAAATCTCGTAATATACATAGTTGAGTGCTATATATAGCATTTGCAAAATATTTCTATCTCAGATATAATCGGAATGTGTTCCAGTAATTTTGTGAATATAGCGAGGTTGTCGCGAAAGCTTGCGGCTGTGGCACAGCGTTTATGAGCTTCGTCGTAGGAAGTTAAGGGTAAAACATAAAAGCTAATGTATAAAACTGATTTCTATTACGATACTAAAAGTATTGGAGGTGTTACAAATTTGTATTGAAGTTATAAATCTTCTAGACGGCCAATTATTGCAATTATTTGGAGCATACTATGTATGATTATATAAATTTATTCTAGTTGTCATCTCGCTATTATTATTTGGACGTAGCTCTATGTATTAGTAATCTTCCTTATAATATCGACTCAAATAATTACGTGTTAATTGTGAATTTCAAATATGTGTGATTAGATTCTATGGAACTATCTAATGGTTTTGTAGTTTGTGAACCTAATAATTATTATTATATTAGTAGTGTTTCCAGATTGTATAAATATGATATAGTGTTCTCTAAAGGTTCTTTATTCAACCACATTAAAATCTTGATATTATCTGATAAAATCTGACCATGATCTCAACTGTATTTGTTCCAAGTGCCTTATGAACAAATCATTGCATTCCTAATAACATTCCAATCTGAAAAATGTTATTTTCTTTTAGCTACATACTTTCTTTAATTTGAAACTTATACCTACTTGTCTGATGGTGATATTCACGATAACGTAAATAAATAAATTTTGTTACATTGTATTTCGGTACTTAATTAGTCTGTGATAGAATATGTTTTTACAGTCTATGTCTGTTGTACTCTTCTCATGATATTTAGTTTATTACTTCTTTTCACTGATGTAATATATTCATAAACGACGAATACAAATTTGTAATAAATTCATTTTCTAACATTTACTATTTTTTCTGCATTTTTTAAAGAATTAAAAGAATTAAACAATATCTAATGTTTTATTTCTAAAGCAGCAACCTCATCTCAGTCACATATACTTCTGTTTCAAATTTCATATCATTACACTATCAACACAGGCATACTGTGTGAGTGTTGTCTATTTTAATATTCCTTTTTTTTTATTAAGAAATTTACTTTCAGAGCCGGGTATTTTTTTCGTTTAGGTTGTTCTATGTTTCTATTGTTTTTATATCTGTGGTTCCTAGAACTTTTTTTTTTAAACTGAATTTGAGGTTTTCCCTTTTTTATTAAGCTTTATGGTAGGCTACGTGCCCAAATAAAAAATATTTGTGATTTCACTTTTATGATCATAGTTTCAATATTTTTTATTTTGTATCATTATATTATTCGAAATATTTAAAAAATAATTCTATGCACTATTTTCGATATTCATTTGTTAGCTATAATCTGTCTAAAATTGGAAGTCTGTCATTCGAGGCGGCTGATTACACAATTTATATGAATTACAAAATAAAAGTATTTAATATTTGGGATGGCCCCAATTCGTTACAGTCTTCATTATGAAGATTATTCTGAACATCTAATGTCTAGATTTGGCAAACTTTTGCAAATGCAATCGTTAGTAGACATGACACTTATGTGCAGCTCTCACACTTTGCGAGTTCATAAAGCTGTACTTGCTGCAAGTAGCGCCTACTTTCAGGTAAACATATACCTATATGAATTTATTAATTTATATTATTAAAATAGGTATATTGACAATGATCTTTAGAAATGCTTCGACAAACTATATTCTGGATACATAACATTTATTTACAGGAGGTACTGCAAAAACAAACCGGTGAACCTTTGATAATTTTGAAAATGAGATTCAGTGTGTTGAAATGTCTTGTAGAATTTATGTATTGCGGGAAAACGCAGTGTTTAGAAGAAAATCTTGACGAATTAGTTTCTGCCGCCCAATTTTTAAAAATCAAGGGATTATCCAAGGTCACTAAAGAGGGACTTGGTATCACGAGCCATGGTAAGTACCTACCTATACAAATTTAAAACTTATTCCCGCCTTTTTGTAAAAATACATTACTACAAGAACCGCTAAAAATACGTGTCTGTATGTTGTTGTTTTGTAATGGATTTAAATCCTAAAAGCAATTTTCAGACTAGATAGGTAAGTACCCAGAAGCCAAAAAATTTTATCAAGTGATTTCTACAAGTTTCGATAGATTCTTAATTTTTTTAAACCAATTATCCATTAAACTAATATTGTTACTTATTTGAAAAGCCAAACGAAAGTGGACGTACTGTTGGGGTTCCGTGTTAAAAATAAGACCTTTTCAGGAGACCTTCCCGTGTTCACGCCACCAGTTGTTATAAACAGACCACCGCAATCTTTCATCGATTTACATACACAGGTATTTTTTCTACTACATTTTATCTTCTATATTACCTATTTACTTACCTGTTGTTGCTGCCAGTAAAATTCATGACGTACCTATATGTTTTTGGTGCAAACACCATTGCTGCCCCGTATCTTTCCATGCGTTTAAAAATAGTTATAATACAAATCACGCAATGTACGTTCGCCGATAGCGAGGAGCTGCAAAGGGTGGCTGCATTAGAAAAATTGTGTGCATTTAAAACACTGAAAAAATATAGTATTTTTAAGTAAAGGTGGATCTTTGCATTACCTAATTTCAATTTTTAATAAGCATAATTAGGAAGGTCATCGCGTTGGTGAAAAACTGACCATGATTTCCTGACTTCATCTAAAAAATCTCCATAATTACATACATGCTGCATTGCTAGGGCATTCTGCTGAGTTGGAAATGTAGCACAACAATAATATAGTAGACTTGTGTGGAAATTTATTTATTTTTTCTGACTAAAGGATAGTGAAAGCAAGCAATCGCTCGCGCAGCCGCAATTGACGCCCGCTGCTAGCGCTAATCAGCCTGTGGATCCAATGGGCCGACCTAACAAGGTACCTATATAGAGATAGTTAATTTTTATTCACCATCATCAGCCATGTCCCCGCTACGGAATACTGGCCTTCATTGTGAATGAATAAGCAGTATGGACCATTATACGATTGGTGAGTTAGAGCTTTAACGACTTCAATTACGAAATAATAATTATTTAGTAACCCGTCCAATGACGTTCTTGAAATTTTTGGTATAAAGTACGGAGAAGAACATAGACTCATTTTACCATAAATTGAGTTCATCCCAGAACTGTTCCCGTGGGAAATTCACGCGAGCGGAGTTAGCGGTCAAGAGCTATAGCTACTTTTTATAAAAATGAAATGTTGGTCAATAGGACATGGTGGTGCGGATACCATTCGACATAGAAAATGGCGGCGGCGCGGGCGCAGGCGCGGACTATCCCGGGGGACTGCGCGCCATCAGGCCCAGAAGAGGGCGGCCTAGTGTGAAGGTAACTTTGTAGAAAATGATCACTTACCTTGCATTTTTTTTCAATCCTATTATTAAAATGAAATCACCGTTGTATAAAATTATTAAATTATCAATTTAAGTTTACGCCACGCATAACATACATAGTTACAAATATTAAAGCGACTCACATTTATGTGGATTTTCCCTAGAATAGATATCTTCGTATCGTCCCGTGGCAATAGGCAACAACTGCATTTCCAAGGCAAGTTGTGTAAATCTTCAATATCATAACATTTTTTTTCACGATGACACCGGGCTTCGCGGATTCACAATTCCGAATGCAACTGGGTAACGCACGAAGACGAGACAGAGAGAGGATGAATCCCTTTTCGTGTCGCATTTCCAGAGATCGGGGTCGGGCTGGGACGGCACGGGAGCCCTGGGGCGCGCCGCGGAGCGCGCGTTGCTGCGCCGCGAGCAGGACTCCCGCAAGGCCATACATCAGCTGAAGCACTTGCAGACCAGACATTTGCAGGTCACACATTGGATTCCTTATATTCGCTTCGTTTGTTCGAGTGTGTTATTGTTGACACTGTTGTCAGATTTTAATCAAATAATATACTTAATAATAATTTATTCAAAGCATCTCATCTTTATCTTGTGTTTTTATTTTCTGGCATGATAGGGACTAAAACCGTAAAAATGAGTATCTTTCGGCGTTTGGATTCAGCAGTGGTAATTCAGTAAGTAGTATGAAATGCTAGTAGTTTCTAGCTGTAATAAATTATTACTTAATTTAAAATATTAGTAATTGTTTTCACTTTGACCAATACCTTAAAGCAATTTTAGGTATTAGATATTACTGTATTTAAAAAAAATCATATTAACCAGGAAATTTACGACATGTACGCGGTACATATTCCTATCAACACTACTCGAATTTTCATTTCATATGGTTCTACCTTATTTCTTACAGGACTACATGGATAGAGTCACCCTATCTCAAGCAGTGAACAGTATCTGCGGTCCCGAGACTTCAGGCACTCAGAACTATATGAATATTCCCAACGACCTCATGTACACAGACCAATCTGTCTCCTCCAACGTCCTCGACCCGACGGCATACAAAGATGCGATGGGGAATGAAACCACTTCCTCTAGCTACCCCAATCCAGCCACATCTTCCAACGACAACAACACCGGAATCAGCAGTGCTATGTCACAATATGTAAATGCTCTCAAAAGCGCTGGCCTACCCACTGATCTACCAATCCTTTTCGAATCCGGCGATGGATCCTACATCAACGTCAATGAACAAGTCCTACTCGACATGGTCCAAAGCAGCGAGATCCAATACGAAGTGATAGAACAACCGAATATCATTGAAAAGGTTGCAGACCCCAGCGAAATTAAGAGCATCGATGATTTATCGAAATCTATAGAACGAGGAGAAATGATGCTCGGTGGAAAGAATTACTCAAGCAATTACTCTAAAGATTCTACTCAGTTCACTCAAGAAGATGCAATCAATAGCTTGAATGCGATCTTACCAGACAATTTGGAATCTTTTGGTGAACAACAGAACTATGTGGTAATGGACTCGCGTCTACAAGAGAGTAATAATGCTTTGGATAATATAAATACACACGACTTGTCCTGCATCGACGGGGATATGCAATTCTTCACAAAGTCTATGAGCGATGACATTAAGAAATACTACGAAGATCAACAACTGACTGATTCTAGAGTGGCTGAGCAACTGTGCCCTACAAGTACTGCTCTAGATACCAACTTTAGCATTTCTCTATTGGACACAAAGAGTACTCTAAATACAAATCAATTTAACCCGTTAAATACAGATGATCTAAGAAGAAATGAAGATTGTTACGACTTCGGTTTGCAGCTTCCACAAAGCACAGATTTCAAAGAAGATGCGTTGGATTGCCTGATATCTCCGAAAAGGAATGATGATAACGCCGGTTATAATGCCTCACAACTTGACAAGACTGCTAAGGAGAGGGAAGAAATCATAAAAGACTTAATGAATATTGAAAACAGATTAAACATACAGAACGATACAAATGATAATGATGTAAGTAAATATAACGCAAACGCTAACGTAGAAGACTTCAGTGCAGCGATGGAATTTAGTAACAACGACAATATGTGTAGTGAGAAAAGGAAAACCGAAATAGAGATAAATTCTAATAGCTTACAATGGGATAATATGGGCATTAGTGATAAGGAAAATGAGAATACCGAGAATGATAATACTGTAGACAAGGAAACTAATAATAATCATCATGAAGAGGACAATGCAGAACCGAGATTTGAAGATCCTGTGATAGATTTGACAGAACCGATTAAAGTAAAAGATCAATGGGGAGAAATTCTTAACGAAAATGAAACTATTAACAATGAAAATGAACAACTTGAAACGAATGATAACATCAGTACAACTTTAGAAGAAGACATCCCTTACGCTGTAGGATTGCTTCCTCTGAAACAAATCGCACCAACAGAAACCAGTAGTTTGCTAAAAAGAAAAAGCTCTATCGATATGGAGGTGTTCGACAAAATTGATGCTAAATGTTTAAAACGTAAGGTGAAATATAAGAACATGTGAATTAATTTGTTTTGATAGGTATAATAATAAAGAATGTTACTTACGGTATAATAAATAATTAAAGATTTATTTGATTACAAATCGTTGTTTTAATATTATAAAGAATATACAACCCTATCCGGAACACCGGGACTACGGGTAAACATGGTGTGAATGATGTGAGTCTAGACGTCAGTCGATGGAGTCACGTCTACACTCTGGTCCCGTGTACAGGTCCAGGAGTATTACCCATGAACCCATAGTATTAGGGATTCCCTGTAATTCTAATTTCATGTAGATCCGATCAAGAATTCTTGTAATTTCTCAAGGTACGAAATTTAAGTTGGGCGCATGAAAGTTAGCGTTTCCAAGTTTCCAAAATTTTTACGCACGACGAATGTAATTTTTTTCTAGCTGTGAACATAACAACAATATGTTCTACAATAGTACATAGTTATTACACTTATGAAAAGGACCGCAGTACTTACTGCACAAAGTTGGAATTGATTACTGTGAATGTAACTGGGAACCTATTTGTAAAAAAAGAACTTATGCGTGGGTAATTTTATTAAAACAGATTATTACATAGTCTCGTTAACATTTAAAGGCGTTATCAAAAATTATAGCTGCCTATATTTACCATAATATAGTAAACAAAAAAGATCATTTTGTACTATATACACACATAAACCCACTTATATTATTTCTAAATATATAGATAAAAATGGCTCGGATTCTTGTTACGACACAAGCAGAGATTCAAAATGTCTTCTTATAATCTAAGAGATTTTATGATATGAGTTAAAACTACGAATTCCTTGAGATTTAAGGGCGCTTATAGTATAAAATTACTTATTGTCGACAAGACAATCTTACGAGTATAAAAATATAAATCGATAAAATATAAATCAAAATTGTGCACTGTCAAAACCGCTAACATTATCTATTTTGCACTATAATTTGAGATTCTTCAGTAATCTAATTCGTATAACGTGATGACAATTTGTTATTTCATAAAACATAATTACTACAAGTGATGCAACCACTTCACCCATCACGGGTTCATTATTTTACAACTCTTGTAAAAATATCTGTAATATATATAGTATTAATTTGTATTCCTATAAGACAGGCTACCGGTTTTCCGTTGTAGAAATATAAAAAATATTGTAAGAAGATAAAAATGGCCGGATGCTATCACAACCTAAAAAAATATAAAAAGCAAAGGAATGTATAACATTTGTAAAGTCACAAAATAAACTATTCATAATTATATCACGAGAGAATCCAGCCATAAAAATGTACAATAAATGCGAAAAAGAGGAGTGTGTTTAAAGCTGAAGTTGTTTTGCTGGCTGTACCTCTGACGTAGTAGCCGTAAGCGTCGCTGTGGTAGTCTCCCATTTGGAATGTGATGGCTGGGGAGGACATTCTGCCGTCGCCGCCATTAGAGTAGGCCAGTACTCGGAGGTTGTAGGTCTTCCCTGGGGTCAGACTTGTGACGTACGCTTCCAGTTTGTGGTCGACTGGGACGAGAGTATCGTTCGCTGTGCTCATGTCCTGATCGATCTCCCATACTCTCACCTGAAAATGTGAAGATAAGTTGAATTCAAATATTTAAAAATGTAACGTATTGTGACGGTACTTGGCGAATGATTAATAAGGCGGTAGAAGAAGATTCTACCGGACAGACAGACGTCGTCGCCGTAGCTTGCTGATGACCACGGACAGTCACTCAGTGACCTTTGTAACAAGATCCGAAACGTCTGGGAAATAGAAAAGGTATGTGCGCATTGTGCGCATTTAATACCTGTTATTTAGTATATAATTATGCAATGCAAAGTTTCAAAGTAGTTATTAAAAATGAGTTAAAAGGAAACCTGACCTTATTTTTGTCACGCAAACCCCCATTGATTTAGAAATATACCAATATAAATGTGTGCGTATTTGTTTTTGGTTCTGGGTGTGTTTCTGTGTCAGTGTCCACCCACAATACAAAGTGCTAAGTGGGTTCACACTTAGTGTTGTCAATTTATCCAGATTCTGTCAAAACCAACTTTCCTACGAGTAAATGGTACTTAAATTACATGATGTCACCGGAGCAACAATACCTAATTTTGTTAATTGACAAAAGAGCTAACTGTCAAAGCCTAATGCCGGTTCCAAACTATTCGCGAACAGGGGGCTTACCATCATCTCTTAACGCGATCCACTTTACGACCTAAACTGAACCGCATCGCAAATTCGTACCATCGACTTAATTTTTAGTGTGAATGCGATTCATTTTAGGTTCCTAAATTGAACTAAGTTGCATTGGAATCGTTTTATAAATCGTTTTAAAAAAATGAGGAGACCACTGAATACAGGTTTTTTAACCAGTTTTTTAAGAGTTCGGCACTACCTGCGCTCCCCTTCTCAAGTGCTATGAGGAATTTTCCTGTATCACATCACATCCGTCTGCTGGACATCACATCCAATCCTAAAGCCGAATAGTATACCTTGTAGCCAATAAGAGGCTCCTCCTCATCAGAAGGTTGCACGTATCGCCACACGACGCGCACAGTGCTAGGGTTGACGGCCCACACGTTGACGGAAGCTGGGGGCTTCTGCGGCGCCTTGCGGTATGTCCGCTCCAGGTAGCGCTCGCTCTCTGGACCCTCGCCCGCGGAATTAAACGCCATCACCTGTAAAAACGATAAAGTTAAAATTGTCTTATTTTTAGATCAATAAACAAAGTTAACCTTTCCAGTTTTGTTGTCTCATTGTTTTAAATTGGTGTTTTAGCTGAAAGTTACAAGAGACAAAATCGCTATAGTTGCCATGGTCACCTGCGAACTTATTATGCCAGAGACTATTTGCTATGCTACTGCCAAACACAAAATAAACTTTTATTTGCATGCAAATATAACATTCAAGGTAATAAGTTGTATGAAATATTAATATTTATTTATTTGAATGATTAATGAAGGTAATATGGATAAAATCGATATGTCACCTTGACAAAGTAATATGTGTCAGGTTGTAAGCCAACAATGAGGGCCCAGTTGCGTGTTGTCCTTGATAAATAATAAATGCATTCTTCTTCCTTGTTCGCCTGTTTCCAATACTTCAGTCGATGGCCAATGAGTTTACCTCGGAGCCTCTCTCGAGACTGATCTATTGGATTCCACGTCACATTCAAAGAAGTCGAGTTATACGAAACTGCGTAGACAAGCTGAGGCGCCACTTGAGGCATGTCTTCGGCGGAATATATCGTCACCACCTCGCTTTCAGGTCCTTCCCCAATATCGTTAAATGCTTGCACCTTAACTTCGTAAGCCGTGAAGAAGTAAGTCAATGAAATATGCACAACATGCATGCCGATGTTTCCAAATTCTTTGAGCAAGAGCGATTGGAACTCTTGTTCAGCACCTTTTCGCCTCCAGAATATTTTGTAGTGGATACCAGGTCCATTCTGCAGCTGTAGCGGTAGAGGCGTCCATTTGATCGTAAGATCACCGATCTTTCCGCCACCTCCCCCAATATTAGATGGTGCTTGATATGGCTTATCTACCATAGTGGTGAATTGGGGACTTGGAGCGGATGGCTGGCCTATTCCTAACGCATTAACAGCTTGAACTCTAAATTCGTAAATCGACCATGGACTGAGGTTAGCAATAACAGTGGCCCGTTTTCTGCCATTATACCGATCGATTTCTAGAACATTAGGGACATTATCGCTAATGATGACCCAAGTGGAATTGTACTGCGTACGACCAGTTATAACGTAGCTCATGATAGGACGACCGTTTGGATTACTGTCGGTCCATTCAAGGGTGATAGCGTTGCGTTGAATATTCAGAATCTGCAGGCCGCCGGCTGCGCCGGGAGGACCTTCCACTCGCACCTGGGTGTGTGATGAGATACGACCAATTGCAGATTTCACTACACATTCATAATCACCGACATCGTTTAAGCTCACATTATAAATCGTCAGTTCCCCACCATCGACTTTGATTCTTTTATCAGCATAGATATCAGATGCTTCCTTGACTCGGATACCATTATGATTCCAAAGGTATGCTGTGTCCAGCATGGGATCCACATCAGCTTGGCAATGTAAGAATATGACTTGGTTTACTTGAGTAACAATGCGCGGAGGCAGGCGGTCTATAAAACGCGGCGCGCGCAATACGATCAGACGACCGCGACTCTCATCACTTCCATACTTGTTTTTAGCAACACATGTGTACACACCCTCATCATCTCTCGATAGCTGTCGTATAATGAGGTTACCAGTCTCTGTGATAAATCTCTTACCTCCTGCCCCAATAACTAAATTATCCTTCTTCCAAGTAAATGTAGGTTTAGGTGCTGCTTCCGGATTGCATTTAATTGTCACATTACCACCTTCACATCCATAAGTTTCTGATTCCAGGGGCCTTTTTTTGAAAGATGGCTTTAAGGATAGAACTCTCAACTGTCCAGTGGAGTATCGAGTCTTTAGTTGATTTTTGGCTTCACATTGAAACATACCAGGGTCTCTCTGGGGATCCAAATACTTGATAATTAGCACATTGTCTTGAATCACATAGCGATCTCTGTCCTTGGGATCAAGAGTATCTACAGAAAGTTTTTTACCATTTTTCCACCAAGTGTAATTAACATCAGGAATTCCAAAAGCTTCACAATTCCAGTGTAACTCTCCATTATTGTCAACATGCTTGTCAGAGAGCGGGATTGTAAAGTTAGGTTCAGCTTGTACTTTCAAAAACACAGAGTTTGAAATTCGGGCTCGGTCATTATAGACATCACAGACATACTCACCTTCATCTTCCACACCCACATGTGGTATTGTAATTACTCTGTCAAAATTACTAAAAATTGCTTTCCTTGGCATTACACCATCCTTCCTTGTCCAATTATAAGAAGGCACTGGATAACCAAAAGAAACGCATTCCAGTCTGACTTCCTGTCCTACCACTGGAGCTTCAGGGAAAAGTTTAGGAAAATTGTTTGGAAACTTAAGTTGTTGATAGTCAGAATGAGGATATACAGAAAGAGAAAATAATGGGCCATTTCGCCCGGCGTCAGACACTTTGCTCATGACATTGCAGCTGTAGTTGCCACGGTCAATCGCCTCCAAAGCAGAGAAATATAACCCACCATCATAAGAAACAAAGACACGTTTATCTTCCTCAACGAGATTAGGGAAATATTGACGAGCCCACAAGAAATTGACTGCTGGATAGTAAGATGGTGGATCACAATTCATAACTTTACCCCAATACTCTTTTCCACTCTCAATAGGTCTTTTTTGGTTAAATTCTCTTATAAATCCAAATGATAACCTAACAGATTCTGACCTGATTGTGCCATAAATGTTTGTTGCTGTGCAGTGATACTTTGCATTATCTTTATCAGGATCTGCATTATATATCATTAAAGTGCCTCCACTAAGAACAAATCTTGTATCTACAAGTGGGTCTATTTCAACATAAACCGGACTGTCTACTTGGTAATCTTCCCTGAACCATTTATACGCAGGTGCAGGATATCCACCTGCTATGCATATCAATTGTATGGGATGCTTCTTCGTCATGTCAGCTATGGTATCAACTGGTTCTTTGATGAAATATGGTCCTCGTGGAATTCTTTCTGGGTTGTATGTTTCTAAACCATAAGTAAATGATCTCTCCTCCTCTATAAGGTAATGGAGCCTCTGTGACTGGCCTTCACAGATAAAATGAAAGTATTGTGTGCCATCAACAGCAGACAAACCCCAGCGACCCTCTTTCTTAGAAAATTTATACACCAAATAATCACGAGACAGCAAATTGTAACTTGTGTATGTCAGTTCACGATCCTCAAAGAATGCATTTTCTAACCCACTCAACTGTGAACCTTCTCCATCATTCACCCATTGCCCTGGAGTCTGTTGGTGACCGGCCATGTACCATGCACCTTTCTGTGGATCTATTTTCATTAAAACTGTTACAATAAACCCATGTTCCTCAGGACTGTTGACTGCAGCCAAATCAGCTTCATACGTTTGACATATTTTACGAGCCTCATTTCTTGGACGATTCGGAGATTTAGTAAATCGATAGCATGACTCCCGATAACGAATCCAATTAGGCGGACACCTATACCTCTCTTCATAATCTAAACCGGCATAGTATCCAGCTGTATTTTGAGGGTCGACGTCATTGTCGGAGTCTCCAAAACCGTCAGGTCTATAAATATCGGCTGATTGATAAAATGGGCTCTGCATCTGGTCGTTCACAGGGAAACTGCCGTAAGGTACTTGGGAATTCGGTCGGTATGACGTCGCATTTTGGTTCAAATCTGCTGGGTATGGCTGAGGTGAATAATTAGGAATGTACGGCTTTTGATCCAAAACTTGAGTCCTCACTATGCTCGTAACGGCAAACAGCAACAAACACTTCATTTTTGAAACCTTACAGAATGAAAAGTACACTGAAACATTTAAATATACATACTATCTCAGTTCAATAAGATAATTCATATTTCTCAAAGCATAATTTACGATCTTATGTTAACTTTAGAAATAGAAAATACGTTTTGTTTGAAATTAATTAAAATACAACAAAGTAAATTCAATCACGCACGCACAACACATTCAAGAAAGCCTCGCCCATATACCCATAGCCAGCTTCGTTGCTTGAATGTCAAGGTGACATTGACAGACATATCGGCATCATTTCATTCATTCTTTTTTAGGGTGAAAAGGGAATGGCAGATGGCTAGGGTTGGATTGATTTAGTATTTTGTTTATTTAATCTTTAATGAAATATTTTTATACAGTATTATAAGTTATGGGTTTTATTTATTTATCACATTCACATATGCTGATTTTACCAAACAAGAGTTTGGTATCACTTAAAATCTGAAGTTCTGTGAAATTTCACATCTTCAGTAAAAATCAAGTTTAGTTAATTTTTTTACCACAGTTGACCAAATAATGCAGAACATAACCTAAAATAGTGTTATTATTTTCAGGATAATCCACTAAATCCTTCCTTTTTCCTTTAAACTCGAACCACAATTGCGTAGAAGGTATTTTTTGGTCGTAAATCTGCAACAATATTGAAAATTGGCGCTTTTTGCCTTTATTGATAATGTTTGTGTACCTTAGTTGTACCAGTAGCGCCATCTGCGCTGAGCTTTGCGTAATATGCCCTATTATAAAAAAAAATTATATGTAAACAGTACATAGATATTTTCTTAAATAAAACTTTTGTGTATAGGAATCTCACTGGAAATAGGCAAGTTTGAATAGAAAACCTCGAATGTAATTGTTCACATTTTTTATTTCCATTGTTATCAACAAGAAATATGTGTCAATAATTATAATAATACTTAAACTGTAGGTACTGCTAATAACAAATAGGTAATTAACTCGTGTTTCTCTTTAACGAAAAGCATACACGCTGCATAAACCATCAGTTTCGTTTAATCCAAATTCATTACATTTTAACCATTTTCCAAGAATATCCTCCTAATATTACTTCATCACAGATTAATCGTGTACTTACTTCATTTCTTCTTTACTTACAGAAAAAAATAGGGCGGAACATGAGTACAGAATATAAAATGGCTACGTTTAGATGTTCAAAATACATATAAAATTATGTATCGTACCTATTTTGTTATCAAACTTTTTTACATTCAGAGTTCATTTTACTTTCGTTGTTGTAATGGTATTACACCATACAAGATAAATCTTCAAAATAATTTAAAATAATTTGTTTACAGTTTATTTTATTTACATTACATTGTTAATAAAAATTGCGATATGCATGTGTATATGATTTAATAAATTTTCCTAATTTCTTATAGGTTTGCATAAATAATAAAACAACTTTTTTTACAAGATAAGTGATTGATAATAATTAATTGTACAATAATTATAACATAATTCAGGCAGACAATATTAGCAAACATAACAATGAACAAAAATTTGCAAAAAAATAATAGCATAATCTCAAAACAATTGAAATAAAAATTTGTAAAATACGGTTTGTAAAATTATTACTTTTATAGGAGTAGGTAAAGTTGTTGGTGATGTAACGATTAAGTTAGGTATATATAGGACTTCTGGATAATCCAGTGGTGCTAAATCTACAGGGACATACATTTTATGCTAGTTGCACACGACACGACGACGCTGCTACTCGAACGCGCGAGCGTGCTAAGGCTCCTTCCAACCCTGTGACTGATATAACTTCCCACTTTCGTATAAATTCACCAAGAAACGTTCAATTTACACGCACGTATACTATTGCACACAGTTTAAGATTATGCTAATGACTTAAAGTATTACTGTGGTAACTATAACTCGTTTTTATTTTTAATCCTACTAATATTAGGTCGAACTCATCGCAATTTCGATCACTTATTATTTACCTACATACATATACCGTACACCAACGTTAAATAGCACCCATGAGAATATTATACAATTAAAGCGACATGTACGCAACATTGAACTAACCATTATTTATTTACAATATTTACAAGCATTTACACGAGATACCTTGTATAGGTATGAAGACTCGAATACACAACTCACGCCTCACATTTGAGTAAAGAAATTGATTAATGTAATGGCTGCCTTATCTAAAACAGTCTCCAAATGAATATTTCCTACACATTGTTCTTAAAATGAGATGTTTATTACATTATAATCAGTCTGAATATGTATAAAGATCTCGTCGTTGAGCCATTTCGATTGTTTCCTTAGAATTGCAAGTGTTTCAAACCATAATTCTAACAGATTTGGTTAAATTATGAGTAAACATTTTGTTCTTTAAATTAAAAATCCGTTATGTGTTCTATGCCTAGGTGTGAGACCAAATGCGAATATTTTTTAACTCGCTATAATTCAAAGTGCCTCATTCACCATCTAAAAAAAAGCACTTAAACTGGTCTAATATTAATGTTAATATTGATCCATGGCCAGCTAGATTTTAGTGTCAGCTAACGAGAACAGTCTCGATTTTGAGCAGTTGGCGCAGTTTGTCGGTGACCCTAACGAGAGCCACTTTGGACGCGCGGACGTTGACCTTCTCCCCGGCACACAGCAGTTGATGACATTGTGCTCGCTCCAAAAACTCCTGGGTTCGAATCTCGCGCAGCAATTCCTTGGGCGAACCAGATCCGCAGTGAATTTGCTTCAATAAGCTGTCTTTTGATTTTATCTGGAAATAAAAAAAAAGTGTTAAAAGTTTTCGAAGATCTTAATAAGATCGAGTTTATCTAAAATAGTTTACATAGATATTTTCTAGTTTTTTAAAATATGAATTTAGGGGAGGGGTGTTTTTTCTACGTTTCATGCATCCTAAACTGCGTAGGCAGTTTATTTCCGTTGCAGGAATTTCCGTTATTTCGTTGAATTGGAACTTTAGATAGCTATAATAATGTTAACGTTTATCAACGATAGTAATATAATAGGCTATACATCCCGCATCAAAATCGAATGCGTAGCTTTAAATATTTAAGCATACATAGGGACAGACAGACAGCGGGAAGCGACTTTGTTTTATACTATATAATGATGATAATCATGCAGTTCAATAGTAACTATAGTAACCGTGCCTGTAATAAATTGGTGACGTCTTGTAGCAAGCACCAGAGGCCGTCGGCCGGCTGCCCGGGCGCACTCCTCAGGCTGTAGAAGGGCGGCAGCGGAGCCTCTGTGCACTGGATCTCGATCATGGAGTCCGGGGGCGGCGGCGGCGACCCCGGCGGCGGCGAAGACAGCGAGTCACAGCCTATTTCTTCATAGTCTGAAAAAAAAAAGAAACTGTCACAATACATCTAAGAACAAAGACGTGTTTTTTAGTAAATTTTAAGCCGACCTTTGATTTAAGCCTACTACTATTCAGACAGTTGTTTATCAAACATCTCTATGCAAATTGTGAGGGTCTGAGAGATGCGGATGCGGTGGGTCACATTGTTTTATTCTTAATGGTATTTACCAATAATTTCGGCAGGATGCGGAAACCTCCACGGCTCGATGGCTTGTCCCTGGACGTCAGCAATGTGCAGTCGGACCAGCAACGCGGCCGGACCTTCAGCTAACTCTTCAGGAGTCTGCCCCGAGTAAGTGCCCAGCGTTGGGTCTGCCCCATATGCTAGGAGAAGCCTGATTACTTCCATGTGGCAGTTCTCGCAGGCTTCATGTAAAGGCCTGGAATTTTTAAACACAATAAATAAATTTTATTATACTCTACCAGAAGAAAGAAACAGGAGTATAAACTAAGATATGGCAAATCAGGATGTCGATGATTCATTAAACTCACCTTATACCACCCTGAGCAGCCGCCGACACGTTGGCGCCGTACTGAAGCAGCAGTCTGGCAATCCTAACGTGACCCCTAGCAGCGGCCACGTGCAATGGCGTAAACCCTGCGTTGTCCTTCGCTGAAGGATCTGCTTCCATCTTTTCCAAACAATAAGCGACGCAATCCTAAAATGAAAGAAAATTCAAATTTTTGACCTGATCTATTTACTACATTCAAAAATCCACTTGAATACGACGGATACTCACGGTGTAACCAAGCCTGGCAGCGCGATGGAGATGTGTTTCGCCAATGCTCTTATTTATAAACCAACTCTTTATTTCTTTTTGAATATCATGTTCCGATTCAGGACTAGGTTTAGGTGCTGGGCGACGAATTTTATTAGCATTGTTTTCCTCTCTCCGAATTATCTTTTTCTTTTTTCGTATGTAATCAAATCCAGAACTAAATTTCCTTCTTCCAAATAAACGCTTTAAACGTCTTTTATTATTCCCTTCGGAATTTTCTGGAGGAATATCTTCTTTTTCTTTGTCTTTATCATCGTTAGAAGGGCCGTTTTCCTTTTTGTGTTTATTCAGTGAGATTTCTTTCATTCGTTTACTAGGTAGTGATTTCATTAGACTATTTCTTTTTTTGAGCCGAAGTAACCGACCCTTGGCGTCGTTTCTTTTTAATGACTTGGTACTTCTGAGTCCATCTCTAATGGAACTCGACCTTCGCTTCAATTTATCTTTCATAATTTTTCTTGATTTAAATTTTGGTTTTGAGACTGACTCTTCAGGTTCCTTTTTGATTTCAATTTTTTCTAATATTGGCAGTTCTTCTGCATCTGGGGTATCATTTTCTCTGCATGACGTAGGTGGTGCCGACGCAGGCCTTTCGTCTCCAAAAACTTCTTTAATTGTTGCCCTTTGCTTCAGCACTCTACTTTCTGTCCTTGTTCTTGATTTCAAAACGACTGGAGCAAACTCCTCAGTTGCGCCTATTAAACCATCAGTATTTTTTATGAAAGCATTCCTAAACGCTGCAACTGTTTCTTTTCTGAAAGCACCTAAATAGTATATATCTTCCATAAGTTTTTCCTTTTTTGTACTTAAACTTCCTTTGTTTCCATTTTTCACAAGACCTAAACTCGGCGTAGGCAATAGTTCCGTTGCATTAGAACTTTTAGGTATTACTTTTAGAGATCTTTCATCCTTTTCTTTATCTTTGGATTTCTTTTTAGATTCGTCTCTTCTACCACATTTTTGTATAAGAACATCAACAATTGAACTACTCTTTTTCTTGACAAGCGACGAAGAAAATACTGTTGAAGTGGAAGCTTCCGAATCATAATGCAACCTATTAGGAACAGAACAGCTAGAATTTGAGTCGAGATCACTATCAATAGCAGTTTTGTCAGGACGTCGAGAATATAAATCGTCGGTAGCCGCTGATGGAGCAGAAGATGGCGCGGGTGAAAGTGGTGCAGGGTCAAGATCTGGTAAAGATGTTGTACCTCGTGAGAACATTGCGGCTGGTCCTCTAACAAATGGCCCACCGGAACGGCCTCTTGGAATGGCAATAAGTCTAGTAGGCATACGCAGAGAGCGTTTGTATCTGTACAATTCTTCTTCCCAACCCGGATGAAAATCGGAACCATCACCAAAACCAGGTTTACGAACTGGCGTGGTATTATTACTATTACTACTTGTGTCTTGCTTTTTCGTAGGTGATGCCTTAACAGGTGTTTTACTTGCAGGTTTTTCTTTATTTTCTTCCGATTTGACTGATTTTCGAACCCGGAGACGAGTTGCTACACTGAGATCATCATCACTATCGGAACTTGAATCTTCGTTATGTTTATCTGTCTTTTCGATGGATAACGATTTTCCTTTTATACGAGAACTTTGTTTACCCAATTTTCCTTTACTCGGTTTTTCTTCTTTATCCTTTGTAGTTGACTCGATAGATTTTCTGTTATTTTTATTAACATCTACATCACAACATTCTAACTTAACATAAGCTGATTTCTCCGACAAATCTTTTAAAAGTTTATAGTTAAGTTCTTTTTCTTTTAATTTCTGTTCTTTTTCTTTAACTTTCAAATCCTTTTCTTTACTTTTCTGCTCCTTTTCTTTACCTTTCAGTTCTCTTTCTTTATTCTTCTGTTCTTTTTCTTTAATATTTAACTGTTCCTTTTCTTTACTCTTTTGTTCTTTTTCTTTTAACTTTCGTTCTTTTTCTTTCAGTAATTTACTTTTAATTAGAGGTTCGTCATCATCAGTCGATTCCAATTCTTCTTTTATTACTGTTTTGATTGGTTCTTTTTCTTTTTTAATGGATAAGACTGGAGTGGAAACCGATTCACTTTTATCTGACTTTTTGGTTTTTGATTTAACTTTGGAACTTTTCTCATTCTCTTTATGAGATTTCTTCTCTTGTTTACCCTTTTCATTTTTAATTTCTTCCTTATCTTTGATAGCAATTTTATTTCCTTTTAACGTTTTTGATGTTTGTTCAATAGCTTCTATTTCATTTTCATCTAACGGTTCTTGTTTTATTACTAAAGTTGGATCTGGTTCAAGAGTTTCGATACTATCATTTTTGAAGACGATTGCAACTGTGACTTTTTCCACTGTCAGTTCTTCAATCGGTCCTTCTATTTGAGATTTATCACCATCTTTCACCTCAGTGAGTTCAACTTGCACTTTCGTCGGAGGTGCTGTTTCAGTTTTATTGTCATCACGTTCGATTGTATCCATACGTTTTCTATGAGTCTTTTTCTTGTGACATCCAGTCTTTAGTTGTTCAACAAAACTATCACAAGCATTTGCCCAATCTAAGTCATCATCAAACACACCAGTATCCATTTCTGGTTCTATTGGTTCGAGTATTTTCTCAGTTTTTATGGGTATTTCGGCATCTTTTTCAATTTCATCAATGTTCATTGGCTCCGTCTTAATTTCAGGAATGATAGCTTCAGATGTATTCTCACGTTTTATAACCGATTCGAGACGAAGGTTATCTTCTCTTATTTGATTAAATAGGTGTTGTTTTTGAGATTTTGGTAGTATCTTATGCTGTGTTGACTCAGTATGACTTGTATCAGATTTCGCGTTAGAGTCTTGTGACGGAGGCATTACTTTCAATTCGGCTTTAGTTCGTATTCTTGATGCCACATCATATTCAGGAGATTTGCTCTTTGGATCAGAAGTGTCAAGTCTGTGATAATCTGAATCTCGTTGTAAAGAATCCACGGCTCGAGGCATTTGAATATGGCTATCTAATGTAGAAATGTGATTACGTTGACTGTGTATCTGTTTAGGAATACCTTTGGCAGTAATTTCAGTATCATTTTCTGCTGTTAGATCAGTTATTTCATCATCATCAGCATCATCTATAACAATAAGATCTGGTATGTGTCTTGCTGGTTTAGTGGGCTCTACAAATCCCGATTGTTTTGTTTCCAAGCTATTTCTTAGTATACTCAATACATTTTTATCAGCAGGTATACCATTGTGCATTTCTAAGTGATGTGGATGTACATCTCGATGGCTCGGAAGCTTTTGTATAACATGATGTCGGCTGTTATTAGAATGATTTTTGTCATAGTAATGAGAGTGATGTACATGCTCACTTGGTTCTTGGCGTGGTGCTTCAGGAGTATATGAGTTACTAGGATATCTATGACTGGCATGAGGATAATGTTCCCGGTATACGTTAGAAGGTACAGGCCTCTTTTGTTCATTCTGGTAAGCCTCAAATTGTTTATGACTACTATAACTATACACTGGCCGGCTCATTAACTCTTGTTGTTCTTTCGTTGACTGGCTGATGCGGTCTAACCGGCTATCTGATGTCCAGGTTTCATAGCGGACTATCTTTTCAGGAATGTTACTCACAATAGGTCCTGTAGGACGCTTTCTTTCTTCTATTATGAAGTTTCTATCGTCTCGTATCCTATTTTCAGCACGACGTTGGTTACTAATAGGTCTTGTTAGATCTATTCTAGTAACATGTTCATTTCTAGCTCTAGGGACACTGTATTTGTTTTGATCTATATATATTGGGTTTGGAGATTCTGCAGGATATGATTCAGATAATGGCCGTCTTGCTTCATAAGAACCATTGTATCGCACAGGCGCATGATGACCATGATGATTACCTTGAACAGGAACCTGAGCACTATAATTGTGGCTAACATTTCTATCTCGATACTGGTTAAAGTTAGGAGCAAAATCTACTTTATGAGACGCCACGTAATTAGAATTTTGTGTATTTGGCCTTGTACTTGAAGATGGCCGGGGTTGTAATAATAAAGTTTTAATTTCTGTCGACGCAGAATCAACAATATCATCTTGTGTAGTTGAAGAATCTGCCGAATTTTTCACAGTCTTGACAGACAGATCTAGAGGTGACTCACGTTTTTGTTTTATCTGATTTATTGGTTGACTTGTTAGTGCTGATGTAGGATGTGGCGCTTTATGTTTAGTTTGATTCATTTGATTAACTAATGACGTCACAGAAACAGTCAGACGAGCCTGCTGATTAGGATAACCAGGTTTGACTGTTGAGCGAGCTGGTGATGTTTGGACGGGGGTCGACGTTGGATATTCATAATTATTTTTAGGCGCTGCTGCTGGACGGTATCCACTTCTTGACGGCATTGTAGCGTTTTGCAAAACGGGGACGGGCGTACTTGGTGTATATCGAGCTGTCGATGTGGAAGGCGTGGGATAAGGATAAGCTCCTCTGGCATCGACATTTCTACTGTTAGGTTGGTATTCGACGCGATTTGGTAGACGTGCGGCATCATGGTGTGGTTGTGAGGGTATTGCGGTTCGCTCAGATGGCCTCGCTGCATAATGTGGACTCATTGGTTCCATTACAGCTGGTTTATATTGTACTGGGTGATGCGTTTCAATGCGATGAGTGTGTATAGATTGAAGTGCCGTCGGAGCTGGTCGATAACCAGGATATGGTTGCTGTTGATCATATTTCCGAGAAGGAACTGCCGGATGCATTTCATAATGAGCAGAAGTTCTACCGTAAGGCGATGGTTCCCGTCGTTGTTGTTGCAAAGGAGAATAAACTGCTGCCGATCGAACATCATGCCTTTGTGGAGGCGGTGGATGCACTGTTTGAGGGTGGTGAATGGGTGGAACTCGATCGTTATGCGGAGGAGGTGGCTGTACAGTAGGCATTATATAGCGCTGCGCAGGCGGGCTCTGAGTAGCAGATTCCCGCAATCGAGAGGCGGTGTGATGTGGCATCGAACTAGATATCCTCGCATACGTTTGTGGACTTTGCCGTGCAGTGGTTGACGGCTGAGGTGAAGGCACCGGAGGTCCTTGTGAATTTCTACCACCATCATTTGTTTCATAATGATAACGTGGATACTGTTCTGGAGGCCTAGACGACGTATAAGGATCTGGTGGGCGTCCAGGGGCAAATTGATCTGGAGGTCTCGTCGTAGGAGTAGGCACGCGATGAACCGCTGGTCGGAACTGACTGGACGACTCTGTCTGGGGTTCTTGAGGAGGAGCTGGCGGAGGTAGCGCTGCAGAAGGCGGCCGAGATGGTGACGGACAGTTGGCGGCCGGCGCCGGTGCTGGAGACGGTAGTGGTCTCTGAGGTTTACGAATAATATGCGAGGGTGGCGAAAGCGCACAATTAGGTTCCTCGTCGTCTTCCTCTTCAGGCATCTCGCGCCGTTTTTCAGCAGCCTCGCGCATTACTGTCGCTTTGTGAATGATATGCGGCTCGGGTTCGATTGGTTCCGACGGAGGCCGGGGCGGGACCGCGGCGGACATTGTGGATGGAGCTGATGGCGGGGCAGCGGCAGCAGAGGGGGGGCGCGATGAGGGCGCGGGTGCACCTTCTTCAGGCTGGGGTGTGCTTGCTGACCACACTGGCTGTCCAGAGCTCTCCGCCTGCACCTGTCTCGGTACTCCCATAAAGTACTGTCGCGTCCCTTCCAGTACATTGTTGACTAAACTCACATCCATGCTACGCGCTCCGTCTTGTTAGCACCTGTAACAAAAAGAAAGTGGATTTTTGTTAAATGACAATACATATATTTTTAACTCTACGTAGGTTTAATCGATCGTATAGGTATAATAAACATCGATATCATATAGAGTGCAATGTCGCTTGTGGAAGATGTGTGGAGTGGTGGGGTCATTAACCGCGGGCTGCCCTTGAGCGTACTTCGCCCCGAGGCACGCGCGTCGCCGAACATTCGCCCCGGCCCGCACATAGAATTTCAGTTTGAAGCAATTATTATTAATTTTGCCAAGTTTGACGACCTTCTCACTAATAAAAGAAACTTTTACACCGCACTACCTATTCCATTTATTACCGTAGTAGGGGTTATTGATTTACTTGCGTAAACATTTAGCATTTTAGAATACCTACTTAAATGACTGCGATATTGAATAAATACCTAATGTTAGTCATAAAAATATAAATAGGCACCGGGTAGATAGATAACTCAGGTGTTTTTGACGTGTGTAGGTATTTACATATGTAACATTACATAAAACGTAAAATCGTTTGTATACGTTCAGCAAATAAATATGTATTAGGTACCTGTGATACCTAGGTACCTAGATGATCCAGCAGCATTGTTACAGTCTTTGAATTATCACAATGTAAAATGTGTAGTCTTAAATAGGTAGGTATATTTTCTATTTATCTAGAGCTCAATTTATTTGTCTATGACGGATAGAAAGACAGATGGTAGCCATAAGGAATACAAATAAAGGGGAAGGAGAGGTTGATGGTCTGTGTTGAAACGTGATTTACTAATTAGCACTTTTCAAATTACCATTTATAAAATAGTATGACATTTTTACATATGTTATGTAACTATAAGCGTATACTATTCAATTAGCAGGTCGCCGTTTGCTACATCGCGCTATTGCTCAGGGCGCTAGATACAAAAGGGCGCCTCAGGTTTACGCAAAGCTAGGTAAGCTGTTTAGTGCGAATGAGCTATTTTGAGAACTTGGGCGATCTAGAATTTCAGATATACTAGTAGACACACCGATAAATTAAACTGGCCTGATCTGAGCCATAACCAAGGAAGAAAAGCTAGCTAGTGGCACAGAGAGTGACAACGGCATGAAAAATTGTAAAAGTCAGCCTAGGAGGCAAAAATAATAAAAAGGCCGCCTACTACATCAAATATTTGGTTAAGCAAGGCCAAAAGAAGAGGAATAGGACACAACGGGCGCGCGCGTTTTTGCGAATCATATTTTTTTTAGGTCGCATACACGTGAAGGTGTGTGCGCCGTAGTAATTTCATCCACGGCTCTTAAAACCGGCATCAGCACTGCTTACAATACAATGCATATAGGTAGATATACAATCGTTAAAACTAAAACACTAATGCGAACTGAGATAAACGAATACAAGCATGCAATGCCAAACAATGCGTATTGTCCAAGCTTGGCACTTGGCCAGCGGCCAACTGGCCAAGTATCCAAATTATCGGTAAGATTCGCTATGCAGTTACGACTTCCGTTTGTTACTCGTGTCGTGACTCGTGGATGAAAACAAACACGGCTATCGTAGTAGTAACTTAGTTATGCGTAAATAATGGATACACGCTAAACTTTGCGGATTAACTCGCGTGTATTACACCTAAATATGTCCTCCTCGATTTTGTTTCATTCACGAATTTTCAAGAAGATTGAATAATATGAAGCGTTAAGAGGCAATAAACAAAATAATCTTATTTTCGCGGAACAGACAGATAGGCATATTAGTATGTATGATTATAGATTTAACTAACAATTGCATTTTTTGCAAAAGATATGCAATACTTACTTATAACATTACATATTAACATTTCAAGTATGTGCATTTTGTTTGTAGTAAAATTGCATGAATTCACCGAAGCGCAGAAAATTGCACGTGCATTTGTACGTGTTCCATTAAGGTGCATTTATACAAAACGAACATAGAGCAAGAGCAGTCTCCGACAGAGATTACGCGGCGCGCTGATTTACGCCCTGTATTTGCCCAGTTTCTTCCCAAACGGGTACAAACCAAACTTGCGCCGGACTGTTCGGTAAATCTATGGTCTCCGAACATTCTTACTTCGAGCGTTAGCGTTAGCTACAGCGTTTATACCAAACGAACAAAGAAAACGAACCGTCCGAACACGCATTGATCTTATCAGCTATTCGTATGCTCTAGTGCCTTTTACACCAAATGGACCAACGTTCTTAATATTCCTCGAACAGAACAACTAAGGAATGCTCTTTGCCTGTTTACACTAAAAGAATTTGTGGCGATGAGCATTCGGTAGTTTGCTGTAAACGCACTTTAACATGAATGCAACATGGCGGCGTCCGGAAAATGCATTTTAATAAAATGTATTTTATATTGTAAGAAAATTCTTCGGTGGAAAAATGTTCAAATTGTGATATAACGTTCTTAGACGAATTCGCAGGGAGAAGAAAAAGAAAGAGGAAGAAGAAAATGTTACCGATAACATTTATTACATACTGATTTTATGCTGTGCATGTGTGGTTCATAAGATAAACACATGACAAAGTTAATACTTCTTTTATATTTTAGCCCGTTAGTTACATAGTTACCTAATTCGTAGAAAAAATAATAAACTTATATGTTAACTTACGTTTGACTCGGCTATCCTGCTTGGTGCGAATGACAGCTCTCATTGACCTTCATGGCTCCGGGTTTTGTGTTGCCGCCTGAAATTAAATAAAATATTCATTAGCATGCGAATTTATTATACAGAAATGAGTAATGAGTCAACTATGTGTCATGGTCACGTGATATGTTACGTCTCTCTCATAACTGAGCGTTTTTCCGATTTCTTCCAGCCACTAAACGTCGGAGCCCAAGATATGTTACATGTTACGAATCTAGTAAACTAACTAAAATAATATAAAGGTTAGTTGCATAGTTAACTTTGGCTTAAACCAGCGCGCTGATGACGTTTTGACAAAATGACGCGTTTTCCTGCGCAGGTTAAAATTAACATCAAAACTAACGGTGCAAGTGCAACCTAAGTATTACGGTGCATTCTAAGTATGACGGATTTGCCCAGATCAATCTACATAAACCTACTTACTTTCATGTGATGATGCGCTACAATACGACCACGACCTCGGTGGCGCAGTGGTAAAGTTCTTGCCACTGAACCGAGAGGTCCCGGGTTCGATACCCGGTCGGGTCATGATGGAAAAACGATCTTTTTCTGATTGGCCCGGGTCTTGGATGTTTATCTATATATGTATTCGTTATAAAATATAGTACCGTTGAGTTAGCATCCCATAACACAAGTTTCGAACTTACTTTGGGGCTAGCTCAATCTGTGTGGTTTGTCCTAATATATTTATTTATTATTTATAATATCTAAATAATGCATACCTTAAGTTCTCAAAAATTTGCATGGACTATGAACATAAACCCAGGTAATTTCAGGATTCATAATGTAACTAAATTTGACATTTAAATGCAATTGCGATATATGACGCGAGGCCATGCCAGTTGTAAACATTCGGAGCCGTGTAGGTAGTATGATGATCATTTTATTGCTAACTGATATCGTATATCGTATATTTTTCAATAGATTGTTGTGTTATAAGTAGAACATTAAGCAGAGTTTTATTATAATGTATTAGTATAATCTATTCGATTTTCCATTGGTTGGGGCCACGTTGGGGCGATGATTTCTCGTCTACTGAAGAAAAGAAAAGTCCAGGAAAAGAACTACCATATTAATTTGGTATCGGAAGAGAGAAACCACTACCAAAATTAAATTATATGTTGCTAAAGGATTGCTAGTTACAACTTCCAAAACATTTTTATTGTATTGTTTCATTTGACTGTGGCGTTTCGAACTCCACTAAATCAATGAAAATTTACTGTTTGTAAGGTGTATTTGTTATGTGTGTAAGGTGATTTGAAGTACACTGGACATTCGGGACAATGACCCATATCTAGCCTCCGTTGACAACACATCAGCATTAATAGTTATGCGAATTGACTTTCAAATTAGCGCCATTGAATACGAAAAAAATGATAGCCAATAAATTTGGAATTCTAATACACCATCCTGCTACTTACTATATCCATATACAAAAAGATAGATTTAGGTCTGGGTTGCATGAATCTCTAAAGAAAAAAGAATGCAAAGTCTCTGGTAAGAAAAATGTTAGTTGGATGTAGATTCTGCTTTATGGGTTGGACTACTATTTATCGTCATTATTTAGATAATGTTTAGAGTTTGTTGCTCGTGGTCCATCTACCCAGTTTCAGGTTACTCACCCCGAGCAACATCAGTTTGCATCGATAACATGAAAACAATCGATGGAAACATTTTTTTTGTCATCATACTTCCACAGTAACCACAGGATAAGTACGACGACTACGACGAGGTCGCCGATACAACACGCTCCAATGTGTGTGTGTACACTATTTACGCACACCGCGACGTCAGCTGAGCGGGTCGATGAACTCGCGGGCGCGAAACAAGGTGAATCGTAATAATGTGCGCAGTCTATACCTACCTACTTTTTGTCTCCTTATGAAATGTGACTCCGCGGGATTTTAATTCACTTTTATTTGTTAATTGGTATGAGATCATCGCGCTTGTGTAATTTATTGGAAAAAAAACTAGATGGTTACTTTTAATTATACACATCATAAAAATATTGATCAACGTTCAAGTTTTACATTCTCTAAAATAGGTATGTAGGTACCTACCTGCTACAGATATTATTTTCACGAAGTTTTATTTAATTATACTGCCAGGTACGTTATTATGTAATTATACATAATACCTATTGCCGTTTACAATTTCCATGGGTATGCCTGGGTCGTCAACTTCTCCACGTCCCTCCCTATTGCTTAATCATCTGAAAACGAACATTACTTCGAAAATTCATCAGACTAAACCAATTTCACAGTTTATTACCTTGCTTATGGCAAAATCTCAAAATAAACCTACAATAAGTACGAATAAGCACGTTTTCACTGCCCCATGTATAGGGGATGAAAGGGGGACGAAATGTGTCCTTTCGCTTCGAGCGAGGCGTTCATATTATAAATTATACCTATGGGGGAGGAAATTTAATTGATAACGTAAAGCAAATATGTACCCTGGGCGGTGTAATATCAATTTATTTAGGATATTAATTCCAGCAATAAATAATTATGCCTTTATCAAAAAATAAAATTCAGCTTATTTTTAAGTTGTAGGATGAAAGGAAAGGAAAATATCCAATAATCGTTGCATATTATAAAAAGAAGTTCCCCGTTGCGTCTGTCTGTCTGTATGAATGAGAGAGAATAAACTCAAAAACTACCGGATGGTTTTTTTTACTGATTTAACTTGAGGAAGGTTTGGATGTATAATTTATGATGTTATCCGAG